>NC_136691.1:23967738-24145238 GCF_947650265.1 Symphodus melops
GACCGGCTCTGTCCACTCTCTACTTGAGAGTTTATAATATTTGTTATCCTTTTCATGCTCCTCACGCTCTAATTCTCATCAGAGCAGGCTTTCAACGCTCCCTGCTGTTTATTACAAAGTGGTAACACCTGGAATATAAACACACCTGTGTGCTGACAGGAGGCTGTCATTAGAATCGACACACAGTGAACGTTGAAGACCAGTAACAGTGTATTACATACTGTATATAACTTAGTTAATGCTGTTTTACTGCAAACTCTCCAGACAAAGCCTCGGCTCCATCACGCTCCTGTTTGTTAGTTTACAGTCAAAGGATTGAGTCGTATCGATGTAGGCACACGTCGATTTCCTCTACAGATAGAAAAAGATAGATCAATGATGTTTACTGCTGTGATTACATAACAAGACAAACGCTTCTGCTAGGTGTCATGTACATCCTAAACTCTGCATCATGTAACAATAGTGTCAAACATTTCCTTTCCAGTTTTCCGACATGTTTCTTTGTTTTAAACTGACAGAACAAATTTGATACATCGCTGCAGCTCTTGAAGGCGTTACTTTTTCTAACATTAAAGAAAATGACGAGTCCACCTGTCTTAATAAAAACGAGTGGACTCCCAGTTTCATAAAGTCCTTGCCTGGTGGTCTGTGACATCACTGGATCCCCTCGATTGGACAGGCGGCTTTGGGAAAACCTGGCAGGGACAGACCTGTCAGCAGTTCTGCAGTTAGTGTGCCGCTTTCTAGACACTGAGCCTCCCTGGTCTCTGATGGACCATAATGCTGACCTTGCCTGGCTTACCTCTTTGTGTGGGCTCATGCACTCTACAGTAGGGTGTGTGGGCTTTTTTTCTCCTGCCATTTGAAAGTTGCTGAAGTCAAGTCTCACTGAATGTTTGGAGATTGAACCCAAAAATGAATTCAGTGTCATCAGACACCAAAGTTGATGTCCTGAGAGTCTGACAGGCCAAAAGAAAACAGACGGAAACATGTTTTAACCTGCTGAGGCCCCGTTTACATGGAGATGCTGTGACAGAAACGCATCGAAACGACCGCACTCCAGATTCAAAGTACAGACCGTCTACACGGCAGATCTTGCCTGAGTGAAAACGATGTAGTTCTCACGCCTGGCCAGTAGTGGGCAGTGGAACTTTACAACGCGACACTCACCAGTACAACCACTTCCTCCACAACATCCTCTTTAGCGGCTAGTTCTCCCAAGTCTTACCTAAACGCTGCGTATGGTCGCCCTGTGCTTGGGTAAAGGTTGAACTATTTGCCGCAAGTGTTCGATGCTCTTTCTGCGGCGACACACACGATGTATCATATCAAGGTTCTGTCATAAGAGACTATACAACAAGAATAGCTGCTGAAGCACATAGCACAAGCAAATCCGCCGCCATTGTTGTTTGTTTGTTCTCGACTACTGCGCATGTCCAAATGTATGGGGGGAGGTGTGGTGAGGTCATCCCAGACAGAGATTTCGCTCAGTTTTGTTCACATGGCAGCGATACACCCCCGTATACGTTTCGTTCCACCCTGGAGGTCGAATTCAAAAGCTTGCGTTTTCACCCTTGTGAAACACAGACGCCGTGTGAACGGAAGGCCAATCCGATATTCAACTGTTTCGTTTTGCTGTCACAGCGTCTCTGTGTAAACGGGGCCAGAAAAGAAAATGAATACATGTTCTAAAAGGTGTACTGTGACAGTGTGTTGGTAGGTGATGATGTATTGTTGTACCTGTGTGTTTGATATTTGGGAACAAAGTAAAAAGAGTGTTTGAAGACTTTAAGTTTCAGCAGGAGGTGGTTCTTTGATATTAAACATATTCCCCTCTTCAGAATGAATTAGATACACTTTATCTGCTTCCCGTCCAACAGTCCTTCCCTAAGCTCAGTGAGCGACAGCTTTATATGGAGCGCCTGCTTTATGGGTCAGACGCTGGAACAGTGGAACATGTTTTTAATGTTGTGATGGCGACGTTTAGTGATCTCTTCATGAGCCAGCTGAATGAAGACGAATATTTGTCTGACTGTAGACTCCAGTGAGCCGTGGTCTGACACTGGATCAGCACGGTGGCTCGGTGTCAGTCTGAAGGAAGCGTAACAACCCCGCTCTCTGCCCACCTCCAGCTTCTGGTTATAAGAACAGTCACTCCTGTTTATAACCTACAGTTATCAAATCAAGTGGACTTGACAGACTGTTGAACTGGACCGGTCAAAAACATCCCGACCACGGTCAATCAAAGAATGGAACGAGTGAGGAGTCGAACTGTGTGATGAACCGTTACACAGATAGTGAAGTTCAGCAGAGTGAAGTCTCCTTTTTTAGTGACCTTGCAGTCGAGCTGAAACGATTCCTTGAATAATTCGATTACAAAAATTCATCGAGGAATTTTCGCTGCCTCGAGGCTTCGTTAAGTTTTTCTCTTTTTTTTCTTTCTTTTTGCGTCAACAAAACTTTATGTGTATAAAACACGTTTAATGTAGCTGCAGCTACCTGCTCCTCTCTCTGACACACAGACACTTCAGCGCTAACACCCACACACGCTAACTTTTAGTAAGCACACAGTTGATCCGTGATCCATACGACCGAGTCGGGAACGCGAGATCCGGTCAAACAGTCGGCTTTTCGCCGTTCACTCTCTCCGTGTTTGCAGCTAACATAACGATAGCAACGTCCTAGACGTACGTCTATGGTCTCTGTAGTCTGTGAGCGCGCTGAATGCACGCGCTGCAGGAGCAGACAGAGATACACTTTTAATAATATACAGGCTGATTATATTAAATCTCTGTCGTCTTCAAAGCTAAACCAAGACAGAACTTGTTTGTGGAATAATAATTTAGCAAATATATATTTAAAGTTTCGCAATCTCCTGATCTGACATGATTGATTCAACAGAACATAATGCTTTCTCAATTAAATGTACTGTAACAGATGTGTAGGCTACACAAAACACTATTTGTTATTTCAGCCATTAAAACGTGTTTGGCCTGTATTTTTCATCTACCTGCCGCCTTGACCAGTGAATCAAAAAGTGAATTATGGACCCTGTCAGTAATATGGTGAGCATCATCAGCAGCTGTAGAGCAGAGGTGGTTGGCTGTAACAAGCAGGCGTTACCATGGTAGCTGCAAAAAAGCAGGTTTGTAGGGACGACCCAAGACGAGTTAAACCTTAATTAAGCAAAAGTATGATTTATTCGATTACTCGATTAATCGATCGGGATATTCGATAGAATACTCGATTACTAAAATATTCGATAGCTGCAGCTCCACTCACCTCAAAACATGGATCATGTACCTGACCGAGTTTCCTCTAGTGGAGCGTGCATGTATGACTGATAGAGGCTTGATTTTGTTACTGGCTTTACTTCCTGTTTTAACCGAGCGGTAACCTCCCATGTTGGAAAATGAGAAAATGAGGCCAATGTGAAAGTGCCAAACTGTGCAGTTCATCAAGTGTCCACTTGAGGCCGCCTGCAGGAACGCCACACGAGGTGTGATCAGTTATTGTCGTCATGGACACACACTGTACGAGGAATGTGTACGAAGGCTTTAAACCCGCCTCAGATCTGAAGTTAGTCTGAGACATCATTTCCAACATGGCGGCTGCTGCTGATAAGCTTCCGGAACAGATGGCTTCGTCCCTTCATATTTACTTTGTCTGAGTTTTTTCCACGTTATTCTAACCAGGTGGAAGTTGTGCGTCCTCCTCCTCAGCACTTTAGACCAGTTTGTCACATCCTGAGTGTTACGTTGTGCCATGTGTTGAGTGATGAACAATGTATTTGTCTTTCTAAAGTTTAGAGACCAGGAGCTAGTGGAGAGACCTCTGTAGTGTAGAGATCCGTGCTTCAGTTTGAGCACTGAAAGGCACGGGCGGCTTTTACAAAGCTGTTCATTGCATCCCATTCTCCGCTGCTCTTAACCATGTCCAGCTAGGCTCATCTGCACTAACACATTGGGTCTGTGTGGAAACAATCACACAAACTTCTGATGCCATATAAATACAGCTACTTCACTTAATTTCCCTCGGGATCAATAAAGTATCCATCCATCCACCATCCCCTGTTTTCTGAAGCCTCCACCAAAATATAAAAAAATTAAAAAGGTCCAAACAAAAGTAACATGTTTTACTTTAGTTTGTCAAAAAAAAAAAAAAAGCCTGACAATCCTTCTTCTGTTTCTGCTCCCCTTCTTGTTGTCTTTACCCTTTCTCATCTTACGTTCTTTTCTCTCATGATCAACTCGTTAGCCATCACTCTCGCATACTGACTCAATCCAACATGTCCTAATTGACAGAGAAATGTGTGCCAGACTGCAAGCGTGTGTCCGGTCAGATGCGCACTAAACGGTGGAAGAAAATCCAAACAAGCCTTTACGTTTGTAGAAGTTAACGTGAGTAAAACGTGAATGTTTAATGTTGATCCAGACAAACTGTGCAGTTTGAAGCGGAGCCATGCCAGGTGTTATTTTGAACTTTAAATTGATGATTGTACTCGCTCATTCCTTCCTCAGTGTCCATGGATGTGTGCTTTCATCTAAAAGCCAGTAACCATTTTTGGAGCTGAATGAACGCTGCTCACTGTGAGTCTGTTTGTTCATGTTTCATCTCTTCCCCTCGTCTCCTCAGGTTAGAAAGGATGCCGTCTGTGAAGTACCAGAGAGGGGACATGGTGATGGGCCGCTGGCCGGGCAGCAGCCTGTATTATGAAGTGAAGGTGCTGGGCTTTGATGCCAAAAGTCAGCTGTACACTGTCATCTACAAGGATGGAACCGAGCTGGAGCTCAAGGAGCAAGACATGAAGGTACGTGAACGTGGGACAGATGTTGTACAAGGCCGTATGACATGTTGTTTTTAGAAAACCAACCATTGTTAACCCTGAAATATGAACTCTTTAAATGTTGGCCGGGTGCAGATCAGATAAAATTATAATCTCGATGATACAGAAAGATAGCCTTGGAAAAGTTTGATTGTTAATAATACTTTTCTCCTTTTTCCCCCCAGAATGCAGCTGGTTTCCAGGCCCGTCCTCGCTCTCGCTCCCGCTCTCGATCCCCAGGCCGTCGCCGCAGCAGGTCACGCTCCCCGGCGAGGACCACGCGACGCTCGTCCTCCCGAACGGCGGCGGCTGTTGCTGCTGCAGCCATAACAGAGAGCGCTCCGTCCTCCCGCAGAGATGCAAGGCTGAAGGACGCCGTGGAAGTCCGGCTCAGTCCCCTGGTACGTTTGCACAGCTGACAGCGCTACGCTCAGAGTGAGCCATGACGTGTCCCTCTCTTTCCCTTTAATGAACTCCTCGTCTATCTCCAACACCTTCATTTTCTCCTTGGTGATCACAGTCTCCATGACCTCACAGAGCAGGACCCGTGGACCTGGCTTTGACACATGTCCCCAATGTCCACTTGAGCAGAGAAATACGTGTACAGGTGTTGAACTACTGGTTCACGCACTGACTCTGTCTATGACCTTCACTTCAGTATTTAGTTTGTTGAAGGAGTAGAGGATTGCTTGAAGAGGCTGGGACATGAAAGGATGAAAAAAGAAACGCAATCTGTTTTGCTGTTTGACCACATGTTCAGACCGTAGAATGGAAGGCGTGCGTGGCGTGTCCTCGATCATCAGCACCTTGTCCTCATGGGGACACATGTTTCTTTCTCTCTTTCTGGATTGTCACCACAACGCTCTCACGTTCCCTCTGCCTGTTCCTCACCTTGTTGTTGCTTTTTTTTGTCTCTCTCTCCATTCCCATCAATCTCCCTCCATTGTGTGACGGACAGGATCAGACAAAAGCCGCCGAGAACAATAGCAACAATAAGCATGAAAAGAAAGAGGAGGAGAATAACACGGCTAACAAAGTTACTGAGGTGAGTTCTCTCCTCTGAGCTTCATCTGTTTCCACTTAACTAAGAGACGCTTAGCGTGGACAACACACACACACACTTTTCTCTGTAGTGGTGAATGGGCTGTGAGGTAAGTCAGAGCTGCTGGAATGTCATGATGCATGCACGTTGGGGGGCCGTGTGTGTTTTTCCAGCGGAGAGAGGCTCCCCTCACAAGATGGGACTTCATTGATCCAGTCACACGGTACACTGCCATGTGCCTCCTCTTTAGTTTCCCTGACAGCTCTGTGACTGCTCTATACCAAAGAATGAAAAGACCTCGCATGTTAGTCCAACCTCTCTGTTTTGCCTGAATTCTTTCCGTTGTGTTCTGTGATGGTCCGGCGTCTCGAGTCTCTGTTAGTGTGACTGTGTAATCCTCATAGGTAGACCCTGTAAGAAGCTTTCTGAAGGAGCTCAGTCTGAGCTTTGGAAAAGTTATGTTCAGAGAGTCAAGCCTCATGATGACGACCTGCTGAAGGTTCAGCGTGTTAGATAGGATTCTTTCATGTTAGACTCTTGCTTTGATTTAGATCTTTTTCAGTCAAGCTGTCGTTCTCTGAATGGATCTTAGTGAGCTGATCTTCACACGAGATGATATGCCAGTCGTGTTCATGAACATGAACACAGACGGCCTGTGCAGAGACTTCCTGAACACAGAGGAGACTAAAGAGATCTCTAACTCTCATCACTCCTCTTATTACAGATTACACTTTCTTGATGTTTACTTAAGTGTGCAACATGTCCTCGTGCAAGGCACTCGACCCTGAGCGCTCCCGCTGCCTCGCCAGCAGCGTTTGAATGTTAACACTTAGGGTCTCTTGTCACAGCAGCGTCGACCATCAGGGTGTGAATGTGTCGGAAGTCAGAAGGTCTGTTTGAAACGTTGCATTCTGTAAATCATCAGAACTGGGCGCCAGACTAATGGCGTCCCGGGCACCAAAGGCATTTGTCGGTCTCTAACTAAGTAAACGTGATACCACACCACATGTCCTCGCACGAGAACATGCATGTCTTTTAGTTACTGTTCCCTCTGCGGTACTGATCTATCCCCTCATTCACAAACGGTTTCAGCACGACATCACTTCTACTGCTGTGCTCCATCATCAGCTTTCTTTAGACTGTAGACAAATATGTCATTATTACTAAACATTTCTTTCCTTTCCAAAACAATATCCCACCCAGGCCCTCTAACAGAAATGGCACACATTCATGGTGCATAAAAAAGTGAGTGACGGAGTTGGATCACGGCAGTAAGGACGCGTAGAACTGACTGCCAGGCTCATATTAAAAGTCGTCTAACCAAATTTACTCGGATAAAAACGTTTGGAAATATTTGATCATTAATGTCATTGACATGACTGCTTTGAATCAGAGACACTCTGTGTGTTTGTGAGCAGGTTTACTCACTCAATCATTCAAGCACTGGTATAATACCCCTGTCATGGTTTCTATGACCTGAACAGCAATATGAACAAGTGTATAAGTGAGTAATCTGAGAAACATTTAGATAAGAAATATGATTATTGATGTTTCCTTCTGTATTGTGGTACATTTCATTATTTCCATGTGCCAACATGCAGTTTGTAATGACAGATGTTGTGTTTTTAATCCTGTAGTCTTAAATGTTATCTTTAGCAAGTGCTGAAAATTCTAATAAATTTAAATTAAAGATTACAGACCATAATAAGCAACATTTGTTTTTCGGGACATTCTGAGATGACTTCCCAGCTGATACGTCCCCTCTCAGCGCTGAGCGCCCTCTGCACACAGACAAACCCCTCAGGATCTTTTGTGGACGATCCCAATGGGAGCTTACTCAAAATTGTCCTCACTGTGTTGAACCTTGACCTCTGACATGTTAATCTTTTCTGTCTTTTTCAGGTGGAGGCGGAGCCTGAGAAGAACCAAAGCCGCTACAATCTGCGCCGCAGGAAGGACGACGGAGATGCCAAACAAGCCGAGGTCAAACCTGAGCAGCTGGAGGAGAAGGAAGCCAAGCTGGCTGCAGCGCCTGCTGCCACCTCCACCCCGCTCGACTTTGGAGGGAAGCTAGGTAGATGAATGATGGCGAGGAGAGCCACAGGTTGTCTTTAGACGACAGTATAGTGAACCATGCACAGCCTCTTTTTTTCTTTGTTTTTGATAGAGTCGAGGTCATGTGACACAGGGATCGTTCTCTTTATTGTAGTTGTTCAGCTCTACATGTAAACAAAGCCTGATCAAGTTGACAGCATGTCCTGGTTGCCCTTTTCTCTCTAATAGGAGCGTACTTCTGGTTGCTCTTCCTGCCCGCCTGGGTTCTCTTCCTGGTACTCCAAGTGAACCTGGAAGACCCCAGCCTGACCAACTTCCCCCCTCCTCTGCCCCTCCTCCAAAGCCTCTGGGATGCCCAGGCCTTTGGATTCGTTGTCCTCTGGATCTTATTCCAGGCCTTGATCTACATCCTGCCCATCGGAAAGGTGAGGGACCAGCTGACAGAGATGAATGGAGTCGGTTGTAGTTCCAGACATTTCTCCTCTGGTAACGTGCGTGAAACATCATCAGTGTGGTTTTTTTAACCCGCAGACAGGTGGAGATGGTTCATTTTCATAGCTTCCCATGTTCTCGTGTGCAGGAAAGACGCACCAACCAGCACAAGACTTTCAGTGAACTCTGGCAGGAAGCAGAGATTGGATTAATGGTCAGGAGTCACAGTTAATGAGATGAGCTGCAGGAAAGAGTAAGCTGTTTGCATTCTTCTCCTGGGTAATCTCTGCACTCAGATTCTAACTCGGTGCCTTAATCACAAACTTTATAAACACTTTAGTGTTCAGTTTGTCAGGCCAAGCAGAACCAAACGTCTCAGATCTGTGTTCGAACTCCTCTGATTTAGTGCCTGAACGTCACCCTGTGGGATCAACCACACGCTGTGTTACATCTTTACATTCAGTTAGGTGGAGGTCTTCTCTCAACCAGAAGGTCAAAGGTTCAATCTGCTGCAGCGACATGTCCAATGTGTACGAGTTAATACTGATGGACTCTTTACTGTGCAGCCTCTACCATCAGTGTGTGAATGGATGAGTTAATACTGATGGACTCTTTACTCTGCAGCAGCCTCTACCATCAGTGTGTGAATGGATGAGTTAATACTGATGGACTCTTTACTCTGCAGCCTCTACCATCAGTGTGTGAATGTGTATGAATAGATGAGTTAATACTGATGGACTCTTTACTCTGCAGCAGCCTCTACCATCAGTGTGTGAATGTGTGTGAATGGATGAGTTAATACTGATGGACTCTTTACTCTGCAGCAGCCTCTACCATCAGTGTGTGAATGGATGAGTTAATACTGATGGACTCTTTACTCTGCAGCCTCTACCATCAGTGTGTGAATGTGTATGAATAGATGAGTTAATACTGATGGACTCTTTACTCTGCAGCAGCCTCTACCATCAGTGTGTGAATGTGTGTGAATGGATGAGTTAATACTGATGGACTCTTTACTCTGCAGCAGCCTCTACCATCAGTGTGTGAATGGATGAGTTAATACTGATGGACTCTTTACTCTGCAGCCTCTACCATCAGTGTGTGAATGTGAATGAATAGATGAGTTAATACTGATGGACTCTTTACTCTGCAGCCTCTACCATCAGTGTGTGAATGTGTGTGAATGGATGAGTTAATACTGATGGACTCTTTACTCTGCAGCCTCTACCATCAGTGTGTGAATGTGTATGAATGGATGAGTTAATACTGATGGACTCTTTACTCTGCAGGTCACATACTGATGGTAGAGGCTGCAGAGTAAAAGAGCTTTGAGTCGTCAGAAGTCTAGACAAGAGCTGTACATCCATACACGTTTAGCGTTTAAAAAGAGCATACTAGTGCAGACCCTGATGTTATCACCCCAGCAGCTCAGCCTTCAGCTGTGCTCTCGTGTGAATGGAAATATTAACACAGAGTGATTAACAGGATTCTGCATGTGTCACTCTGACTTTAAAGAGCAGAGACGGACTGACTCAGTGTTTACTGCATCTCTGAGAGCGGCTTCAGGTTGTGTTTGTACAGACTTCTCATAAATCCATGATGGTTAAAAGATGCATCTCTCACGCCTCTTAGTTAAAACTTCAACTTATTTTGAGAGGGAAATGAGGTGTCTTCAGCAGAGACGGAAACCTTAGAGCACGCTCAGTCTCGCGTCTCCTCCTGACTTCAGGGAGGGCGTCACTGGCGTGTTTGAGAGGGGGGCCTTCGTACTGTTACTGTGAACGGCAAACAGAAGTATAAGCTCCCTCCTATGGTCTAATTCCAGTGTCTTCTGTTTCCCCTATGCAGCTGAGTGAGGGGGTTCCTCTCAGGACGGGAGAACGGCTGAAGTACAGAACCAATGGTGAGCTCTCTGTCTGCCGCTCTCACCGCTGTCAAGTCGACAGATGTCTGTGATCCCCGCTAACGTTTCCTTCTGCTCCCCTGTCCCAAGGTTTCTTTGCCGTCGTGTTGACTTCTGCCCTGGCTGCAGCAGCCGTGCACCAGGGCGTTGACCTCACCTACATCCACAGCCACTTCCTGCAGCTGGCCGTGGCCTCCTTCCTCATCTCCGTCCTGCTCAGCATCTACCTGTACGTCCGCTCTCGCTATGCTGCCCCGGAGCATCTGGCCCTCGGGGGCAACTCTGGTAAGAGGGGGGGCTTTATCCGTTTCTGGTCACTGGTTGTAATTTTGATTCCTCTTGGTCATACTCTTTTCTTTTTGTCCTACAGGACATGTGCTGTATGACTTTTTCAAAGGACGCGAGCTCAATCCTCGCATCAAAAACTTTGACCTGAAGTTCTTCTGTGAGATGCGCCCTGGTCTGATTGGCTGGGTGAGCAGACTCAATGTTTATTTCATTTGATGGTTTTATTTCTAATATTGGATTTAAAGAAAGTGGCCCTGACATTTCTTTCCGCACACTGCCCTCTACTGGCCGTGTGTAAAACTTAAGTTCCAACCTCAGACAGGAAGTGAGTGAACGCGCTGTTTGGGTGGCTGGTTCAGTCATTGTGTCTGTGTGTTCTTCAGTGTTTGATCAACTTTGCGATGGCGCAGGCTGAGATGAAGCTGCAGCGTCTGGATGCTCCGTCACACTCAATGATCCTCGTCAACCTCTTCCAGCTTGTCTACGTGGTGGACGGCCTCTGGAACGAGGTGAGCTCAGAGAATCACGAGAAAACGTTGTCTTAGTGACATCATCGACTCAGTCGCTTACTACCCGTCTCCCTGTTTCCCCAGGAGGCCATCCTCACCACCATGGACTTGATGCATGATGGTTTTGGCTTCATGTTGGCGTTTGGGGATCTGGTGTGGGTTCCCTTTACTTACACGCTGCAGGCCTACTACCTGGTCAGCCACCCGAACCCCCTGAGCCCCCCCGCCCTCGCCGCTATCATCACACTCAAACGTAAGAAGGTGCAAAGCACTCAGTTATATAACACTGTGTGTGCGCATAGTTCTTTCACCATAAACCACAGTGTGTAAAGAGGCGAGAGGTGTGGCGTCATGGCCGCCACCTGGACTTGTCTGCTGGTGCCGTGTCTTACAGGTCACGAGCAGGGTAAAGTCTGAAAGAGCTACAGAGCAGAAACGAGGTTTCAACCCAGATAAAAAAAATGTGTTTGGAGGTCACTCAGAGGTCAAAAGAAAAACTGCTTTTTGCTGGGTTTGTGTCTCTGTTACTGCTTACGTTACGTTCGTTCAGCACTCAGCCTGCGGTGCGGTCACGCTGCTGAACTCTGACCTGTGTACCTTCGTTAGCTTTAAACGCACCATGATGACCTCTTGACGGAGGAAAGGTGGTAAAAGTGGCGCTGCCCGGCTCGTCGCCTTTGCCATGTCCCTTTTTGAAAGATTCAAAGCAACAACACACGGGACGTTTCAAACAGCCAGGTCACGTGCAGGTCAGTGCGTGGTGTACTGGTCACACTGGTGTTTAACACACAGTCACCTTCAAGTCTTCAACAACAGAGTTTACGTAGACGAAGTCGCAGGGAATGATGAGGCAGGAACACAGGATCTGAAGGAGCGTCTAACATGAGCTCGTACTCACTCAGCCTTTCTTCTTCGTCTTCAGCTTTTAAATGTGTGTTTCTGTGTTTCAGTTGTCGGCTTCTACATCTTCAGGAAATCCAACTCTGAGAAAAACACCTTCAGGAGAAACCCATCAGACCCCAAAATGTCTCGTAAGTCCTCCTGATTTCTACAGCAGACCACAAACTGTTACTACCATCAGACTGTGGCTCAGAGTCAAACGGACTGTCAGGGGTTCGATCCCCAGCTCCTTGGTCCTTGACCAAAGAGAAGAGAAGGCCTGAAGAGAACAAGCTGCTGTTCAGTGACCTCAGTTTGACCTGTGTTTGTCTGTCCAGATCTGAACACCATCCCCACAGCCACAGGGAAGAGTCTGCTGGTGTCTGGCTGGTGGGCTGTGGTCCGCCACCCCAACTACCTGGGAGACCTCCTCATGGCTCTGGCCTGGTCGCTGCCCTGTGGTGAGTCACATTACAGACGATCAGATGCTCCCTCAGTATAAATGTTAGCGCCGTATAATCCTCCCCCTCAAAGTGTGCTGACTGCGACTAGTTCCCCTCTTTTCATCGTGCTTTTACACAGTATATAGTTGAGCGCTCTTTTAAATGAAAAGTCTGACATTAAGTTAGAGGGAGCAGCGGAGTCGAGCAGAGAGCTCACAAGCTAACGCTCTGTACTTCATAACGAGAGCTGGAGGGAGCAGCAGTTTAAACTCCACTGAACACCATAGAAGTCATCACACAGGACCACCTATTAAACTCTTCTCTCTGTGAGGCCTTTAAAAACACAGCGCATGATTCTCTCTTTTTAGCAGAGAGAATCATGCTCTGCACTTTACAGTCCGATGTGACAAAGCCGCTCACTCAGAACAAAATCTCTCTCTGAAGAGTGGATGGATGTAATACTCATGGAGTGGCAGGGAGCTTGAGTTAAGTCCTGTAGCGTTCAGTGTGTGATGGACGACGCTGCACGGGACACAGCCCACTGTCTGAATTAAAAATTAGGTTTTACAAGCGCGTCCTATAATCGGGATGTGACGGTAACCAGTTGTCTTTAAAGATGAGAGGAGACAACATGAACATGCTGTAATCTTTGTGTCTGTGTGCTCCAGGCTTCAGCCACCTCCTCCCATGGTACTACATGATCTACTTCCTCATCCTGCTCGTGCACCGAGACTCCCGCGACATGACCCAGTGCAGGAGGAAGTACGGCTCGGCGTGGGACGAGTACTGCCGGACGGTCCGCTACCGGATCATTCCCGGCGTCTACTAAGAAAGCGACGGACTCTCCTGAGCTCAGGCCCCTCTTGTGACTGCTCACCAACGAACCAAACAACCGAACATCGACTGACTGATTTGTATTTTAGATTTTATTTTTTACAAAGAGTTTTAAAAAAGATCTCCTCTGTGGACTTGAAGGCACTGCAGAATATTTTCAGGAAAAGAAAAAAAAAAGACACTCATTGGTTTAATGGACTGTTTGAAGAAATGCCTTCTTTTTTTTTAAAATCTAAAAATAACTTCAAAATATTGTTGTAAAAGTTTACAAAATGGGCGAGGAAAAGAAAAGCTCCTCTGCTGGGGGCGTCTTGTTGGGATGTATATTTGTGTATATACTCTTTGTTTTTATACCGCAGGAAAACTCCCAGCGTGCATCACTTCTGCTCACTTTCACTCTTAGCTTCCCGACGTTCCGACACGAGCTCGGCCGTGTCTGAACGTCTTCCTGCTCCGGTGGTGTGCTTGTGTGTATCCATGGTGACGTGACGGATTACAGACTGTCTCCAGGATTTCCTCGTGTAAAATGTGTTTATAGAAATCTAGTTTTGGAATTGAGAGTGTACAAAGGACTTAGATGCACTGTGTGTTTTATTTTCTTCTATTATGGATTCCAAAGTGTGTTTGATTTGGCTTTGCTACCTCAGGTTCACTCACTGTCCAGCCCCCCCCCCCCCCCGTGACAGTGCATGTTTATTATGAGTGTGACTTCATGACTTTTCAAAAGACAAAACAGGATTGCAACAATGACGTTTCAATCCGTTCTGAACGAGCGGCCTGACTAAACTTTGGTTCTCCCTCCTGCAGCTCATCCTCTCTGGGTTAGTTGTTCCATCACTGCCGCATGAATAAAGCTTGAATATTTTAGGTCATGACTTTTCAATTAAATTCATAGAGGACTGCTTTTTACAAACCCAAATAAGTTTTTTTTTTTTTTTTTGCACCAGACCTGCCAGCGTTTGTTTCTGCTGTGCTGAATGAAAACCATGTAAATATAGTTTGTTTTCAATTATGTTGTTTTTCCAACACCTAGCGATCATAGTCATGTTTCTCATTAGATATTTAATTTTGCTTTTCTTATTTTGTCGTCAGATTTGAGCCTCTTAGTTTGGAGCACAGTAGTTTCCACCTCGATGTGACAACATGAATGTCACTCTGTGAAGAAGAGCGCAATAAGATGCTTGTGGATGAAAACAATGAAGGGTTGATCAGATTGTCCTTGATGACCAAACACATATGTGAAAGTGTCTCAAAAAACAGCTGATCTGTACGCATGCTGCAGCATCAAATAAAGATTGACAGTATTTCTTTGAAGGCTGTGCTCAGTGTGTGTGAACTTGTCTGCTCGGGGCCAGACCTGGTTCTGGACTGGTTTGAACCTGAGGATCCTCCACCGACTCCATGAGAAAGTGTGACTTATAAAGTGTCTAAATTTTTCTGTCAGATTTATTTAGTAAAAGTTTAGCAGTTTGGACCAAAGCAAAAAAAAACTGGACGAGGCCAACACATTTAAAAACGTTCACACAAAAAAGACACACTGACCCACTGAACGCAGCTCCGCGACCCACTTTTGGGTTCCGACCGACCTGCCACTCGAGATGCACTACTCCAGACTACTTCCCTTCAAAGGGTGTGACCTGGATTTGATTCTGACCTGTGGCTCCTTTCCTGCACTCTTAATAATTCAGAAATCAGAGAGTTATCATGACCTAATGACACAATAACCTGTGTGTGTATGTGTGTGAGTGTGTTCAGGAGTGAGTGTGTTTGTGTGTGTGTGTGTGAGTGTGTTCAGGAGTGAGTGTGTGTGTGTGAGAGTGTGTTCAGGAGTGTGAGTGTGTGTTTGTGTGTATGTGTGTGTGAGAGTGTGAGTGGGTGTGTGTTTGTGTGTGTGTGTTAGTGTGTGAGTGTGTTCAGGAGTGTGAGTGTGTGTGAGTGTATGTGTGAGTGTGTTCAGGAGTGTGTGTGTTTGAGAGAGAGAGTGTGTTCAGGTGTGTGTGAGTGTGAGTATGTTCAGGAGTGTGTGTGAGTGTGTTCAGGAGTGTGTGTGTATGTGTGTGTGTGAGTGTGTTCAGGACATAGACTGTAAAAATAATGGACGGGACAAGGTCCCTTGTGGAGTGAAGCTTTTTTTTTTAGATCGCCCCCTACTGACTGGCTGCAGTATAGGTCTTAAACCCCGCCTCCTCAATGATAACAGACGGGACTTGGGTCAAACTGTTAAGTTAAAATACTCGTCACATAATTTTTTTCCAGACCTAAACTCTGCTGTGATCATTAGATATTATCACCCTACATGGTTTTCAAGTGCTCATTTTTCTGTGAAGTTTGTTTTAAATAAGTTATTTGAGGTTAAAAAACGGGATTTGACGTCATACGTGGCGATGATTGACAGCCGCGGATCTTGCGTAGCGCTCTTGGTAAATAAGCAGTTACGTCGTGAAGTGAAGCTGAGACGACATGGAGCTTTTCTGTTCAGTTTTTTCGTCTTTTTTGAGCTGGTGAAAGCTGTTTTTTCTGCAGTAAACTAATGTCACGGACCTGTGGACTCTAAAGGAGCTTTGCAGTTTTTTCGGTAAGTAATAAAGTTTGATTTATGTGCAAACCTAATAACTGACACGATATGTTGTTGTGAGTGAAATTGTATTGTACCTGACCACTGCTTCTCTTACCAGGGCGTTTGGTCTGATCTTACACTGGACGGCGGTCTGATGTGAAACAGTGGGCCGAGTGTCGCGCCTGAGCCACAGAGGACGCAGCTCGCACATCCTGAGCAATGTTTGACTATTCATTCAAAAGATGAACGGAAGAAAAGAGAGGCTGTTTAATACCGAGGTTTTTCTTATAAGCCACATTTTCTTTTTGTTATTTTTAGATTAATCTTCCATAACTTTAAAATACTGTGCATTCATTTGCTTCTTTCAAACCTGTATAACCCACAAAAACCTTAAATACTACCTCCATCTAACTGAACAATCAAGTGAAAGAAAGTAGCTTAAAATACCACACTATGTTTTTAAGCACAATCTGTATTTGTTCAAGTTACAAGACTAGTGTTACATTTCATGTGATTGAATAAAATATAATAATGTAATTGCCTTCTCAGTCGTGTCTGTATCATACCACTCTACTGTCTTTATGTGCATGCTGTCTTTAACACTAACCTGCATTAAATGTTAAATACTCGAGTGTTGAAGTACTTTTAAAGCTATTTGTTTCCCAGCTGTGACTTCTGTCATGACCCTACAAGAACATGAGACATTCTATGTTTTTACACCTTAAAACAGGAGAGAAAAGGTTTAAATCAATAAATACTTTATTTGATTTATAACACATAGTCTGAACGGTGGTTCAGTTATAAAAGTGAGGAGGTTACTGGTTTGAATCCCTGTCTGACAGGAGTCTCTCTGTGAGGAGTTTGCTCTCTTTCTTCCACAGTCCAAAGGTGTTCACCGAGAGGAGAACAAAGTAAGGGAGACCATCAGGTGAGCTGGCAGGGGTGTCTGTATCAGCCATCTTTCTTCTTCCTTGTGTCTAAAAAAACAATGAGATAAACATCTTAGACAAGGAAAAGAACCAGAGAAAAGGTCCATACAAGCAGAAACCTTCATGAAACAGATTCATTTACCAACTCCACAGTTATGCACAGAAACACATATACTCTGTAAATGTACATAGACCTGAAGTAACTACTGACAGCAGATATAACTTTAGTACTATGTGCACCACTACTTTCTATCATATAACATATTTTCACCAGCATATGTTAGATCTGTACACAGCTTATGTTGCTAACTTAGCTAAAAATAGTTCGTTTTTTGCCAAAAATAAAAGGTTTAATAAACCACAGAGTTAAAGAAGATAGATAGATAGATGGATAGATAGATAGATAGATAGATAGATAGATAGATAGATAGATAGATCCTGAGGGAAATTCAAGGCATCCAGTAGCAATATACAAGACATACAGGACACAAAGAAAAAACGTTTAAATTCAATAATTAATATAAAAAGTGTGATTTTCTTAATTTCTGAATGAACTACGTTTAGATATTTGATTTGAAATATATGGTGGTTTTGTACTCACCTCTATGGTCGGTAGATGAATTTCTCTCCGTAAAGATTCTTAAGTTCTTGGCGTAGCTGGGCTGCGTAAGCTATCAGAGCGGTACGCAAAGTGGGCGGGGCGTGTTGCCAGGGCTCCTCCCGCCGGACCCTACTGCGCAGACTCTGGTTGCAAATGATGTCAAAATTCCAAGATGACAGCGCCCATGAGGGCCGTAAAAAAGCTTCACGAACGTAGAACGGAAACAGCTACAGTCCACACCCACTGGTTCAGGAGTGTGTGTGTTTGAGTGTGTTCAGGAGTGTGTGTGTGAGTGTGTGTGAGAGTGTGTTCAGGAGTGTGAGTATGTGTGTGTCTGCGAGTGTGTGTTTGTGTGTGTGTGTGTGTGAGTGTGTGCGTGTATGTGTGTGTGTGTGTTCAGGAGTGTGAGTGTGTGTGAGTGTGTGTTTGTGTGTGAGTGTGTTCAGGAGTGTGTGTGTGAGTGTGTGTTTGTGAGTGTGAGAGTGTGTGTGTGTGTGAGTGTATGTGTGAGTGTGAGTAAGTTCAGGAGTGTGTATGTGTGTGAGTGTGTGAGTATGTGTGTGTGAGTGTGTTCAGGAGTGTGAGTGTGTGTGTGTGTGTGTGTGTGTGAGAGTGTGTTCAGGAGTGTGTGTGTGTGTGAGAGTGTGTTCAGGAGTGTGAGTGTGTGTGTGTGAGTGTGAGTATGTTCAGGAGTGTGTGTGTGTGAGTGTGTTCAGGAGTGTGTGTATGTTTGTGTGTGAGTGTGTTCAGGAGTGTGTGTGTTTGTGTGAGAGAGTGTGTTCAGGAGTGTGTGTATGTGTGTGTGAGAGAGAGAGAGTGTGAGTGTGTGTGTGTGAGTGTGTTCAGGAGTGTGTGTGAGTGTGTGTGTGTGAGTGTGTGTGTTTGTGTGCGTTTGTGAGTGTGTGTGAGTGTGTGTCTGTGAGTGTGTGTGTTTGTGTGCGTGTGTGTGAGTGAGTTTGTGTGTGTGAGTGTGCGCGTGAGTGTGTGAGTGTGTGTGAGTGTGTTTGTGTCTGTGTGTGCGTGTGTGTGTGCGTGTGTGTGAGTGTGTGCGTGAGTGTGTTTGTGTGTGTGAGTGTGTGTGTGTGTTCAGGAGTGTGTGTGTGTGTGTGTTCAGGAGTGTGTGTCTATGTGTGAGTGTGTGTGTGTGTGAGAGTGTGAGTGTGTGTGAGTGTGAGATTGTGTTTGTGTTGGTATATATGGTATCGACTGACAAAACACCTGAGATTTCACCTGGGAAAAGTGGTTGATGGGTAATAGACCGACACGGCCAGTGTCTAATTCAAGAGTTGTTTTTACATTTTTTATGGTCAAAAAATAATATTTTTTCTCCAAAACAAGTGCAAAATGAGCCTACCAGACAGCTGGGATAATAATCAGATGTTGATTCATTTCTAAACATCATATAAATATGATTTTTCGGACTGTCAGTCTAATACCCTGACCTGTAATTCTGTGTATGTGTGTAGCGTCAAAGCCGCAATTCTAGATTTTTTTTTTCTAAACTTACACACACAGGGCCTTTTTCAAACCAACCCCTACACACTCCTCCGTGACAGAGTGCACTCCGTCAGAAGTCACACTCGCAGCTGAATGAAGGCCCCTCCATCCATAGAAATAGGTAGAAATACAGCCACAGGCTTTGGGACAAACTTCACTCTCTCAGGTGGAAACAGGAAGTGTGTGTTACCATGGTTACTCAGCGGCATCCTGGGGGAACGGCTTATTATTAATGTACGTAATACATTCTGTAAAAGTCTTGTCGATTATTTTTCTCTAATGAAATTTATATTAGCGTAGACTTATAGAAAAACGATCAGATGGAGCCCACGATCTTTATTGTAATTTATAATTTAATGTTAATTTATTATAATATCAAAGAACAGGTTGTCTTAAATGAAAGCACAGACAAGCACATCACAGCTGCAAGACGTTTATTTTTTTGTTGTAGCCGAAATCAAGTTTTACAATGAAATCAAAAGTAGAGCAATGATAAATAAATAAGAGTGCGAAGTTGTCTACAACATAATTTAATATTCTTTAGTTTTTGCAACAGTCCCTTTAAATATAAAACACAATGAAATAAACACGTCAACAGAAGGAAGAAAAGAAGAGGAGGCTTTTATTTGAACCTTTAAAACAATAAACAGGTGAAGTTGTTAACGTCTGTATGATCATATTAAATGTCCATCTTAGTTGGAGCAGTGTTTTGGTTTGTTCAAACACTTACACAAAGAACTTACTTTTGTACAGGTCACTCCTGCCGTGACTACCGGACGCAATAGGCGTTACACGTGATCATCAAGTGGGCATCGGTGCAGACTCGCTGGCGGAGGGTTTTATGGCCCACTACCACTCCCCACTAAGTGGTTTGAGACGGACTTAATATGGCGGACCCTCCGCGTGGACGCGCAAACGGAGGGGTAGTGGATAGGGCTAGGGTGTAGTGGGGTCTTTTTCAAACCGTCCACTACACCCTAGCCCTATCCACTACCCTTCCGAACTCCTACAAGAGCATGTATTCGATCATCGTAATCTCAGTGTCAGTGTATTCTAGACATGTTGAAGATCTCTCGTTGTGCTCCGCACGTTATTTCGTTTAAGGGCGTGGCCATGGCGTACCATCAAACATTGATGTCTCGTCACACCCCTATTTGACCTTTCTGAAAGGCCTCCCCATAGAGGCTTTTTTCTTTTACATGCATGACAATTTTTTTGTACATTCATAATGTCAGGACCTACAAAAAATCCTCTTACACCCAGAATCAAAACCAAACAGGAAGTCCGCCATATTTTTTTTGAATGGGTGAAATTCACGTTTCACGGGTTAGCTATTTGAACGAACTCCTACAAAAGCATTTATCCGATTGACACAAAGTCAGTGTCTGTGTGTTCTTGACATGTTGAAGATCTCTCGTTGTGCTCCGCACATTATTTTCTCCAAGGGCGTGGCCATACGGACGTGATGTTCGTCACAAACAGGAAGTAGTTTGTTACAGTACTTCATATAGGCGTAGAGTCATCAAACATAACACACATGATCCCAGCAGAAAAATTAAAAGAAAGCTCAATCTCAGCCTGGAGCTCACGTACAACTCAGAGCATAGTTTACTGCACTACCAGAAGCCAGTGGCCGGATTTGTATCAGACGGCGTTCACACTAGTCTTTCTGATAATGAGTCTATTACCCGGTTATGACGCGGGAGTTCACAGAGAAACACACGGGACGCAGCGGCACAAATAAAGAAAACAAAAGAGGTTTTACTTTCATAAAACCTTAGACACAGTGGTCAAACACCAAGCAAATATTATCACCGTTTCACAATAATAACTCAGTTATTAAACACACTCTCTAAATCTAACTGCCCAGACCTAGCTAAGCCTCACTTGTAACCGTTTTGTCCACGGTTGATGAAAGGAGCAACAAAGAGGGTCCTTCGCTGTGGCGGTCTCTAGCGTCATCCTGCAGTTATGTGGTGATGGCGGCGCGTCCCAGAGGGTGAGCAGAGCCGTGGCGTCCTCCGTCGAGCGAGGTGATCTCCGTGGATGTCCTTTCTTTAAAGGACGGAACGAGACGTAATCCTTACAGTCTCTCTCAATACCGTTTTAATACGGGAGAAATAAGACGCTCTTCTTAGAGATGCGTTCAAATGGATGATCTAAGCTCGGAAATCAGGACGTCGGTATGCTTCAAGGCCTTGGATTTTGCTGCGCGCCAAAACTTTTAAACAAAGAGAAGCGTGTTGAAACAGGAAGAAGAGTTGGTATCCTCGAACGTCGCCAGACGACATATGAAAGAGAATGAAGAATGGGGCATGGCCGGTTTTATACCTCCCAAACTTCACACCTATATGTTAGGTGTGGCAAAGCATTCTGGGAGTACCTGCAAAGCATGCTGGGATAAAGAGTCTTTTGTCCTAGTTCTCCAAACGTACACAGCCTGAACTTTGCCATCCTGGCTGGACCCAACAACATTAATGATAAACATAAAATAAACCTGAAAAAGATTGTTCTACACTTGTTGAAATAAAAAACAATTGTAATAGTTCTTCTTAGTTTTGAGTCCATTTTCATTGTTTCAACATTTAATTATCTTTTGTTTTATATCTGAAGTTTAAATATTGCATTGTGTTTTTAGAGTGATTAAGACATTAACCTTCTGTTTTGTTTTCTATTTTTTCATATGTTGTGTGAGAAATGGAGTAAAGACAGAGGAGATGGAATGTGTCTGAAGTGAAGCAGTCCAAAAGGCAGATGAGAAGACACCATGCAGTGATTCATGGACACTGAAGCTTTGCAGATAACAGCACAGAGGGATTCTGAATTCAGCTTGATCAAGGCTTGTACGATTTTATTCACAAACTCTTTCAACAGACACCTGCATTTATCTATGAGCGCATACATTTGTAAACTAGTAGTTTATGATATGTTTGGTTTGTTTTTGCATATAGGATTATGGTAAATTAAAGGGTAATTTTTAGGAGGAATCTTGGCAACAGACTGATGCATCTGGTTGATTAATGAAGTAGTGTAGGTTGGGTTGCTTATTGTGTTGGAAAGTTGATTTGATCTGTTGAGTGCTGTGAATGTTGGTTTCATTATCTGAGTAAGGTTTAGTTTGATGTGAGTTTGTCTTGAGATGGAACATTGACTTGATTTCCATAGTTTTGAGATAATTGGGTGTGATTGGTGATACACAAGCAATTTCACTTCCTAGTAAGAAGCTCTTTGTCTTTTTTTGGGGGGGTTGGTAAAAGTATTGTTTTTAGTGTGGTAGTGCTACATTTTATGTCTGACATGTCTGGTATATTGATGCTAGATGTTTTCAATTTTGCTGGAGATCAATAATCTGTCTATCTATCTAGATTTGATTAACGTTGTTCAATTTATATTTCAATGAAATAAGAGGATCAGTCTAATGTCAAAGATGAGTACTAAGATTACACAAGCAGTTACTCCTGTTGATGTTGTGCAGAAGACTAATCCACTTGTTAAAAATACTCAAGACTCAAGTAGAGAGGGTTCTTCATATCTTAACCCGCTAGCAGCCAGTTCAGGGGTAAAAGATGACGGAGGCAGGGCTTTAAGAGAGGTTGAGAGGAGCATTGGTAAATGCCTTCAGGAGTTAGATGAATCTAGTAATCCAGAAACCCAGCAACTACTAGAAGAACAATTACATGAATTAAGAATGACACAGAAGAAGATACAGAAGAAAACATCTCAAAAGTCTGATACATTTGGATACTCTGTGCGTTCAAGAAAAGATAAGAGACCTGATAAAATGTGTCCAGTAATCATACGTGGGCAAAATGTAGAATACAAACCTTGGAAAAATACAGATATGTCAGACATAATTGAAAAGCTACCCACTCTTCAAGATGGAGCACATCCTTGGATTACAAAGTTGGAGGAGCTTTTGGTGGGTACACAGCCTGCCATGGGAGACATTAAGAGACTATTGGCTAGTCTCATTGGGGTCCCAGGGATGGAAGTGATCCTGCAGGCGGCAGGTCTTAATAGATATGTGGCAACTACTGTGCATGATCCAGAATTGTTTGCTGCAAGTAGAGGTCGGATGTGGAAAGCACTGAGAGATGCATTTCAGACAAACGTACATCCTGATAATATTGTGATTGAGTCATTGGGATCCCAGGAAAATCCAAGAGCCTATGTGTCGAGAGCTCATCAAGTGTGGAGAAATGTCACAGGTAATAACCCAGATTTGAATCAAATGGAGCAGTCAATTTTGAGAGCTAAGATACAGAAGGGGCTTCCCCTGTCTGTGCGGAGTAAACTAGCAGAGGTGGTTGGTCTTGGAAGCATGGCAAAGGGTGTGTATACAGATCACATAGCACACCAAGTTGAATTATATAGGAAAAAGGAGCATGAGCAGAAAGAACAGGATGAGGAGATCCTCAGAAAATTTAATCAAATACAGTTGGTTGATAATAAGAAGAAAGAGAAGAAAAAAGCTGTTGTTGTGCAGAGTCAGCCTCAACCAAATGAAATATCATCTCAACCCCAGCAGGGACAGATACTGTTTCATCCAGTCCTGTCGACATCTATGATCCCTAATGTTTCAGATTTTGGCAGATCACAGATATGGACAGGAAGAGGTCAAGGAAATTTAGGCAGAGGTAGAGGAGGAAATTTCCAACAGCCTCCAGATGTATGCTATAATTGTGGTTTGTTGGGACATGTTGCTTATAATTGTTACAGGACAAGAGGAAGTTTCAGAGGAAGCTTCAGAAGAGGTTTCAGAGGAGGTTTCAGCTGATCTCTGTGAATCCTTACAGAGGCCCAGAGCCAGGTTTTTAGGGGTGCCCAGAAGACTCGAAAGGGGGGTGTCAGCTGGTAGTGTCAGGGCCAGAACAAGATCCAAAAATAATAGTAAGAGTAAATGATTAACCATTAGAAGTAATGGCGGATTGTGGAGCAGCTTTTACTTGTGTTCGGCCTGAAAATGCTATACATCTCCCCATGTCTGACCAATTGGTACGGACAATCGGGTTTGAGGGTGTGAAACAGCTGATTCCTCTCACAAAGCCAATTGAGCTCTGTTATAAACATTGCAAAATAACAATACCTATTGGTGTCAGAACATACACCTATTGCACTTTTAGGAAGAGATGCTTTATGTAAACTAAATTACACAATAAGGTGTACACCAGAAGGCTGTCTGGTGGATGTGCCAAGGGATACTAGTCATCAACTATTTATGACACCAGTGTCCAAGAGATCTTTAGTGTACTGGAGTCCAGAGCTACTAGTCCGCTAAGCTTTGGAAGAAGTTCATTGTAGCACAAATACCTAATGCTAAGCTGTGAACATTGTGATCATTAAAGATATTTGTTTGGTAGTTTTTGAAAGTATCTCAGAAGTTTGGTCAACTTAAATGATGATGTCACCTACTCTATAATTTGAAAATTACAAACACATAGATACATATCTATTCAAAAAGGGAACAGTTTGAAAAGTAAAACTATTGGAAAAGTTTGTGAATGTTGTAAAGCAAAAAGGAGAGTTATGAGGGTAAAAAGTAAGTGTAAAAGGATGAAAGTTTCTTGTTCATTTGAATAGGAATGTGTAAAGGTAAAAGAAAGTGATGTGGATGAAGATGTTGGTGGATGTGATGAAGTAGAAAGAAGGAGATAAGTAAGTGCTGAGAATGGATCTAGGAAGCAGAGATGTGGATTTGATCAAAAGAAGTATTGAGTCCTACATCTGCGAGGACATGGATGAGGGTGAGAGAGTATGAGACTGAGAGATGGATGAGAGATTGAGAGGAGATTTGATATTTTGTTTTGGTGAAAAGAGTAAAAAGGACGTTTGTAGGATACATTTTTGCAAACATTTGTTTTCAATTAACAATAAATAAAAAAGAGACAGTGATAGGATATTTTTACTTAAAGTAGATTTTCAGTGAGTTGGTGTCTACTTTCATTTGACTGTATTTTAAACTGGGACTTTAACTTTGACTTCAGTGTGATTTTAATAAAGGAAGGGTATTTTTACTTAATATTTTGGTATTCTTTATGCCTCTGACTGAGGGTCGCTTGAGGTCTGTGGAGATGATGTGAAAGGCTGATGGTAGTACTCTAAGATCTGCTACTCTGATGATTCAGAAGGCACATCATTAGTTCAAACAATTTGTTTGAAATAATTTTTGGAGAATGCTGATGTTCAGTCTGTTGATAAGTTTTCTGTTGTTAAATGGTTAAGTTTTAGTTTCTGTTGATAAGTTTTTGTTTTGTGAAGTTACAAGCAGGTGAAATGGTGAAGAGTTTTTGAATAAAACTCAATAGAGAATAAAATAGTGAATAAAACAAGAGGATAAAAATAGAGAAATAATAAAATACAGAAATAATATCATCTGCAAAGCCAATGTGTTGGTGAAAAATTAATGGTGTGTTAAAATTGTATTGTTAAAATCTGCCAATGCATGGGATTGAATTGAATAGTGACTGAATGGATAAAGGGGGGACATTGAAATTTGTTAATCATACATTGAGATCATTTGAAAGTATGATATGAAATGATTATATTTTTGATGCTTTTCTTCTGCAAAGATACTGGTTTGTGATTTCTCTCCTAGGATAGTATTGGGGAGACCAGAGTGAGAATGAAGGACTGTCCAGAGATTCCTTCTGCCTAAGGGATGTGATTCAAATGTAGGCGAGTGGAGGATTTCCTGATGGACAGTGGACCCTGAATGAGAAGATCATGATGAAAGGTCTTGAATGAGAAATCTTTGCAGTCCAATGGAAGAAGCTGATACACCTACAAAGCAATATTTCAATGTCTTTTCTCTACTCTCATGTATTCTTCTTTTCTTTTATTATTTTACATTAGATGTTTAGTGTGATATATTATTTAGATTTAGTATTGATGTTTTTGGAAGTTGTGTAAGATGTATGTATTGAGACCTCAGGTGTTTTATTTCTTTTCTCCTTAGGGAAAGTGGTGATAGGTAAGGACAGGTTCATTGAAAGGTGCGATGGGTCGACCAGCCTGACTTTGAAAAATTTTTGGATTTTATTTCTCAGGTTCTTAATATATGCATTTGTATATCATTCAATAAAGTATTTTGATTTTGTTTGTATTTTAATTGGTTTAAGAGTGCTGAAAAGTGGTCGCCATGGGCAGTGGGGCCGTGAGAGAATTTTCCTGTCTAGATTGTTTGATGGTATTTGAAAGATGTCTGCTTGATGGGTTTTTCGCTCTCACACTCTAGTGTTTAAAAAATTTAAGGTTAGTCATGGTCAGAGGGTTATGTCATAAGTATTTTGTGTGTTAGTCTTGTTCGAGACTAAAGTCTCGAAGGGGGGAATATGAAGTGTATTATACATGCAACACAATGTGATATGAACAGCTGTGTGAACTGTAAGTGTGCTGCTGAAATGTGAACTTATGTTAAAGCAATTAGTGGTCTCAAGAAGAGCTTGGTTTAACACCTAAGAGCATGAAGTGGTTTATTAGGGGTCGTTTCTTTAAGACTGAGTAGGATAACATTTGGGTCTAAACAGGAGTAAACAGGTGTTGATCCTGAGGAAGAGATAATAAAAGTCAACCCTGCATGGAATTGTAAATCTTAAGGCCATAAGTTCAGAGTAAGTTTAAGGAGGCTAACAGTTGTTGTCCTAAGTCCAAATAAGGACTTGGATGGTTTTCTGTTTTCTTTGACCAATGCTGTATAAATACTAGAGTCTTTCTTTGTTCGAGAGGGTTCACATTTGGCTGGTGACTCTCCCAGGTGCCATGGCTAACCTGGACTGATGCTGTTTCTTGACTTTGTAAATAAATGTCTTACATTACAAGCAAGTCAGTGTCAGCGGATTTTTCTTCATCATCTACACATCATCTTCAAAGGAGGAGAACTTAAGAAACTACACAACCGCACAGTTCTACCGACCTCCGCAGCTTCTTGCGCTTTAGCCCCTGCTGCTAACTCAGTTCCCAGGATAACTTCTTTGAGACCTATGGTTTTTAAGTACGCTAAAAACCTTGCCTCCCATATGTGGTAGCGGGCTGGGCTCATAACCTGTTGACTCATCTGCAGCGGGTGTCCGGTTCGTAGCATGTGTTGGCTCACCTGACCCTCCTCCCGTCCGGTTAGGAGCATGGGAGGCACCTGACCCTTCTCCCGGGTCCGTGTCTTCAGTTGACATCTTTGCAGACGTATTAACTTAAGTACCAAGTAAATAACAGACAGGAGACATGTTTCTCTCTCTTTTGGCTGGTAGCCCCACTCCGACATGAACACACACAGAGTGCAGGAAGGCTCCGCCCTTTATTATTCAAACCAGCGCGTAACCCTATGCATAATAAAGTAGTGCCTATCAAAATAACACACAGTGGCAAATATCGGACTCTAACAAAAGGTAATGGATTTGGTTGGGAAATAAAAGCAAAAGTAAAGGAATATAAGATTGAAAATATATGCATTACATCTCCTACTCCAATCAGTAATATTCCTATTTGGATGTTTCCGGCTACTGAGGAAGATTTGAGTTTGATGGACCTAAAAAGAAAATGGGGAGACAATGAAAAGCATACCATCAATAAAAATAAATATTGGTAAAAGATTACCTGATCAGTTGTCAGTATATACGACACTGGTGGGGGACTTTGCTGCATGGTGCCACACGAACCAGCTACAGCTCAACACCTCTAAGACCAAGGAGCTGGTCATTGACTTTGGGAGGTCCAGACGGAGGATGCAACCTCTTCTGTTAGAGGGAGCTGAAGTGGAGGCTGTGGACTCCTACAAATACCTCGGGCTGTGTCTAGACAATAAACTGGACTGGACAACACACACCAACCACCTGTACGGGAAGACACAAAGCAGGATGTACTTCCTAAGGAGACTGCGGTCCTTTAACATCTGCAGCAAGTTGCTGGGGATGTTTTACCAGTCTGTGGTTTCCAGCGTGCTTTTTTAAACCGTGGTATGCTGGGGGGGCAGCATATCCAAACAGCACACATCCAGACTGGACAAACTGATCAGGCGGGCCGGCTCTGTGGTCGGCATGAAGCTGGACTCTCTGGTGACGGTGGCAGAGAAGAGGACACTGAACAAACTGCTGGATATTATGGACAATGCCAGCCACCCTCTGCACACTGTCATCAGTAACCAGAGGAGCCGGTTCAGTGAGAGACTGCTCCTTCCCAAGTGCAGAACCAACAGACTTAAGAATTCTTTTGTCCATCATGCCATCACGCTCTACAACTCCTCACTTGGGGGGAGGAGGACTCGAGCACACGGGACAGAGGGGTAGGAGTTGGAGCGTCTTTCCTTCTACCCTCATTGTGCAATAACACATGGACACTTTCACTTGTATGTGCAATAATAATCTCAACCAAGTGCAATAATCGCAACAATAATCATTGCCTTTTTTTGTATATTTTGCTTATTCCATGCATATTTTTGGTATATTCTTTCCAACGGAAGAGTGTTCTATTATTTATGCTATATTATTCTTTATATTGTTACTTTCTGTTACCTGCTACATTCTTATTTTTATTTTTACTTTTATTGTATATGCTGCTGGAACCTAAATTTCCTGAGGGAGTCATCCCAAAAGGATCAATAAAGTTCAGTCTAAGGGTACGTCTCCCTTTCCTTATTTGCAGTCTCCTCGGTCCTCGGCCGAACCGGAAGTAGTTCCAAAGCCACCATGTTGAGGATCGTCCCAAAGCTCTTATAGCGAACGGAGGAGAGAGGATGGAGGAGAGAGGAGGCTGATCCGAGGAGCGATGACCGAGGAGACACGAGAGCTGACTTCACGGAAGTCTTTTCACTGACAGACACGCCCCCTTCTCGTATATCACTCATTGATTGGACGCTGCACAGGATCAGACTTCAGTGAAACTTCTCAACATGAGCAGAGTTTAATACGGGAGAAAAGATGGACATTAAAAAGACGCTAAATGGAGCGTGGGACATTTAAACAGATGATGAACATCAGTGAGTTTGTAAAGAGTCGCTCTGTGATGAGCTGGGATTAAAAAGAGTCTGACGAAGAGGATTCCGTTTTATATTCTCACATATTTATCTTCTGAACGTTTCATCATTTAGATTCTAATCAATCATTTTCAGTATCCTGACACATAAATATCTGTGTTTATAAAATACAGAGTTTGTTGTCTAAATACAGGCTAGGTTCAGTCCAAACTGTTTAATAATAATCAATAATTATAGACAATTCAAAATGAAATCTTTGAGTCAGTAGAAACTGTGCTTTTGGTTATGAGTGGACTGCAGGTTGTTCTTCAGGTGTTTTTTTTATCAGGTAAAGACACTAAACACTGTAACTGTGTTTGATGAGAAATAATACAGTGCGTGTGTGTGTGGACATAAACAGCTGTTCGGCTGATTGACAGCTGAACGTGATCAGCTGATGTCGCGTCATGTGACGCTGTCGAGGAAACGACGTCTCATGTGTCTTAAAGCTGATTTCCTCGGTCCTCTCTCCTCGGCTTCGTTTCCTCCGTGCATCTCTGGTGGGCGGGACTAAGACGCAAGTGGAGGAGACAACTCGGAGGACACTCGGTGCAAATAAGGGAACTGAGAAAGGCCCTAAGTCTCTAAGTCTAAGAAATGATGGCTATTATTATAGGACTTCAATGGGTGGAGGAAGTGAAACCAGATAGAATAGTTTGTTGTGTTGATTCCTTATCCGCCCTCTATTAGGGAATGTTGCAACACGGACACTTTATACTGTGGCACACGATGCAACAGGAAGTAAACACACGTTCGAGATGTGAGCCGTTACCGGCATTTAGAGTTGCTCACTTGTTCAGTTATTGTCATTTCGCTGCTTCTCACATTAAAGTGTGCGAACAAATGGAACGTTGTTCTTATTTATAACTGAACAACTTGATCCAGCCGAACGGCGGAGACCGCGAAAGATGAAAGCAAACACATAACTTACGTGGATGAACTGTACAGTAAAGAGGAGCGCCACATGAGAGCCTGGACATACGCACGTGCAGTGGAAAAGAAAAGAAGAGAGAGAGAATAAAAGGTAGGCCCTTGAAATAAACTTTAACATCCAAAATTAATCGATATAACCGTGCTGATGGCGCCCGTAAATGCACGTTGCCCTTACACGAAGACGACCGCCACAAGACTACCTTCATCACCCCGTGGGGGCGCTACCGCTACCTCTCGGCCCCACAGGGCTACATGGCATCAGGCGACGGCTAGTCGCTGACATCCCCGACAAAACAAAGTGTGTGGACGACACGCTGCTGTGGGCCAACACGATTGAGGAGAGCTACTTCCAGGCCATACAGTGGCTGGACGTTTGTGGCCGGAACGGTATCATCCTCAACCCAGAAAAATTCGTCTTCAGTGCCCCCACGGTTGATTTTGCAGGCTTCACAATCTCCATGACTGACGTGCGGCTATGCTGCCGTTACCTGGAGGCGATCCGTGACTTCCCACGACCACGCAACATCACAGATGTCAGGTCATGGTTCGGGCTGGTCAACCAGGTGGCCTATGCCTTCAGCCTGGCTGAAACAATGCAACCGTTCCGGAAGCTGCTGCAGAGCGGGGTGCGGTTCGAATGGTCTCTGGAGCTGGAGGACATCTTCCGCACGTCGAAGGAGAGGATTGTACAGGAGATTGAACGTGGCGTCCGTATCTTCGACAAGTCCAAACCAACGTGCCTAGCCACAGACTGGTCAAAGGAGGGCGTGGGCTATTGGCTCTTCCAGAAGCACTGCCGTTGCTTTCCAGTCAGGCCCTTCTGTTGCCCTGATGGTTGGAAGGTGACACTGGTCGGCAGCAGGTTCACGCACGCGGCGGAATCCAGGTACGCACCAGTTGAGGGGGAGGCACTCGCCGTCGCAGACGCCCTGGACAAGGCGCGCTACTTTGTGTTGGGCTGCAGGGACCTGATCGTAGCTGTCGACCACAAGCCACTTTTGAAACTGCTTGGCGACAGGGCCCTTGATGACATACCCAACCCCCGCCTCCGCAACCTCAAGGAGAAAACCCTGCGCTACCGCTTCCGCATCATGCATGTCCCGGGCATGAAGAACAGAGCCGCTGATGCCATGTCATGCAGGCCGGTCGGCACTCCACTCACGCCGCCCATGGACCTCCCAGATGATGCTGCCGCCATGGCGACCCCGTCCTCGCCCTGCTCACACACAGACATCCTGTCTCTTATACGTCGAGCTGAGCCGGTGAGGGACGATACTGAAGACGGAGACCTGACGTGGTGCGCCGCAGGCCTCGAATCACTATGGTCTGTCACATGGGACCGTGTCAGAGAGGCCACCAGCAGCGACAGCGCTATGCGTGCGCTAGAGGAGATGGCTGTGGACGGCTTCCCCACATCAAGGAGTATGATGCCAGAGGCCGTTCGAGACTTCCATCGATACCGTGAGGACATCACATCCACTGATGGAGTGGTCCTCTACAAGGACAGGGTAATCATACCGCCCTCACTCCGGGACGAGGTGCTGAGTGCCCTGCATGCTGCTCACCAGGGCGTATCGATGATGACTGCCCGTGCGGAATCGTCTGTATTCTGGCCCGGCATCACAGCTGATATATGCTCCACTCGGAACAGCTGTGCCCACTGTCACCGGATGGCGCCTTCACAGCCCGCTGCCCCACCGATTCCGCCCATCCCAGCTGTTTACCCCTTCCAGGCGGTGTGTTCGGACTTCTTCACGCACAGGGGCGTTCACTACCTTGTTACAGTGGACCGCTACTCGAACTGGCCCATCATCTCTCGGTCAACGGGTGGTGCTGCCGACCTCATACGCCACCTGCGTCGCATCTTTGCGACGTACGGGACGCCCGAAGAACTCGCATCAGATGGGGGCCCAGAATTCACCTCCGCCGAGACGAGGTCTTTCCTCCTGAAATGGGGCGTCCACCATCGTCTCTCATCAGTTGCCTTCCCACACAGCAACTGCTGTGCAGAGATTGGGGTGAAGACAATGAAACGGCTTATAACCGACAATACAGGCCCACAGGGCGGACTTGACACGGACGCCGTGCAGAGGGCAGTACTGCAGTACAGAAACACGCCAGACCCAGACACGAAGGTTTCCCCTGCGATGTGTGTTTTTGGTCGACCCATCCGTGACTTCATCCCAATTCCCCCGGGGAGGTACAAACCACATACGACTTGGCGTGAGACACTGATGGCGAGAGAGGAGGCCCTCCGTAAACGCCACATCCGTGCGGCTGATGCCTGGGCAGAGCACACCAAACGCCTCCCACCCCTGAGAGTGGGGGACTCGGTTCGCGTACAGAACCAGACCGGCTCATATCCCAACAAGTGGGACAGAACTGGCTTAGTTGTGGAGGTGCGCCAGCATGATCAGTACGTCATCAAGATTGATGGATCGGGCCGGGTGACACTGAGGAACAGGAGATTCCTGCGCAAGTTTCACCCAGTCCGCAATGAACTACCTCCACCCCGGTCAATAAACGACGATCTGGCATATCGTGTGGTGACACTGGCACCCGGCGTTGCCCCGCATGCACAACCTTCTACTGTGACCGGACCCACCAATCCATCACCACTGGTACCCCCTCTGGAGTATGAGCCTGGCCCAGACGTCCCTCATGCACCATCACCAGCTCCCAAGGCTTCAGCTGCCGAGCCTGATGTGTCGTTGGCGACGGGCCCGCGACGATCCTCCAGAGAGACTGTGGTGCCTACATGGCACAAAGACTATTCCATGGGCTAGCCCCGCTTGAAGTATTCCAGCGTTCCAGCGTCATTGCCTGACTGTTGTCTTTGTTGGCCAGTTGCCTGTATTTTTTTAGGCCATTTGTTCATTCTTTATTACTATCAGCCTTTAGGGTTTGACGTTTTAAAGGCTAGGGGGGAGATAGGGAATGTTGCAACACGGACACTTTATACTGTGGCACACGATGCAACAGGAAGTAAACACACGTTCGAGATGTGAGCCGTTACCGGCATTTAGAGTTGCTCATGACTTGTTCAGTTATTGTCATTTCGCTGCTTCTCACATTAAAGTGTGCGAACAAATGGAACGTTGTTCTTATTTATCTATAGTATCCAGAATATGAAGTCTGATAGAGAAGATTTAATGTTAGAAATTCATCAAAGTTTATTTAGACTACATAAATTGTTATAGATGTGAGATTCTATTTGGTACCTGCACATGTAGGAGTCAAAGGAAATGAAAAAGCAGATATAATAGCGAGATATTGAGATATATCATCGGATTTAGCTTATTATTTATTTATTTATTTTTATTTCATTTACTTTATATTAAATAGAGAAGTATACGCTCAAACTACATACTCCGGTACAGTAGGTGGCGGTATACACCTCTTTAAGATATGTTTGTAACCAGCCATTAAACTAAAAGAAGAAGAAGAAGAAGGAGAACGGCGTCATTTTCCGGTAGAATACAGTTGTCTGGTTGTGCTAAAGTTGTGAGTTAGAGCAATGTTAGACAAGACCTTGCGTTGATTCTAGTTTCTGTGAGTCTTGGATGTGTGGGCTCAGATGTCCGGGTTTCAGGATCTTCAAGATCTGTTCAGACGGCGGCTGCTCGCGGCGGCTCGCAGAGATATGTCAGGACAAACAACAACATGTGGATACGAAGTGGAGCTCCACCGACAAAGAAAACTGCTGCAGGTGATTTTAGTACCTGAAATCAAGCTGCACAGAGCAGGTAGGTTTTCTTTCCACTGCTGGAAACGTGTTTCAGGGAGCAGAGCTTTTTTTGACGTCCATAGACATACACGGCGTCACAGTGTTAGCCGCAGCTAGCTCCTGCTAACAACATCATTGGGTGGATCCCACTTCCCTTATTTGCTGTCTCCTCGGTCCTCGGCCGAACCGGAAGTAGTTCCAGACCGGCCATGTTAAACATGGTCCCAAAGATCTTATAAGCTGCATTCCGGTTCTCTTATTTGCAAAAAGTTGTCTCCTCCACTTTTGTCTTAAGGTGCATCTCACTTCCCTTATTTGCACCGAGTGTCCTCCAAGTTGTCTCCTCCACTTGCGTCTTAGCCCCGCCCACCAGAGATGCACGGAGGAAACGAAGCCGAGGAAAGAGGACAGAGAAAATCAGTTTTAAGAGACATGAGACGTCCTTTCCTCAACAACGTCAGCTGATCACGTTCAGCTGTCAATCAGCCTAACAGCTGTTTATGTCCACACAGACACGTGCTGTACTATTTCTAATCAAACACACACACTGTATTATTTCTAATCAAACACACACGCTGTATTATTTCTAATCAAACACACACATACACTGTATTATTTCTAATCAAACACACACACTGTATTATTTCTCATCAAACACAGTTACAGTGTTCAGTCTCTTTACCTGATAAACGCCTGAAGAACAACCTGCAGTCTACTTCAAACCAAAAGCACAGTTTCTACTGACTAAAAGATTTCATTTTGAATGGTCTATTTATTATTTATTGTTATTAAACAGTTTTGACTTAACCTAGCCTGTATTTCGACAACTGTATTTTTAAACACATATATTTTTATGTGTCAGGATACTGAAAATGATTGATTAGAATCTAAATGACGAAACTTTGTGAAGATAAATAAGTGAGAATATAAAACGGACTACGTCTTCATCAAACTGTCATCTCATCATCATCAGACATTCAAACAGTCTGAGGGATGATGAACAGAACATGAAGGATGTATTGATTTGATAGAAGTTATAGAGCTTCATATTTGGTTGTTAATCTTCATGTCAGACTCTTTTTAATCCCAGCTCATCACAGAGCGACTCTTTACAAACTCCCTGATGTTCATCATCTGTTTAAATGTCCCACGCTCCGTTTAGTGTCTTTCTAATGTCCGTCTTTTCTCCCGTATTAAACTCTGCTCATGTTGAGAAGTTTCACTGAAGTCTGATTCTGTGCAGCGTCCAATCAGTGAGTGATATACGAGAAGGGGGCGTGTCTGTCAGTGAAAAGACTTCCGTGAAGTCAGCTCTCGTGTCTCCTCGATCCTCTCTCCTCCGTCTGCTATAAGAGCTTCGGAACGATCCTCAACATGGTGGCTCTGGAACTCTGGACCGAGGACCGAGGAGATAGCAAATAAGGGAACCGGGATCCAGCCATTGAGTTGACTTAAAGGGTGCATTCGGATCGTCCCTACTTTCTCCTTTAACTCTCCTTTTTTCCTTGACCCCAAAAGCAGTTAAGTGGTGGCCATCATGAGAACTGTTCGAATTCTCTAAAAGTTAAGGAAAAGTGGGTCAATGCTTCCTTTATAACCTCCTTTAGCATAGGAAACACTTCACCATCCTTTCACAAAAGGGGATAAGAAAGAGATGCCCCACAATTCCTTGCGGCCACAACTTTTAAAGTGACACATGTCCGATGTGTCCTTGGGCAAGACGCTTAACCCTGATTTCCTCCCCCTGCTGCGTCAGGGTGTATGAATGTGTATGAATGGGATTAGTTACTTGATGGGCTACATACATAAGAACCAATGCCAACAGTGTGTGAATGTTTAGGTGTGACATGCGGTGTAAAAAGTGCTTTGAGTGGTCAGTAGTAGTTTTAAACGGGTCATATTGTTTTAAACAGTATGACCAAACAAGCATCAGTATGGATTGTGCTGTAAATAATGTAAAAAGTCTATGGAGTGGCCCCTCAGTAAGCAGGCCAGTAAGTGTGACTCCCCAGAAGCAAACTGTCATATGAATGGTCACTATATAGTAAGACCATCAGATGATGAGGGGACAATTATTGATATCGACTGATAAGCTCAGTAGGTAGAGTTGTGTAGGGACAAGAACTCCAAATTAGCCACGGCTAGAAGTCCCATACAAATTGCATTGGTGGCACTTTAATTAGGTGTGACAACAATAATAATACATTTTATTTGTGTGATGGCGGCTTTCAAGCCACTCAATGTCACCTTACATAGGATAAAAGCATAGAATAATACCAAATATTAAAACCAAACATTGACATAAAAAAGAGAGACACATGTAGTGTGCGGTGAACAGTTAGAGTGAGTAAGCCAGTTTAAACTGGGGGCTTTTAAGTTAAGATTTGAAGGTAGAGATAGAGTCTGACTGTCTTATGTGAGGAGGAGAGAAGTCTGGGTGCCGAGCAGCTGAAGGCTCAGGTACCCATGGTCCTGAGGTGTGGGGAGGGCTAGCAGTCCAGCAGAGGTTGAGCGGAGCGTGAGGGGCTGTAGTGATGGAGGAGGTCGCAGAGCTAAGTGGGGGCTCGAAGGTGAAGAGCTTGGTATGTAAGGAGGAGGTTTTTGTTGTTGATGTGTACAGGGAGCCAGTGAAGTTCGATGAGAATAGGGATGATGTGGTCAGATGATTTGGTGCGGGGGATGATCTGGGCGACTGAGTTCTGGATGATTTGCAGCCTGTTGATGAGTTTGGCGGGGAGTCCAGTGAAGAGGGCATTGCAGTAATTGATACGAAAGAGGTCAAGATTAATATCAGACAAGTGCCGGTAATCCCAATGCCAGCCAGGCGGTCCAGCAGGGTTTTGTGGGAGATAGAGTCCAATGCTGCGCTGAGGTCGAGGAGGATGAGAATGTTAAGTCCGGAGTCAGCTGCATGTAGGTGATTTTGACATGGGCTGTGTCAGTGCTGTGTTTTGGACAGAAACCGGTTTGGAAAGTTTCATGGAGGTTGTTTCAGTAAAGTTGGGACTGTAGTTGTGCGGCAACCATCCTTTCAATTGAATGTCTAAATGAATTGTCTCTGACAAAAAAACTGATAATAAAAATAGCAATCTGACAGTTTTTCGTCATAGTAGACAAGCAGAGCCCCCTCCGTCCTTTATCCGTGTCTGTTGACGCAAGCGACAGAAGAAAATAGAAACGGGCCGTTGGTTAGCCCAGTTCTACAATCTCTCTGCTTTGGCAGATCAACACGTTTGAGTCTTTTACGATCAAGATTGTTGTATTGCACACAGCTAACCTCTGTTAAAGCTGCACAATAACTATCTGTAGTTTTAAAGCTTTTAATGTAAAGCATTTATATCAGGAAATGGGGTGTTTACAGCAGGAACAACTAAACACTAAACATACCAAAACTAACCCTGAACAAAGCTCACAGCTACAACAGCCTGAGAAGGGAACAGATGGAAAGATGAGTAATTCTTGCTAACACTGTACAAAGGTCAGTGACAGAGAGGAAGTTCATATTGTCATTCAGCCAGTTTTTGAGATTGTCATTAAAGTGACAACTGACAGCAGTCCTAGCTATGAAGACAACATTTGTCTTTTATAAATATTCCTCAAGTATTACAGACAAAATATTGATTTGGTGGATTTTTAACATCTCTGATTTTACTCTGGTTTACTATGTCCTGCAGACATCCAGCAGCTGTTGAGTAAAGAAGAGCTTCCCTCTGAGCAGGAGGAGTGGAGCCGCAGTTTGAACCAGGAGGACACTGAGCTTCCACACATTAAAGAGGAACAGGAGGAAGTGTGGAGCAGCCAGGAGGGAGAGCAGCTTCAAGGACTGGAGGAGGCTGATTCCACTGACGACCCCTTCACCCTCATCATTGTAAAGAGTGAAGATGATGAAGAGGAACCTCAGTCCTCACGGTTTCATCAGAGAAAAAAAGAACAGATGGAAACAGGAGGTGATGGAGAGGACTGTGGAGGAGCAGAACCGGAGAGGGACTTGGATCCAGACAGATACTTACAACCAGAGAATGAAGTCAAGACTGAAGACTCTTCTGAACCAGAGACTGATGACAGTGTTGACTGGACAGAGAGGATAGATAATCAGTCAGGGAAAAACTCCAACAAGAGACTGAAGTTCGATAATAAATCACATAGCTGCTCTGAGTGTAGTAAATGTTTAAAAAAGAAACAGAATCTTACCAGACACATGAGAATTCACACGAAGGTGAAACCCTTCAGCTGCAGTGACTGTGGTAGAAGATTCAACTGTAAGTCCACACTTAAATTTCACTCTGCACACCACAGAGCGGATAAACCCTTCAGCTGCTCTGTTTGTGACAGAAGATTTTGTTGGCCCTCTCAGTTAAAATCAGACAAGTGTCAGGTTTTAGAGTTTCATCAACACCAAACTGAGGAGAAAAGAGAGACACAAACAGGAGCTGATGTAGAGGACTGTGGAGGAGCAGAACCAGTCCGGAACTCGAATCCAGAGAGACATTTACAACCAGACACTGAGGTCAAGGTTGAAGACTCTTCAGACCCTGATAACAGTGTTTACAGTGTTTTTTGTAGTAAGACAATAGAACTCCCATCAGGTTTAAACTCTGAAGAAAACACGAAAGATAAGAGGCAACTGACTTATAAGAAACCACATAGCTGCACTGATTGTGATAAAACATTCCAAAAAAAATATTATCTTACCAGACACATAAGAATTCACAGAGGAGAGAAACCCTTCAGCTGCTCTGACTGCGATAAAAGGTTTAACCAAAAGGAGCATCTGACCAGGCATATGTTTGTTCACAGTGAAGCTAAACCTCACATCTGTTCTGTTTGCTATAAAAAATTTAACCAAAAGTCTAGTTTGACACGTCATAGAAAACTCCACTGGGGAGAGAAAATCCATGGCTGCAGTGCATGTGGCCAAAGTTTCTCCTGGTATTATCAGTTAAAAAAACACAACACCCACAAGTGTGGTGGGTGTCAGGCTTCAGAGCTTCATCAAAACAAAACTAAGGAGAAAAAAGAGGCAGACACAGGAGCTGATGGAGAGGACCACTGTGGAGGAGCAGAACCAGAGACTGAGGTCAAGACTGAAGACTCTTCTGAATCAGAAACTCAGGACAGTTATGATTTGTTGAAAATCAGTGAACATCAGTCAAGTTTAAACTCTGTGGAAAACATTAAAAGTAAGAGACCCAAGAATGAAAAGAAGTTACATAGCTGTTCTGAGTGTGGTAAAACATTCAAAAAGAACCGAGATCTGAACCAGCATATAAGAATTCATACAGGAGAGAAACCTTTCAGCTGCTCTGACTGTGGTAAAAGGTTTAACCATAAATGGAATTTGACTACCCACATATTGGTTCACACAGGAAAAAAAGCCTTTAATTGTTCAGTCTGCAGTAAAAGATTTAAACATAAGTCCAGTCTAACCCTTCACATGGCACATCACAGAGGTGAGAAACCCTTCAGCTGTTGTATTTGTAGCCAAAGTTTCTCATGGCTTAAACAGTTAAAGACACACAAGTGTGTTGGAGTTCAAGTATCAGAGTTTCATCAAATCCAAACTGAGGAGAAAAGAGGGGCAAACACAGGAGCTGTGGGAGACAATTGTGGAGGAGCAAAACCAGAGACGAACTCGGATCCAGAGAGATGTTTAGAAGAAACCGAGGACAAGACTGAAGATTCTTGGAGAGTCGATTTAGCTCAGTTTGAAGAGCAGGTCCCCCTTGTACAGAGGCCACAGTCCCTAACGCAGGTTCAATTCCCAGTTCTGATGCTATTTGGTGCATGTCATCCCCAGCTCCCTGTATCCTTCAAGCTGTCCCATTTAACAAGTGCAAGAAGTCCAAAAGGTAAAAAAAGTGAAAAGACTGAAGACTCTCCTGAACCAGGGAGTGAAAACAGTGGTAATGTTCAAGAGGCAAGTGATTGTCAGTCAGGTGTAAACTCTGTGGCATGCACTTCAAATAAGAGACTGAAGAAATCACATAGCTGCTCCGAGTGCCAAAAGGCATTCAAAACAAGACAAGATCTGACCAGACACATTCAAATTCATACAGGAGAGAAACCCTTCAGCTGCTCTATTTGCAGTAAACGATTTTACCAAAAATGGAATCTGACCTCACATATGCTAGTTCACACTGGAGAAAAACCCTTTGGCTGCTCTGTTTGCAGTAAAAGATTTATCTTAAAGGGAAATCTTACCAAACATATGGTTATTCACACAGGGGAGAAACCCTTTGGCTGCTCTGAGTGTGGCAAAAGATTTTACCAACAAGGAAATCTGACTTCACACATGCTTATTCATATGGGAGTAAAACCCTTCAGCTGCTCTGAATGTGGGAAAGAATTTCGAGGGAAAGGAAATCTGAACAGACACATTAAAGCTCACACTGAAGAAAAAGCCTGACATGTCACAGAGGAGGGAAACCATACAGCTGTGTTCTTGTTGGCCTTGAGTTACAGTATGTAAAAAAACCATGAGCGGATGGAGAGGAGTGTGGAAAACCACAACGAGATTTTAAAATCAAATCTAGCAGGACATTTACAACCAGAGACTGAGGTCAAGATGCAACACAGGCCAGTACATCAGGAGACGTGGAGGAAGCCGTAGGAGGGCAACAACCCAGCAGCAGGACCGCTACCTCTGTCTTTGAGCAAGGAGGAACAGGAGGAGCACTGCCACTGTCAAACGGTCAGAAGCAGACTCCATGAGGCTGGTATGAGGGCCCGACGTCCAGGTGGGGCGCTTGTGCTTACAGCCCAAAACCGTGCAGGATGTTTGGCATTTGCCAGAGAACACCAAGATTGGCAAGTTCTGCACTGGTGCACTGTGTTCTTCACAGATTAAATCAGGTTCACAATGAGCACATGTGACAGAGTCTGGAGACGCCGTGGAGAAAGTTCTGCTGCCTGCAACATCCTCCAGAATGACCGGTTTGGTGGTGGGTCAGTAATTTTGTGGGGTGGCATTTCTTTGGGGGGCCGCACCGCCCTCCATGTGCTGGCTATAGGTAGTCTGACTGCCATCAGGTACCGAGATGAGATCCTTAGAGCCCTCGTGAGACCATATGCAGGTGCGGTTGGCCCTGGGTTCCTCTGGGACATCATGTCTCGCTCCATCCACCAACGCCACAGCGCACCACAGACTGTCCAGGAGTTTGCGGATGATTTAGTTCAGGTCTGGGTGGATATCCTCAGGAGACCATCCACTACCTCATCAGGAGCATGCCCAGGTGTTGTAGGGAGGTCATACAGGCACGTGGAGGCCACACACACTACTGAGCCTCATTTTGACTTGTTTTAAGGACATTACATCAAACACTTTACACTTTGATTTTGAGTGTTACTCCAAATCTAGACCTCCATTGGTTAATACATTTGACTTCCATTGATCATTTTTGTGTGATTTTGTTGTCAGCACACTCAACTATGAAAAGAAGAATTTAATAACTAATGACTATTTCACTCGTTCAGATTCAGGATGTTATTTTAGTGTTCCCTGTACTGATTGCTCATTTTATTAGCTGTAGCTAATTTCACACTCTGCCAGAACCAGTGTTTCTTGAAAGTAATAAATATTGTGGTATCATATCACATACGGAATGTTTGATGTTTTTTGTATTAAGTCAATGCCATCCTCAGGGGGAGGGGGGGGGGTTGTTTGGGCAGGCCATCCTCACCAACAGTCCCAAGGAACCTAAGAGAGCTCAGGAGCTCCCAGAAAAGGGAGAGGTTAGAATATAAAGATAGTGACAAGTAGTAATAAGATATGAAATCTGGGAGAGAGAGATAAGAGATCCTGCCAGTTCCCCCGGTAGTCTAGGCCTTTAGCAGCATAACTATGAGCTGGTCCTAAGCCAGCCCTAACTATAAGATTTATCAAAAAGAAAAGTTTAGGTCTATTCTTAAAAGTACCTAGTGTGTCTTCCTCCCGGACCCCGACTGGTAGACGATTCCAAAGGAGTGGTGCCTGATAACTAAAGGCTCTACCTCCCATAGTACTTTTAGAGACTATAGGCACCACGAGCAGGCCTGCATTCTGGGAACGTAATGTTACTGTCATTGTTCTGTTTTTTTTTTCTTGTTTTTAAGCCATTATTATTTTTTCAGTTTTGAGCAAAAGCTGATGTGTGTTCACCAGCAAATTTGGCATTACAGAGTGTCTTTTTGTTCAAACATAACGGACCATCGCTGCTGATCCCTTTTCCCTTCCCCCACTGCGTCACACATGATCCGAACGACGTGTTTCAGTCTCTCTGTCTGCTGCTTTTGACACCAAACAAGCAGAACAAGAACACTGAAGCTTCATTTTTTTCATTTGTTAAAAATTTAAATTGAATTTTGAATTTAATTAGAATTCGGTTTTTGATTACATTTCTTCATTTGGACTTTTTAACACTAGACCTGCTGAGATGCTCCGATAGACAATTTAAAGAGCTGTTATGTGCTCTCTGATATATATATATATATATATATACTCAACAAAAATATAAACGCAACACTTTTGTTTTTGCTCCCATTTGTCATGAGATGGACTCAAAGATCTAAAATTCATTCCAGATACACAATATTACCATTTCTCTCAAACATTGTTCATAAATCTGTCTAAATGTGTGATAGTGAGCACTTTTGCTTTGCTGAGACAATCCATCCCACCTCACAGGTGTGCCACATCAAGATGCTCATCAGACACCATGATTAGTGCACAGGTGTACCTTATACTGCCCACAATAAAAGGCCACTCTGAAATGTGCAGTTTTGTCTCACAGCAAAATGCCACAGATGGCGCAAGCATTGAGGGAGCGTGCAATTGGCATGCTGACAGCAGGAATGTCAACCAGATCTGTTGCTCGGGCATTGAATGTTCATTTCTCCACCATAAGCCGTCTCCAAAGGCGTTTCAGAGAATATGGCAGTACATCCAACCGGCCTCACAACCGCAGACCACGTGTAACCACACCAGCCCAGGACCTCCACATCCAGCAGGTTCACCTCCAAGATCGTCTGAGACCAGCTACTCAGACAGCTGCTGAAACAATTGGTTTGCATAACCAAAGAATTTCTGCACAAACTGTCAGAAACCGTCTCAGGGAAGCTCAACTGCATGCTCGTCGTCCTCATCGGGGTCTTAACCTGACTCCAGATCGTCGCCGTAACAGACTTGAGTGGGCAAATGCTCACATTCGATGGCGTCTGGCACGTTGGAGAGGTGTTCTCTTCACGGATGAATCTCGGTTTACATTGTTCAGGGCAGATGGCAGACAGCGTGTGTGGCGTCGTGTGGGTGAGCGCTTTGCTGATGTCAATGTTGTGGATCGAGTGGCCCATGGTGGTGGTGGGGTTATGGTATGGGCAGGCATCTGTTATGGACGAAGAACACAGGTGCATTTTATTGATGGCATTTTGAATGCACAGAGATACCGTGATGAGATCCTGAGGCCCATTGTTGTGCCATACATCCATGAACATCACCTCATGTTTCAGCAAGATAATGCACGGCCCCATGTTGCAAGGATCTGTACACAATTCTTGGAAGCTGAAAATGTCCCAGTTCTTGCATGGCCAGCATACTCACCGGACATGTCACCCATTGAGCATGTTTGGGATGTGCTTGACCGGCGTATACGACAGCGCGTACCAGTTCCCACTAATATCCAGCAACTTCGCACAGCCATTGAAGAGGAGTGGACCAACATTCCACAGGCCACAATTGACAATCTGATAAACTCTATGCGAAGAAGATGTGTTGCACTGCATGAGGCAAATGGTGGTCACACCAGATACTGACTGGTTCTGAGTCCCCAGACCCTCAATAAAGCAAAAACTGCACATTTCAGGGTGGCCTTTTATTGTGGACAGTCTAAGGTACACCTATGCACTAATCATGGTGTCTGATGAGCATCTTGATGTGGCACACCTGTGAGGTGGGATGGATTGTCTCAGCAAAGCAAAAGTGCTCACTATCACACATTTAGACAGATTTATGAACAATGTTTGAGAGAAATGGTAATATTGTGTATCTGGAATGAATTTTAGATCTTTGAGTCCATCTCATGACAAATGGGAGCAAAAACAAAAGTGTTGCGTTTATATTTTTGTTGAGTGTATATATATATATATATATATATATATATATATATTTGTAATTTGTAATTTGTCTTCCAAAACAAATTAAAGCTCAGTGTTGGTTCCACGCTGCACTTTAATCAAAACAACATAAACATTTCTTCTGTGAGTTTTTAAAGTTGGAATAAAGTGGTTTTCATGTGGCAGTGGCAGAGTGTGTTTGGTGCAAACACACTCCTGCTCTGTGGAAGGAATCCAATCATTACAGAGCGTCTTTTTGTTCAAACGTAATTGCCTGTCATACTCGTCTTTGTCACACATTGCATAAGGTTTGAGCTATCACATAATGACATTCATACAATAACTGAACAGCTTCTGCGCCCTGACCATGATCGCTGCAGCGCTGAAGAACAAGACTCCATGACGCAGGCTGGAATAAGCAGTGCCAAGTGCGTATAATGTACATTAAAACATAAACTGATGACACCGCTGTGACAACTGTCATAATGTACTGTAATGTGTGAGAAGCACCTGAGACCTGGAGATTAGGCTACCTGTGGTGACTGTGAATGGACTTCTTGCTCAGCGCATCAGTCAAAGTGATATCAACGGTTTGACACAAAAACAACCCCCTGCCTTGTCTCAGTGAGCTCATTAAGTGGACGTTATTAGGGCCTGAAGCACTGACTTTTCTTCTTCCTTCCGCCTCTTTGCTGCCATTTTTCACTTGGGACCCAGCACAGTTTAGCAGATGGCTGTTCCGTCATGATCCGGGTCTGCTGAAGATTTCTGCCTGTTAAAAGGAAGTTTTTCTTGCCACGCTATGACGGATTAAGCTAGGCTCTTGTAATATAGCCATAAGTAAGGTCCTTTACCTGCTTTTTGTAAACATAACAATGAACATGGTCTTGTTACCTGCTCTTTTGTTAATGCTAACAGACAAACAGTAAGGTCCTTTACCTGCTTTTGTAAAGTGTCTCGAGATAACGCCTGTTATGAATTGACGCTATACAAATAAAGATTGATTGATTGACTGCCTGAACGTGAATGAAAACTTACCAAAATTTCCAAAGTCATCAGGTCTGGCAAAAAATTGGATATTTTCATATTTCCGTGACAAAAATTTGCAAAATGGCTCAGTGGCGCCCCCTTGCAATTTTCATAAAGGCCTCCCCAAAAAGTTTTTTTTGTCCTACGTGCATGACAATTTATATGCACATTTATGTGAGGTCTCACATAAAATCCTCTTGCACCCATAGTCAAAACCAAACTCGTGTTTCACAGGATAGCTATTTGAACAAACTCCGACAAAAGCGTATATCCAATTGACAAAAACTCAGTGTCTGTGTATTCTTGACATGTTGAAGCTCTCTCGTTGTGCTCATATAGTGCTAATGTAGGCGTAGAGTCATCAAATATCACACACATGATCCCAGTAGAAAAAGGTAATGTAATGTAACATGTGGGTAGAGAAAGTGGGCGTGGCTAAATGACTCTGTGGCACCTCCTTGAATTTTTAAAATTGGCCTCCTCATAGAGGTTTTTTTGTCCTACATGCACAAGTTTTTCTATGAACATTGAGCAAGTCTGGAGCTACATAAAATCCTCTTACACCCATAGTCATAACCAAACAGGAAGTCCGCCTTTTTTTTTTTTTACGCAAGAAAAATGGCCCAATTTTACATTTTCAAGCTTCCTATTTGAACTCCGACAAATTTCGTTAAAGGGCGTGGCCACGGCGTAATATCAAACTTTGATGGTGGTGCGTTGTGGTGTTGGTGGATGGAGACAATGATGTCCCAGATGTGCTCAGTTGGATTCAGGTCTGGGGAACGGGCGGGCCAGTCCATAGCATCAATGACTTCATCTCGCAGGAACTGCTGACACACTCCAGCCACATGAGGTCTAGCATTGTCTTGCATTAGGAGGAACCCAGGGCCAACCGCACCAGCATATGGTCTTACAAGGGGTCGAAGGATCTTATCTCAGTACCTAATGGCAGTCAGACAACCAGCACATGGAGGCCTGTGTGGGCCCCCCAGGCAGCAGAACGTTCTCCACGGCGTCTCCAGACTCTGTCACGTCTGCCACATGTGCTCAGTGTGAACCTGCTTTCATCTGTGAAGAGCGCAAGGCTCCAGTGCAGAACTTGCCAATCTTGGTGTTCTCTGGCAAATGCCAAACATCCTGCGGACATCGGGCCCTCATACCACCCTCATGGAGTCTGTTTCTGACCGTTTGAGCAGATACATTTGTGGCCTGCTGGAGGTCATGTTGCAGGGCTCTGGCAGTGCTCCTCCTGTTCCTCCTTGCTCAAAGGCAGAGGTAGCGGTCCTGCTGCTGGGTTGTTGCCCTCCTACGGCCTCCTCCACGTCTCCTGATGTACTGGCCTGTCTCCTGCTAGCACCTCCATGCTCTGGACACTCCATGTTGATTCCTAAATGGACAGTGTTCCCTTTATTTTTTTGAGAAGTGTACATGCCTTAGTACACTCAACTTAGTACCAGTTGAGTGTTGTGCATAGTGTAAAAGGAAATGTATTGTCACGATGAAAGGCTGCGGACCTCAGGTAGAATAGCTGGCTTGCTATGTGGAAGCTAATGAGGATCCATAATAAATGAAACCAAACATACAGGGTTTCTACTTACTATATTTTATTTTAAGGAAAAACAGTGTAACCGACGGTGTCATCTTCACTGAGCTCCACGAGGGTTTTACGAAAACTGTGTTTCCCCTATAATGAATTTAGCAGCAGCGGCCCTCCTGAAATATGACCGCTACAGTTGACTTTTTTGTTTTTAATGAAGGAAGAAAGAAAAGGAAATGAAAGGACAGAGAAAAGAAAGGACAGAGCTCCAGCTTATCTATTCAGAACTCACATTATATTATTCGTGCTAAGGGACCAAACAATACCACCACTGCAGACTTTTTTTTTTTTAATTTCAGAGGGAAGAACAGGGAAATGAAAGGAGAAGAGAAAAAACGTCATAGCTAACCTCCTTACCATTTATGATATAAAAAGCTACCTCCTCTATAAGAATATGCAAGACAGAAGAAGCTTCCTGCCCTTGAAATAAAGAGCTACCTTACCTGATAGATGACGCCCTGTCATCTGCAGGGTGAAGGCCTTGTCCTTTTTCTTCGGTAATCTAATGAAGAGGTGCTGAGAGTTTTATTCATTTTAAGGTTTATTTAAGTTGGACAGCTACAATATTCATAGACAAATTGAAAACAGCAACGCAAGTATCAGTGTTTATCATAATATCTAATTTGCCCCAAGAAGACCTTTGTGGAAAAAAAGGTCAAAACAGTTAAAAAGAAAAAAACAAAGAGTAAACTGGAAAGAGCAAGATATAAGACACATATTTAGCTACAAACAAATAAACAGAAGTACACGTCTGTTGCTGAACTAACTAGGATTTGGTGGCTCTCTTAAAAGCGTTGGAAGTTTCTGGTAAGCTTCAAATGATCCAGGGCCCGTATTCACAAAGCCTTCTAACTACTAACACTTGCACATAGTGACAAAAGTCTCAGAAAACTCTAAGAATCAAGATATTTTCAAAGAAGTTTGTGCTTCAACAGCTCCACCATCATTGAAGTCATAAAGAAACCTGCCGTCACAGGATTAAATGACTACAGGCCTAATTGCCTTAGCGTCTGTGGTCCTTTGAGAGACTGGTGTTGAGCCACCTGAAGGTCCCCTCGCTGGACCCCCTGCAGTTCGTCTATTCGATTTCACTTTGATAAGACAGATGTCAAAAAGACGTGAATCCAGGAAAGCAGTTGCCATTAACGACAGTGAACAGACAGCTTGACAACCTTTTCACCAATATCACACACTGATAATTTGAGTACAGAAAGATTATCAAACATATGACTCTTAGGCCAGACATGCAATTGTGTATCCAACTGAGATATCGTGCTAGCCTATTTCCGTCCTGATGTATCTACACCGGGCCGATTGCAAGCGACAGTGCTGATGACTGACATTTCTTATAGCCAATGGAATTCTGAACAAGGGGATACTGTGCTTTGAAGGGTATCTTACATCCAGAAAATAAGGAACATGTGTAATACCAAAAAAAAAGAAAAAGTGTGTTCTAAGTAAGGCTGAACGATTAACTGCATTTGTGATAATATCGTGATATGATAAAACAAGATTTTCTAACCGCAAAGGCTGCGATTACATTCTGTTCACATGACATGGAAACGAGCGTGAGTGAGGAGTCGTCTAATAATGGAGCAATTTGGCACATCAAACTTGTACATGTTGATCAATGGCCTAAGGCCATTTTTTCAAAGAAGAGCACATTGCAGCCAGCCTGAGAGAGGGGTTTGTTAGCTGGGATCTCCTGGAAGAGAACAGTCTCCATAATATACGTTAATAATAATAATAGATGGTGTTGGCAGCACAGCTTAATGAGTGGACCAGGCTCCTTTTGGACAAAGACAACATCTGATGATTGGTAAGTTAATTGTGGACGTGTATTTGTGTGAGAGGGATAGGGAGGAAAAGAAAGAAAGAGGTAGAGAGAGAGTGTGAGTGTACAGTATTTATGATGGTGGTGGGAGTTGCTGAGTGTGTGTGTGTGTGTTTGTGTAATCGGGATAGAATTGTATTACACAATTCAAATTGTATTGATTAAACTACTTTAATTTCTTTCAGGAAATACACTCAAAGAGAGATTCAAGAGCAACAGGACAGAGCAAGAATCTGCGAGGAAGAAAGCAGAACTGTTGAGTCACTCCTTGACCCTAGGTTCAAATCATGTTGTCATGATAATTATTACATACTTACAACTTAGACATAGCAGTCAATGCTAAAGTAAAAATAGTTCATTGAAACCACCTCATGTATCATATAATTTTGTCCTAACATAGGCAACAGTAAAAAAAAACAGTTTCGATTGACTGACTGATTTTATCTAATATTGAGTTTGTTCATAATATAGAATGATTTATTGCTTGTGTTTGTTGAAAACACAGCAGATAGGGAACTTGAAAAAATAATTGCATATTAAATCCAAACTGCAATGTTGGTATAAAAAAAACACACAAAAAAAAGGCATTAGATTTACAAAAATCATTCAGCCTTAGTTCCAAGCTGTACTCTTACTGTAAGTTAATGGTAGTCCATTTAAAGCATTTGAAGCATTATGAGACACTCAGAAACTGGGACGGATTGTTAGCTTACATGTTTGTGTGTGCTAACACAAACATGTACGCAGGGACTGTTAAAATAATAAATTAGTAATCAGTATACACATAATGCTAAATTGATGTTGAAAAGTGTACTAGCCCTTAGACAAATTTGAGTGACCCAACATGACTATGAGGGCCTCTCTTATGTTAAATCATTAAGTGCAAACAGAGAAGCTGAAGGGTTTCTCTTCAGTGTGAATTCTCCCGTGTTTGGTCAGAGTTGATTTCCGTCTAAAAGTTTTACCACAAACAGAGCAACTGAATGGTTTCTCACCTGTGTGAACCAACATATGCGAGGTCAGATTTCCCTTTTGGTTAAATGTTTTACCGCACACAGAGCAGCTGAAGGGTTTCTCACCTGTGTGAATTCTTAGGTGTCTACAAAGATTCCGTTTATTGTGGAACATTTTACCACAATTAGAGCAGCAGTGGGATTTCTCAATAGTCTTTAGTCTCTTACTTGTGTTTTTTTTGACAGAGTTTAAAGATGACTGATGTTCTGTTGTCTCTTTCCCATAATCGCTATTCTGAGTCTCAGGTTCAGAAGTGTCTTCGATCTTTACCTCAATCTCTGGCTGTGACTTTCTCTCTGGATCTGAGTTCTGCTCTTTCACTGGTTCTGCTCCTCCACAGTCCTCTCCATCAGCCTCTGCCCGTTTATTCTCCTTAATTTGGTTTTGATGAAGCTCTGATGAGCCTCTGTGATGTCTCATGTGATGTGTCAGACTGTGCTTAAAGTTAAATCTTTTACCACAATCAGGGCAGCTGAAAAGTTTCTCTCCTGTATGTATTCTCATGTGTTTGATCAGATATGATTTATCAGTAAATCCTTTATTGCACTCAGAGCAATTGAAGGGTTTCTCTCTTGTGTGAACCCACATGTGACTAGTCAGGGCCACTTTTTGGTTAAATCTTTTACTGCATTGAGAGCAGCTAAAGGGTTTCTCTCCTGTGTGAATTCTTGTGTGTGTGGTCAGAGCACATTTTCTGTTAAATCTTTTACTGCAAAAGGAGCAGCTGAAGGGTTTATATCCTGTGTGCACTGATATGTGTCTGGTAAGGTTCCGTTTCTTGTGAAACATTTTACCACACTCAGAGCAGCTATGAGATTTCTCTTCAGTATTCAGTTTCGTATTAGTTACGGTTATCTTAGAGTCTAAACCAGATGGATGTTCTATTGTATCTTTCCAGTCATCACTGTTGTCAGTCTCAGCTTCTGAAGAGTCTTCAGTCTCTAGTTGTAAATGTCTCACTGGATCAGAGTTTGTAACTGGTTCTGCTCCTCCACAGTCATCTTTATCAGCCCTTGTTTCTGCCCGTCTTTCCTCCTCAGTTAGATTTTGTTGTGGCGCTGATGCCCCTCTGTGATGTGCCATGTGATGTGTCAGACTGTGGTTAAATTTAAATCTTCGACCACAATCAGGGCAGAAAAAGGGTGCATCTCCTGTATGTATTTTCATGTGTTTGTTCAGATGTGATTGCTCAGAAAATCTTTTATTGCACTCAGAGCAGCTAAAGGGTTTCTCTCTTGTGTGAACCATCATATGACTGGCCAATGCAACTTTTTGGTTAAATCTTTTACTGCACACTGAGCACCTAAAAGGTTTCTCTCCTGTGTGAATTCTCTTATGTGTGGTCAGAGTACATTTTCGATTAAATCTTTTACAGCAAAGAAGGCAGCTGAAGGGTTTCTCTCCTGTGTGTACAAGTAAGTGTCTGGTCAGATTCGGTTTCTTACTGAATGTTTTACCACATTCAGAGCAGCTATATGAATTACCATCAGCGTTTGTTCTCTTACTTTGAATGTTTCCTACAGAATTCAAATCTTGCCTACGTTCTCTGGTATCTTTCCAAAAGTCACTGTCAACGCTGTCATCAGATCCACAAGCTTCTTCAGTCTTGACCTCAGTCTCTGGTTGTAAACGTCTCTCTGGATCTGAGTCCCTCTCTGGTTCTGCTCCTCCACAGTCTTCTCCATCAGCTCCTGTTTCCATCTGTTCAGTTTGTCTGCGATGAAGCTGTGAGGATTGAGGTTTCTCTTCATTGTCTTCCTTCTTTACAATGACGAGGTTAAAGGGCAACCTGGTGGTATCAGCCTCCACCAGTCCTTGAAGCTGTTCTTCCTCCTGACTGCTCCACACTTCATCCTGTTCTTCTTTAATGTGACAGGGCTTAGTGTCCTCCATTCCTGCTGCTCAGGGCTAAGGTCTTCTTTACTTACCATCATCTGCTGGAAGGCTGCAGTAGGCACTAAAAGACAGAAGGGCACATCAATGAAAACTGTTAAAAACAAAACTAAGCTTAATATCAGCATTTTAAGTTGCCCCCTGAGTCACAAATAGCACCCGCCAACTGACAAATCCAGGTGTTTTTGTGCAGTGTCAGGCGTTTTTGCTTAACTTACGGGCCACTGTGGCAGGTAAATAAATAAAAATATATAACAGAGTTACAGTATTTGTAAAACAAATGAAATCCCTGTCTTCTGCTTGTTCTGCTCTGACTTTACGAGCAGTCGGTCCTCTGTCCTCCTGAACAAAGGTATTTGCCTCTTCCTCTTGTACCTCCAGGGAGTCAGTGTTTACCATGTTATGAACTGTCAGGCATAGTAACTGACCTAGGGGGCACACGTGGTACTGTGTGTAAATTTGAACGGTGGGGAAATTTTCCGGACCTTTTAATTCTGAATATGCATGCAGTCTATGCATTATAATGCCCTCAGACACGTCACAACAAAAAACATTCTAAAGCTATTTTATGATCATCCTCAACACTAAAACACTGGGATCTGTATATCTGTTAATATTAATAATTTTGCCCAACTGGGTACTCATTAAATTATGGAATAATGTTTAATTTTTTTTACAAAATAGGCCTATTTGTGGAAAGATATATAATAATTAAGTTACATGAAGGTTTTTATTTGTTTTCTTTCTAGTTGTGCTTGAGAGAGGAGAGCAGAGGAACAGGAGAGGAAGAGTAGGGGAAAGAAGAGATTATCAGCTGACCCTTAGGGTGACTTTAATGTATGTGTAACCATTCAATGCTAATACTAAATTCTATATGATCCACTACAGGGCCAGTTTTAACCAAGAGGGGTCTGTGTGAGTATGGTCCTACCACACTGGACATGAGAGTGTTCCTCAGATCACAGCTTTTTTACAGCTGACCATCCAGTAATGAATTACAAGAAGATTAGATTCAAGTCAAATCTTTTTTGGTGGTTGCTTACATCTTCTTCTGAATTCAAGTTGACTTCTTTATGTGTACCCCACCCAGTGCAATAAGGTTAAGAGCCCCTGAGTTATGAACATGTCATCTTTCAAACTACCACAAAGAAAACATCCGAATAATACATTGATGTGTGTATTTTAATACATTTTGTCTGGTCGATGCGTGAGATTTCTTGTAAATCTGTCCGAAAGTTAGCATTCTAAGTGGAGTGAGAAAAAAGTGAAAAATGAGTCCAGGGTTCACCGTGTGCTTCCTCCCTGCCGTGACAGTGAAGTGTTATACAGTCTTATGGCCAGGGGGACAAAAGAGTTCTTGAGTCTGTCCGTGGAGCACGACTGTGACAGCAGTCTGTCACTGAACATGCTCCTCTGCCCGGTGAAGGTGCTGTGCAGAGGGTGGTGTGTGTTGTCCATGATGGAGAGCAGCCAGTCTGTTCAGGCGTGCTGCGTCCCTCTTCTTGCAACTTTCTCCCCAGCACACCACGGCGTAGAAAAGGTTGCTGGACACCACAGACTGGTAGAACATCTGCAGCAGCTTTTTGCAGATGTTGAAGGACCCCAGCCTTTTCAGGAAGTACAGACGACTCTGTCCCTTCCTGCAGGTAGTGTCCATGTTAGGCGACCTTGTCATCCAGTTGCAGCCCCAGATACCCGTAGGTCCTGACCACCTCCACGTCGTCACCCCCCCCCCCCCCCCCCACAGTGTCAGATGTGCAGTCCTTCAGTCTGACGTACTGTGGTCTCTCTGTGAGGTAGTCCGTGATCGCACATCCGACCCATATCGGAGCGTTCAGGAAAACTAAGGATCTGTCAGAGGACAAATGTGGAGACAATCTGCACATTGATTTGATTTGTAATTAGTTACAGCCTTTGTATTTATTTCATTTCTTTTTATTGTGTGTGTGAAGAAGGTGAAGCTTGCTTTTATACATTCTTGTATCATGTTTGTGAAGATGATTTGCTGTTATTTGATGTTGATTTAATACGTGAAATTGTAACAGGCCTATAAAACCTTTAAACCGTTAATAAAAAAAGGAAAAGAGACGCAGATCATAGACGTTAGGACTGCAATAATTTACCTTAACTTTAAACTATCTTAAATCTAGAGGTGAACTGTGAACGTGATGTTGATGTTATAAAACCATCACAGTGAAGTTTCCTGGTGTCTAATAAAGCCTACCTTTTATTTGTATTCACACCTCATGGTTTTTCAGGTTTATTTCACCAGTGTAGAAAAGGCCCAAAGTTAGGGACATGTCTGATAACGCAAGAAGTGAGCCTGCCCATGTGATCAGTCATAATATTCTAATGAGTGGCACGCAGTATCAACAAGCAGACGAGAGAGCTTCGGTTGTGACGTTATAACTCAATAGAAGCTGTTTGTGCGTAGATGAAAGTGTGAGTATTTACCTCTTGTATATTTATCACATTGTTTACTCATGTTGATGTTGTTTGGTTGAATGAAAGTCGGAGCCTGCGTGCTCGCAGTATGATCGGTCACGTTAATGATAGCTGATTGCATGCATGCTAATTTACATCCCTCTGCTCACTTGACTCTGCGCGTCAGTGTGAGATGTGTCATGTTGACTTGGAGGCATGTTCATTTACACATTTATTACGTCGTGTTAAGACAGTTGTGATTGAGCCGAAAGCGTTTAGTGTCGATTGAGTATTGTTATTCATGTTGCGTTTCAACTACGCTAATTTGGTAACCGGATGTAGCAGCTTGCCTGCATGTTTCAAAATAAAAGCATCCTGCTGGTTTCGGTAGTTAGAGGATTTGTATAACAGGACTGAAATGCTAAAGAGACCTGTGCATTCTGTGTTTAAGTTTGTTAGTTTAAGTTAGTGTAAAGAGAAAGGTGATTATAATTACTGAATCGCTTGCTGTGTAAATGCATGGTAATATTTCACTGATGTTACTTTATATAGGTGAAGTCATTTATGTTATTCTGTATTATTGAGACTGTATTTTGTTATTCTTTCTTTTTATAGAAACCACATTCACATGCACATGCATAACTGAAACGACCAGTTACAACTACTTGTATGTGCTGCTCTATTGGAAGTAAAGAAGAGCTGAACAGCCTGAAATCTCTCTCTGCCTTTCATTCATCATACTCCCTGGTACCGTGGCCTTAAGTGGTGTTCTGGCCGACACTTTGGTGTGAACCTAGTGATTAAGACAGAACTAGCGCCCAGCCTGAACTATTTTTATTATCTCTACTACATTAATGGTCCTTCGAGCCGGATCACTGGGTTTACGTCAGAGATGGATCATTTCCCAGAGTACGATGCTCGTGGTGCACGCCCCAGACGCGACATTCGCCTCCCTGCACGCTATGCAGATGGTCACACCAACAGCCTACTGGACTACCTCAAGGAAGCAATCCAGAGCCAACTTACCATGGACCACGCCCAACAATTCCCAACTTCTCAAGTCGGGACCCTAGTGAGTTTGCGCGGCTCAAGATCTCACTGGAGAACCTCCTACCACAGAATGAAACTGAGTTGTTTAAGTACCAGGTGTTGGTCGATCATCTACACCTAGAAGAGGCCAAGTTAATTGCTGATGCTTACCTCAACTCTCCGATGCCCTTCTCAGACACGATGGTTGCCCTGAATGACAAGTATGGCCAACCATATCAGATAGCATTGAGGCGTATAGCTGCTGTGCTGGACGGCCCAGACATCAGACGTGGAGACCTTACTGCATTTGAGAAGTTTGCACTCCAGATTCAGTCACTTGCGGGAATGCTGAGAACATTAGGCCCCGATGGAGAAGTCGAATTACAGTGTGGCTCACATGTTGCTCGTCTGCTAAGTAAGCTGCCACCTGAACAGAGAGCAGAGTTTCGCCGCTGCATGTTTCATCAGGGCAGACGGTCCCACACCTTACTAGACCTTTCCGAATGGCTGAAATATGAGTCTTGGTGCCAGGACTCTGAAGGGCAGTTAGCGGTGAGAGGTGCTAGGGAGAAGCTGGTGTCAAAATCCGAAGGACGACAGGGCAAGCGATCCATCACTGTCCTCCACGGTGTGGAAGAAGCTGCCAGGAAACCTGTGGTCCCGGTGTCAGGTAGCTACTTTAAAGGAAACAAAAGCAGGCCATACTGTCCATTCTGCAACAATGGGGAGCACTACCTCAGTCAATGTACAGCAGTATCTAAGCTAACTAAAGAGCAGCTAACAGAATGGATAAAGAGTAATAAAAGGTGTTGGCGCTGTGCACGGCCACACCAGGCGGCCCAGTGCAACTTGAAAAAGACATGTAGTCTCTGCAAGGGGAAGCATCTCCAGGTGCTGCATGAGGTCAATGTGAGACCACCTAAGTCAGCGACAACACCCACGGTGGAGAACCACGGAACAAGGGCCACGACTGAGGTACTGTACCTAGACAGACCCAGGGAAGGCAGCCGAGTTCTTCTGAAAGTAGTCCGTGTCCACATTCACCATGGTGACCGAACACTCAACACCTTTGCCATATTGGACGATGGTTCAGAGAGGACTATGCTGTTGCCAGATGCGGCGGAGAAGTTAGGTGTGCAGGGGACCCCAGAGGACCTACCTCTACGTACAATTAGACAGGATGTACAGACCCTCAGTGGTGCATCAGTGTCATTCACAGTCTCTTCTCCTGCAAAGCCAAAGACAAGGTTCAAGATTTCAGGTGCATTCACTTCTGCTCGCATCGGGCTAGCCGACCATACCTACCCCATTAAGCAACTTCAGCAGAAGTACAAGCACCTTATTGGCCTTCCTATCCGTGACCTCACGAGAGTGGAGCCCTTGCTTCTCATAGGGAGTGACCACCCCCATCTCGTCACACCTATCGAACCCGTCAGGTTGGGATCTCCAGGAGGGCCTGCCGCCATTCACACTAGGCTGGGCTGGACACTGCAGGGCCCAGCTAGTGTAGTCTGCCACCTCAACCGACCACAGCAGTGCCTATTCACCACAGTAGCACCTCAGGTTAGTGAGCTCATGAAGAACGTAGAAAGACTATGGTAGGTTGATACTGTTCCATTCAGAAGTGAGAAGATAGTCACACGTTCAAGGCAGGACCAAGAGGCCATAAGTATCCTTGAGGCCAAAACCACCAGGGTAGAAGTTGATGGCATATTACGTTATGCCACCCCACTGCTCCGTCGAAAGGACATGCCGCTCCTTCAGGCCACTAAAGAGGCCGTCATCCCCAGTCTACGAAGTGTAGAAAGGCGATTGGCTAAAGACCCTGCCAAGGCTGAATCCTTCCGAGTTGAGATGGAGAAACTGATCAAGGCAGGCTTTGTCATCAAGTGTGGCCCTGAGGCACCAGTGAAGGAAGGCCATGAGACATGGTATATCCCACACCATATGGTGAGCCATAATGGAAAGAATAGGCTGGTGTTCAACTGTTCCTATCAGTATCGAGGGCAGAACCTGAATGACTACCTGTTGCCTGGGGCCAACCTTAGGAGCATCGCTTCTGGGAGTCCTGCTACGCTTTCGAGAGCATTCTGTGGCAATCAGTGGAGACATCAGAGGCATGTTCCACCAGGTTCGCCTCCTCCCAGAAGATCGTGCCCTGCTCAGATTCGTTTGGAGGGATGTCTGTCTAGCAGAGCCTCCTGCAGTGTACGAGTGGCAGGTGCTACCGTTTGGAACGACGTGTAGCCCCTGTTGTGCCACATTTGCCTTACAGCGCTATGTCACTGATAACAGCCAGCCAGATGACGAGGTGAGATTCTCAGTGGAGAAGTGTTTTTATGTGGACAATTGTCTCCAGAGTGTTCCAACCATCACCGAGGCGAGGTGCCTTGTTGACAAACTATGAGTCCTTCTAGCCTCTGGAGGTTTTGAACTGCGACAGTGGGCCAGCAATAGACCAGATGTGATAAGCCACCTGCCAGTAGAGAGCCGCTCTGCTAGTGTTAACCTATGGATGACTCAGAACAAGACAGAGGCCCCAGAATCCACTCTAGGGCTAAGCTGGCTCTTCTACACTGATATCCTAGGCTACAAGCATTGTCATGTAGAGTATGGTGTACCCACGATGCGTAACATCTACAAAGTGTTGGCGAGTCAATAAGATCCCCTAAGATTCATATTACCCTACACTACCAGGGCAAAGATACTCGTCAGGCACCTTTGGGACAAGCACAGAGGATGGGATGATCCATTACTACCTCAGGAGCTTCTACAGCAGTGGGAGGCCTGGGAGGAAGAACTACAGATCTTGTCTCAGGTCACCTTGCCCCGGCCATACTTGCCAAAGGAGGTGGACATCTCAGGTCTTCACAGGGAGGTACACATATTCTGCAACGCCTCGGAAGAAGCCTATGGTTCTGTAGCATACCTCCGGACTACTGACAGACATGGTGAAATGTATATGTCATTCCTGATGGCCCGCTCTCGAGTCTCTCCAAAGCGACATCACTCCATACCCCGATTGGAGCTCTGTGCTGCACTCACTGGTGCCCAGCTCCCACGGGTGCTGGAGAAAGAGCTCACAATCAACATCAATCAGACAATCCTTTGGTCTGACTCCACAACGGTGCTGACATGGCTGAAGTCTGAGTCCTGCCGATTTAAAGTCTTCGTCGGCACTCGCGTGGCCGAGATACAGGAGCTAACTGACAGGCACGCCTGGAGATATGTTGACTCAGCGAGGAACCCCGCCGATGACTTGACACGTGGGAAAACGCTGAAGGAGCTCGTCGAGCCCAACAGATGGAGCCAGGGACCCTCCTTTCTCCTGCTATCGCAAGACTCATGGCCAGAGGATCTCGCCGTGCCCCAAGCTGAGGATACCTCAGAGTTGCGTAAGTCTATCTTCTGCGGGGTCACTGTAGATGTATCGAGTCAGCCCCTCCAGACCCGAGTCACCACAGCTCTTGGAGAGAGCTAGTAGAAGTGACAGTACAGGGGTTGCATGGGGCAGCCAACTCTAATGATAACCCCACTGCTGAAGACTACCATCGAGCAGAGCAGTTGATCCTCCAGAGGGCTCAGATGGATAGTTTCCAGCAGGAGTACAGCCTATTGAAAGCTGGTAAGCCAGTCCCTAGAAGCAGTCGACTTCTCACTCTGTCTCCTGAACTGGATGAGAAGGACGAGCTCATCCGTGTTGGTGGACGACTCCGTCGAGCAGAAGACCTCGAACTGGCGGCTCTTCACCCAGTCATTCTAGACCCAGGTCATCAAGTAACTAAGCTCTTGATTCAGGACTTTGATCGCCGCCTCAGCCATCCAGGCCCAGAGCGGGTGTTCGCTGGGCTCCGACGATCGTTCTGGATCCTGCGAGGGCGTGAGGCTGTTCGGCGCCACCAGTATAGCTGTGCTGACTGCCAACGATGGAGAGCCAAACCTGCTGTACCAAAGATGGCGGACTTGCCAGCAGCTCGTCTGCGCTTATTCAAGCCAGTTTTCTATTCCACAGGGATGGACTGCTTCGGCCCATTCAAGGTCAAGGTGGGCAGGCGTCGGGAGAAGAGATGGGGGATCATCTTCAAGTGCCTCACTACCCGGGCAGTTCACCTGGACCTTCTTACGAGCATAGATACGGACGCTTTCCTGATGGCCCTCCGTCGATTCATTGCCCGCAGAGGAACGCCGGCAGAGCTGTTCTCGGACCAGGGGACAAACTTCAAGGGAGGTGAGCGAGAACTCCATGAGACCTTCATGGGAATCTCTCCTGAACTACAAGAGCTCCTTGCACCACAAAAGATCGCCTTCCGCTTTAACCCCCCGGCAGCTCCCCACTTTGGAGGCGTGTGGGAGAGGGAGATACGTACAGTGAAGAGTGCCCTCTATGCCACAGTGGGTGCTCAGCCTGTCTCCGAAGAGGTGCTCATCACTGTGCTTACTGAGGTAGAAGTGATCCTCAACAGTAAGCCCTTGGGTTATGTCTCTTCAGATGCCAGAGACCCTGATCCAGTAACTCCGAATGTTCTTCTGATGGGGCGGCCAGATGGTTCCCTACCTCAGGTAGTCTGCCCTGAGAACGAGCTCCTCAGCCGCCGCCGTTGGAAGCATTCGCAAGTTTTGGCAGACCACTTCTGGGCCCGTTTTATCCGCCTCTACTTAGTCTTCAAGCTCGCCAGAAGTGGCAGGCTACTCCAACTGACATTGCACCGGACTGTGTGGTGATGATTGCTGAAACACATTTTCCCAGAGCTCTATGGCCAATCGGGAGGGTGGTCAAGACTCATCCCAGCCCTGACGGGCGCATCAGGTCTGCTGTCGTGAAAGTAAAGGAGAGAGTGTACACCCGGCCAGTAGCCAGACTGGTGGTGCTTCCCGCACTTCCTTCAGGAGAAGAGGTGGACGATTCCACTACCGCAAACTCAGCTTAACCATAGAACTTTGTTGCCTTTATTGATGAGCAAATGTTTTATACATTTGGGGGCGGCTGTAGAAAAGGCCCAAAGTTAGGGACATGTCTGATAATGCAAGAAGTGAGCCTGCCCATGTGATCAGTCATAATATTCTAATGAGTGGCACGCAGTATCAACAAGCAGACGAGAGAGCTTCGGTTGTGACGTTATAACTCAATAGAAGCTGTTTGTGCGTAGATGAAAGTGTGAGTATTTACCTCTTGTATATTTATCACATTGTTTACTCATGTTGATGTTGTTTGGTTGAATGAAAGTCGGAGCCTGCGTGCTCGCGGTATGATCGGTCACGTTAATGATAGCTGATTGCATGCATGCTAATTTACATCCCTCTGCTCACTTGACTCTGCGCGTCAGTGTGAGATGTGTCATGTTGACTTGGAGGCATGTTCATTTACACATTTATTACGTCGTGTTAAGACAGTTGTGATTGAGCCGAAAGCGTTTAGTGTCGATTGAGTATTGTTATTCATGTTGCGTTTCAACTACGCTAATTTGGTAACCGGATGTAGCAGCTTGCCTGCATGTTTCAAAATAAAAGCATCCTGCTGGTTTCGGTAGTTAGAGGATTTGTATAACAGGACTGAAATGCTAAAGAGACCTGTGCATTCTGTGTTTAAGTTTGTTAGTTTAAGTTAGTGTAAAGAGAAAGGTGATTATAATTACTGAATCGCTTGCTGTGTAAATGCATGGTAATATTTCACTGATGTTACTTTATATAGGTGAAGTCATTTATGTTATTCTGTATTATTGAGACTGTATTTTGTTATTCTTTCTTTTTATAGAAACCACATTCACATGCACATGCATAACTGAAACGACCAGTTACAACTACTTGTATGTGCTGCTCTATTGGAAGTAAAGAAGAGCTGAACAGCCTGAAATCTCTCTCTGCCTTTCATTCATCATACTCCCTGGAACCGTGGCCTTAAGTGGTGTTCTGGCCGACACTTTGGTGAACCTAGTGATTAAGACAGAACTAGCGCCCAGCCTGAACTATTTTTATTATCTCTACTACAACCAGTAAGAAGACTCAAACATTTTTAGATGAGTTTTTTGTAGTCCATTTTCTGTAAATTGTAGTTCCACCACGGCAGACTCCTGTCACTAACCTCTGCTGCCGTCACATTATTATGACATCACCTAGTGAAAGTGTGGTCGGATTGTCAAAACAACGCGATTGCCTTTTCCTAAGTCCTTTATGAATTCTCCTAACACCTCTCCTTAACCCTGTGACCTTTTCACAGGTTCAAGGTAAAGTGAATAGTGAAAGTACATAGAAGGGACAATCCGAATGGACCCTCTGACTTTCTCCAAATAGCTAGCTGCAGGTCCGTCTTATGGGTGAAAAGGTCCATCTCAGACTATTTTGCTAACAGCAATACAAGCCTTTCTTCTCTCGTCTCTTTTTCTCTTGATGGTAAGTTAGTACTTAGCACTTCCGGTTCAACATGTGTACATCTAATACAAAGATAGACCAGCAACATTAGTACACACACAACACTTCCTGGAGATTTTCAAAATAAATTAAATACATTGACTGCAATTTACATTGTACAGCATTTCAATTCATTTCAGGATGCTTTTAAATGTTTTAAACTCATGACTCTCTTAATGAAATATGTTTATGTAATATTAAACATATTTATTCTTTTTTTTAACCCTGTAACATGTATTATGAACTTCTATTAGTTTATTATTATCATATTTACATCTCTATCCAGGTTATGTGGATAGGTCTTACATTGTCATGGTGCAGTTATTTTAAAACCGTACTAGAGCTTGACCCTTAAAGCCATAATTCACCCATTGAAACATGAATCTGTAGTGAAATTGGGTCGTATGTCGTAGAAATGTGAAATCATTTTTTAGCTGGTGCTGAAACTGATTGGAATTAAATACTACAACTCCCAGAATGCACAGCGCCACAGGCCATTCCCACTGATCCTACTGAACACCAGAGTGAGGCTACAAGCTATAAGCTTACTCGTTTAGATCCAGTAAGACTTTCGAAATGGTGAAATTATCGTTGTTTAATCTGAACAAGGACAAGAAGTAAGTTTTCACCACCAGCCTGTTAGACATTTGGACGCCATGTTTACATTAGCTGCGGGTGGAGGAAACAGACACTCAAGGCTAAGACTATATTTCTGTAGCTTCAGCAAATGAAAACATGAGAAACTAGACTTGTAGTTCAACCATTACACACTACTCGCATGTTTCTAATGATACAAAGCTTAATGCAAATGGGTGAAGTATCCCTTTACACACCTGAGGGAGCATCATGATAAATGTTTGTCAAAGCACATGCAGCAAACACAGGTACTAATGTCACTGCTCTAATTATTACGTATGAAACAATGTTCATTAATATTTCAACATCTGATTCATGCTTGGATTCTGTCAGGATCTTACTGTGAGCATGTTGGATGATTATCTCTAGGAAGGAAAGTGCAGCCCTTCTTATTAATCCTCCTGTTCTGGAGAAATGTAAGTAAATTATTATCTTATCCATTATGTCTGTGGTGTTTTGTCCAGGGGAAGTCCAGAGGAAGAGGGGAACACCTTATCCCTGCCAGAGATTTCAGCTGAGCTCCATGAAGCAGTGAGTGTCAGAGGCCACCTTTCCTTTAGCTCATTTCTCAATGACTGTTGTTTCCAAATGGATATATAAACGTCTCTTCATAAAACCTAGTGACACTTTGCTATGGTGTAGCACATGAACATGTTTGATTTGGAGTTTAATTCACATGAAATTAAAATGGATGACAGCATGTTTCTGACAGACAGGAGAGCAGGCAATGTAAAGCCTTTGCACTTAGACCTGCATGTTTAAGTAGCTATAAGATTTTATTTAAAAAGAACACAGTCAGATCAGAATGACTTCGCCTTTGTCTCTGCCAGGTATTAGTCAGTTATTTTTTCAGTTTTGAAACTCTTCAGTTGACGCCATGATGAGTTTTTAGTTGATCATTCATATTTTTATTAATGTAAGGGCTGACAGGATAGTGAGGGCACAGCTCGCGCTCAGCTCTGTAATGTGAAACCTCCTCCCTCTCTCCTTGTAGCATTACTGCTTCATTCACTGTATGAAGATTGGCCTTGTGGGCTCAAATCATGGGTGAAATGTTGTCTGCATGGTAATATAGCCTCCATACCAACCAGTAACCACACTGTAGCTCCGGTTGAAGTGCTGCTCTGCCTGTTTTACTGTTCATAACATTAACTGTTTCGTTTTATTTTATCTGTCATGTTTATACTAGTCAATTAATTTAGAATAATTTATTGTTTAATAAAGGATCATAGTAATCAGATATCCCTGTCCCTGCACACTCTTAAATACAAAGTGCGCTTTGAGTGGTTGTAATGTTAGGAGTCGTTTTTAATTTGATAAATTTGAAATTTAGAGCTAAAACAAAGCCACATTATGAATCCACTGACTTATGTTATGTTATTTCTTTCAGTTTGATGCTGTTCACCTTGTGGGAAGTACAGCTCATGAGATGGAGATATCAACACCAGCAGAAGTTTCACCCGAAGCCGCTCATGCCTCTGAAAGTTTAGTAGAAACTTTATTTGATGTCCTTTCTGGCTTACTAAAGGACATGATATAGTAAGTAACAAAGTACTTCTTTGCTTTCCTGACTTTTTATTTTGGTCTTGGTTCATTTTTTTTAAATTTTGTCTGTAAATACAAAAATCTCTGTGTGGTAATAGGTGTTGGGTTGTAGAGTCCAACCATTCATGCAAAGATGTCTTGTCCGAATCTCTCTGAAGGGGAACCAAGACTGACCGCTGTCTGGCTTTTAAGCCTGTTTGCACACCCAGGTGTGTCTCATCTCCTGATTGTCTACTCAGAAATGGCACAGAGACAGAAAGCAAGCAGCAACAATCACAGCAGAGGGGCGTCACAACTAGAGCTGGGTATCGATTCAGATTTCCCAAATCGATTCGATTCACAAGGACCCGATTTGATTCACGATTCAATTCGATTAAGGATATTTCAGTCACAGTACCAATTTTACTTGAATAATTTTAACTCTAACTTAGTGCATTATTAAAGATATTATTGTTGAATTAATCCCAAAGCAGTGCCATTAATCATGTACTTTTTATTAAACATGACCTGACCAAAACAAAAATGTAATTTAAATCAAATCACAAGGCAGGCAGTGTAAATAAGGTGGCTACAAACACATTGTATCAGAAGAGAAACAACCAAAAGAGACAAACAATCATACAAATAAATACATAATTAATAAATAAAAGTAAACAACCGGAAATTTAAAAGGTTCTGAATTGTCGTATAGCGCAATAAGTCAGGTTGTCAGGTATGAATCCGTTGCTCTGGATGTCCAACAGTCACAAGTTAGGGCGACTCTCTCTGCTAACTTAAGCGATGTTGCGATGCTATGTTTCACGTCTGCATACACGTTTGGGACTGTCACTTCACTTAACTGTTTGCGTGTTGGTATAACGTAGGCGTTTGCTTCGGGTCCGATGTCTTTGCAGACTGCGTTTCCGGGTGGTGTCTCGATAAATAATTTCGGACATTCGTTGTGTTTCCACAATATTTCACCTCCACGCTGCAGATCTTGCATATAGTTTTGCTATTGTCCAGTTCATTGCTGCCTTCGTGTTTTTTAAATCCAAAATGCAAGTTTGTCGATAGTGCCTTCAGTGCTCCCACCATGTTTAACAACGCTCGCACTCCTCACCTAGTGACGAGATCTGGCTGTCCACGCGAGACTACTCGGCTTTAAACTGCAGGCTGCATTACACACAGTAGAAAAGACTATTAAATAATCGATTTTAGGATTTTATGAATCGATATCGGGCCATTCAAAGGAAAATCAATTTGAATCGATTAATCGATTTTTTTTAACCCAGCCCTAGTCACAACCTCAATAAGCATTCTGAGTAGTTCAGATGAGTACCTGCCCTCTAAAGCCTCGATCAACACCAGCTCTTCAGACAGTGACCATCAAACCACTGAGCTTCCAGCTTCAAAAGTGAGCAAAAAGACTAAACCAAAGAGGACGTACAGAAAAGGGACTGTGAGCAGGATCTCTTCAGGCAGACAACAGCAGAACAGACAAGGAGGAGTTGGGTGAAGATGACAGGTTTCTGTAATGGACCTTAAAAAGAAGCCAGATAGTGGACGGATGAATAGAGAGACTCATTACTGTCTGATGCATTGCATCAAAATGGCAAGGAATCTGATTCGCAGACATGTCAATGAAGCAGCTGTAACCAAAGCCAAAGCCTTTTCCCCTGAAGTCAAAGGAGCGGAAACTTCATTTGGACCTCATTCCAAACAAGACCTCACAACAACAAGGATCTTAAAACAGGAAAAGGAACACTAATACCAAGCCAACTAACAAAGGCACAAGTGAAACCCGGTGGCTACATGCACTGCTTCAATTGTAATGCCCTATTGAAACAGAAAGCACTACAGAGACACATTTCGAGACGCAAGCTTGCTCAAAAAAGCAGCACAACCAAACCTGGCAGGAGTCTGATCCAGGCGTCCTGTTCCTTTGCACAACCCGTTCCAGATGGTGCCAGCAGGAAAGTGTGGGAGCTGGTCAATGTTATGCACCAAGATGAGGTCACCAACATCATCAGACTAGATAAAAACATTGAGACTCAGGGAACACCTTTACACCAAACATGGACATGACAAGACCAAGTTCGAGTACATGAGTTTGAGAAAATATGACAAACTTAAAGAAGTGAAGGATTTTTTCATTCCCTCCAGCTTCCAACATGTCATTGATGCAGTTAAGGAAGTGGCTGGTTATGATGACGAGAGAAAAAATCTACCAAACTCCGTTCTTAGCACTCCAACTCGGACACAGTCTGAAAAAAATTGCTGATATTATCGAATGTGAAGTAACAATGGCAGACTCCGATGAAGAAACTTTTGAAAAACCTCAAGAGGAGCCGTGCCCTATACGACAAACGATGGGAGGTATGCGCGTATTCATGTGCTCTACATACCCTACGTGAGAAGAAGTGGAACACCCCCCAGATTCTGCCCTTCACAGAGGATGTGAAAACAATGCATGTGTACATGGACAAATGCTGGGTGGAGTATTAAAGCAGACTGTGGATGGAACAGAGCAAGAATTGGTTTCAATCAATTGGTTGAAACTGGCAAATTTAACTCTCACTGAAGTAATCCTGTTTAATAGGAGACAAGAAGGGGGAGTTTCCAAGATGCCACCCAGTTCATTTACACTTTGAGACTCTACTTCAGGAGTGCATTCAGACTTGTCCCTCAGTCTTTCAGAACTTGAACAGAAGCTTGGTAACCGTTTACAGCGCATCGAAATCCGGGTAAAGAGGAACCGAAAAGTTACCATCCTTTTGACCTCGCAAATGTTTGTTTCAATGGAGACACTGGTTGTTCATCGGCTAGCATGTGGAGTCTCGGATGAAAATCCATTCTTCTTCTCAAGACCTGAGTCTGGGAGTCATGTAAGGGGCTCTGATGCGCTGACAGCTTGAAAAAGCTAAGCATTCTCAAATACTAATCAACAAAGTTGAGAAAGCAGGTTTCAACTTTGTCCACCGTCCTAAACCTAAGGGGACAATGAGATGGATATCTTGGCAAATGTCCTTGGTCACGATATTTGCGTCCATAGGCAATAATAATACATTTATATATACATTTTATTTAATGGCGCCTTTCAAGCCACCCAAGGTCGCCTTACAGTGGATAAAAACAATACATTAGGTTAAAACCAAACATAAAAACAAACAAAAGACAGGTGTAGTGTGGAGTGAACAGTTACAGTGAGTATGCCAGTTTAAACAGGTGGGTTTTGAGTTGGGATTTAAAGGTGGAGATGGACTCTGACTGTCGTATGTGGGGGGGAGGGAGTTCCAAAGTCTGGGTGCCGAGCAGCTGAAGGCTCGGGCACCCATGGTACTGAGGCGTGGTGTGGGGATGACTAGCAGTCCAGCAGAGGTTGAGCGGAGGGTGCGTGAGGGGCTGTAGTGATGGAGGAGGTCGCAGAGGTAAGTGGGGGCTAGGTGGTGAAGAGCTTTGTAAGTGAGGAGGAGGTTTTTGTAGTTGATGCGAAATTGTACAGGGAGCCAGTGAAGTTGAATGAGAATGGGGGTGATGTGATCAGATGATGTGGTGCGAGTAATGATCCGGGCGGCAGAGTTCTGGATGAGTTGCAGTCTGTTGATGAGTTTGGTGGGGAGTCCAGTGAGGAGGGCATTGCAATAGTTGATGCGGGAAGTGACAAATGAGTGAACTAGGATTTCGGTGCTGGACTGGGGCAGTGATGGGCGGAGTCTAGAAATGTTACGGAGGTGGAAGAGGGCAGTCCGGGTGATGTTTCTAATGTGGGGAGCAAATGAGAGGGTGCTGTCCAGAATGACGCCGAGGCTTTTGACTTGTGGGGAGAAGGGTACAGGGAAACCGTCGATGATGATGTGGTACTGGGGTGTGTTGTGAGTTGGCGAGGGTGGGTTTGGAACCGATGAGCAGGGCCTCGGTTTTGTTGCCGTTGAGTTTTAGGAAGTTCCTGCTCATCCAGTTCCGAATGTCTTCCATGCAGGTGATGAGGGAGGTGGGAGGGGTGGTGGCAGTGGGTTTGGAGGAGATGTAGACCTGTGTGTCGTCGGCATAACAGTGAAAGTGGATCCCATGATGGCGGAGGATTGTGCCCAGAGGGAGGAGGTAGATGATGAAGAGTAATGGACCCAAGACTGACCCCTGGGGAACACCCAGTGAAACACCCGAACACCCAGACTTGTGGTCCCTTATTTGCACAAATTGTTGGCGGTCAGTGAGGTATGATGTAAACCAGCGGAGTGCAGCACCAGTGATCCCAATGCCAGCCAGGCGGTCCAGGAGTAATGTGTGGGAAATAGTGTCGAATGCTGCGCTGAGGTCGAGGAGGATGAGTGTGGTCAGAAGTCCGGAGTCAGCTGCACAGAGGAGGTCATTGGTGATTTTGACTAGGGCTGTTTCAGTGCTGTGTTTTGGACGGAAACCGGATTGGAAGGGTTCATGGAGGTTGTTTGTGTTGAGGTGGGACTGTAGTTGAGCGGCAACCACCCTTTCAAGTGTTTTGGAGATGAAGGGGAGGTTGGAGATGGGCCGGTAGAGGTTGAGGTCAGTTGGGTCAGCGCCGGGTTTTTTCAGGATGGGAGTGATAGCAGCTAGTTTTAGAGTGGGGCCAGTGGTGAGGGAGGAGTTAATTATATTGGTGATCATCGGAGAGATGGATGGCAGACAGGCTTTGACGAGGGAAGTGGGAAGAGGATCAAGCTGGCAGGTGGTGGTTTTAGCTTTGCGGATGAGTTCAGAGATGGTGTGATCCGATACTGGGGTGAAGTCAGAGAGGCAGCTGATGAGAGGTTGGCCAGCAGTGATCATCCAAGTTGGATCATTTGAGGAGGTGCAGGATGATGCCAGTTGTTGGTGAATGGTAGTGATTTTTGAGTTGAAGAAGTCCAGGAAAGCAGTGCACTGATCGGTGGATATGTCTGGTGGGAGGATTTTAGGAGGCTGAATTAGGTGGCTGACCGTTGCAAAGAGGGCTCTGTTGCTGCCAGTACCAGTGTTGATGAGGTTGGAATAATATGAAGATTTGGCAGTAGTAAGCGCATTCTTATAGTGATGCAGGTGGTCCGAGTACATTTGGCTGTGAACGGTGAGTCCGGTTTTTTTGTACAGTCGCTCCAGTTGACGACCTGTGGCTTTGAGCTGGCGTAGGGCAGGGGTGAACCAGGGAGCAGTGTGATTGAAGGAGACTGAGCGTGTTTTCAGAGGAGCCATGGTCTGAAGGGCAGTGGAGAGACAGTTGTTATAGTGGGTCACCAAGTCAGAAGGGGAAGATGCTAGGGGAGGGCTGGGGTAGGAGCTGATCAGGGTGGAGAGATTTGTCGTGTTGATATGATTGATGTTTCTGAAGGAGATGGTCCGTTGTTCTTTGACTTTGTGAAGTTGGGTGTGAATGTCAAAAAGTACAGCTTTGTGGTCAGTAATGGGGAAGTCCATGATGTCAAGGTTGGTGGGGGTGATGTCAGTGCAGCAGATTAAGTCCAGTATGTGGCCTTTGTTATGAGTTGGGAGCTTTACATGTGTGATTCCGAGACAGTCCAGGAGTGATGTGAAGTCGTTAGCTAAGGTGTTGGACGGATTGTCAATGTGTATGTTGAAATCGCCGAGGAGGATTACAGTGGGGGACATGGCACAAACAGATCTTAGTAGTGATGCAAATTCATTGAGGAACACGGTGGAGGGTTTTGGTGGCCTGTAGATGGTGACAATGATGGTGGGTTTTGGGCCTGTGATTTTTGCAGCTAAACATTCAAAGGAGGAATGGTGGGGGATAGTGACAGCAGTGACTTTGATGTTGTCGCGGTGAAGGAGAGCGAGACCTCCCCCCCTCCCTGTGGCACGGGGTTTACTGATAAAGGAGAAGCCCGGTGGAGCAGCCTCATTTAGCTGGGAAAAGTCGTTTGGCTGTTGCCAAGTCTCAGTGAGGCATAAAATGTCCAGTTTACGGTCAGCAATAAAGTCAGCGATCAGCAGAGCCTTGTTACTAAGGGATCTAATGTTCAGCAGACAGAGTTTCAGACAGGTGAGTGGTGTGTATGTGGTTGCTTTGAGCAGAGAAGACAGTAGGTTGTGATTGACAGGACGGGTAGTGCGGCGGGGGGGGCGGGGCTCAGTAGACCAAAAGGAGCGGATGTTTGTGTTGCTGTTGTGTTGACTGTACTGAAAGTTCCGTTGAGAGCCTTCTCACGTTTGAGAATGTAGTGGTGTTGTGCAGTCTGTGGCGGAGCGGCCCTGGAGAAGGTCCGTAGATGTAACATCTCTGTTACTGTCGATAGGGCAATGGAGGGTGGGTGGTGAACTGATTTGACCCTTTTTTCGGTTCTGACTGGGATGATATGTGGAATAGAGTCAGGAGCATGAAGTGAGACAGGGGCGTGGCTGTTCAGGCATACAGACAGTCAGGCACTTGGGGCTGTGTGCACGGCGTGCTGTATGTTAGCAGCGAGCATTCGTGCACCTAGTTTGTTCGGATGTAGCCCGTCTCTTTTAAAATAAGACCATCTGTTCCAAAAAAGATTGAAGTTGTCGATGAAGCCCACAGCGTGTCCTCTACAGACTGACTGGAGCCAGTTGTGAAGGCTGAGAAGTCTGCTGAATTGGCCGGTGCCGCGACCGACTGTGGGGATGGGACCTGAGATGAAGATGGACTTTCCACAGCACTTAAGGAGCCCTAAACATTTATCAAAGTCAGCTTTGGTTACCTCGGACTGAGAGCGGGTTGTGTCGTTTGAGCCAACGTGCACTATGACTCTTTTAATTGAGGACGGGAGTGAGGGCAGTAAATCCTGGAGTTTTTCTATAATGTCAGTGACAGTGGCTCCAGGAAAGCAGCGGGTGGTGGCATTAAAAAAGTGCACTGACCTAATTATTGAGTCACCGATGATTAGAGTTGATGGTGGAAAAAGTGGCAGAGGGATAGTTGGCTGTGTTGTGGGGGGAGAAAAGGCGGCATGATGGGCCTTCGAGGTGCGGGTGGTACTCACTGGCAGACGGGCGGTCAAGTCTTACCAGCAGTAAGGGGCACTTTAGAGCTTGGATAGAAAGGAGCTTCAGAGCTTCTTCTCATCACAGCCTCCTTCAGCAATTGGCGGCGGTGAGAGAAGGAAGATTTGACTGTTGGAGCAGGTGAAGGCAGTGGTGCACGCTCGTCCAAGGGAGGAAAATCCTGCATGCTCAGGATGTTGAAGCGGTTGGCAAGTGGTAAAGCCGGGTGAGGGGAAAGGGGCGACGGAGGCTTGGCACAGTGTTTAGCTCTACTAGCTATGGACCAACGATCCCGCGGACGCGGCGTAGAGCTCATGGGGCTCACAACTTCAGCTATCCCATTGCTTGGTGACGTCTCTGTGGATCTCTCACAGGGAGCAGACCCGGCTCTCGATTTTGGCTTCGCTCCCATGAAAAGCCACGGATCCTCTGGTACAGCTGACCTAGTCTTAAGCTCAGGCTCAGGAACGTCAGCGATCGTGGAGCCTGACCATGGCACAGTGTGGTCGTTGGTTGCTTCAGGATGGGCACGGAGGGGAAGGCCTGTGGAATCCTGACAGCTGTGGCCAGAGGAGCTCAGGACTGCGAGGCGCTTTGCCTGGGATGTGGCGACGGTGGAAAATCCTAAAATGAGCTGATCTTTTTCCCTGAGCTCGGCTTTCATTGAGGCAATGCTGGTCTTCAGTTTCGAAATGGTAAGGCAGCAGGATACACACTCCGATTCACCATGAGCCATAGTGCAGGTTACAAACTGTAAGATTAAGAAAAAGTGTAGGCAGACAGACCTGCTGCTGCTGGCTGGATGCTAGTAGGCCAGGCAGGTGGTTGAAAGCTGGCTGCTAGCAGGCCAGGCAGGTGGCTGGGGGCTGGATGCTAGTGGGCCAGGCGGGTGGCTGGAAGCTGGATGCTAGGAAGCCAGGCAGGTGGCTGGAGGCTGGATGCTAGCAGGCCAGGTAGGTAGCTGGATGCTAGTAGGCCTGGCAAGTGGCTGGAAGCTGGCTGCTAGTAGGCCAGGCAGGTGGCTGGAGGCTGGATGCTAGCAGGCCAGGTAGGTAGCTGGATGCTAGTAGGCCTGGCAAGTGGCTGGAAGCTGGCTGCTAGTAGGCCAGGCAGGTGGCTGGAAGCTGGCTGCTAGCAGGCCAGGCAGGTGGGTGGAGGCTGGATGCTAGTAGGCCAGGCAGGTGGTTGGAGGCTGGCTGCTAGCAGGCCAGGCCGGTGGCTGGAGGCTGGCTGCTAGCAGGCCAGGCTGGAGGCTGGCTGCTAGCAGGCCAGGCAGGTGACTGGAGACTGGATGCTGGTAGATGAGGCACGTGGCTGGAGACTGGATGCTAATAGGTGAGGCAGGTGGCCGGAGGCTAGATGCTACTGCAGGCTCACTGAGGGAACCCTGGAACAGGCCACAAAGTGAGCAAAGTGCTCCTTGCCATGGAGAAAGGCCGACTGACTTTAAAGGGAAGTCTCTGGACCCAATTGAAATGGATCTCAATGGTAAAGTACTGCAGTAATGTTCTTGAATAGTTCTTTTGTTCTGTCATTACCATCAAAACAAAAATAAACTGTTCATAAAAAGTTAAGGCCCACATTACTTTTGCTGTGAAATTCTTGGATGTCAAATGTATCTAAAGTAAATAAATCTAGCAAAGTAAACGTAAAATGTGCTTATATTTGTACAGGCCTGGATGTCATTGACATCTACCGAGCCTTGAAGTCTTTGATTTGAAACATTACTGGTTTAATTGAAGCCAGAAACTCTTAGCGGTTTTACTCACTATAGGGTTATTTCTTTTCCTCATCACATTTTGTAAACAGAACAATACGTTTCCAAACAGTCAGTCGTGAGACAGTCAGTTATTGGCTTAAAGCGGCAGAGAAACTTAAAACATCAAAAAAATACAGTTCAGGAAAACTCAAAATGAAATCACTATTGTTAACAAATTAATAAAAATGACTGTTTCAAACAGTGGGCCTCATCTTTTTCAAACAGTATCGTTAGGTTGATAATTATACCTTGATAAATTGAGTCATGATTTATTTGGACATTTGAGCACCTCCATATTGCCGAGGTGGAATTATTCTTGTTGATAAGCAGATGATGACAGACTACTGACTGAGACAAGGAGTCCAGTAAAACCATTTCTGAATAAGTTGTTGAATGTTTAAGGTCACCCTTAATATTTACTCTTTAGAGGAAGTGAGAGAGGTGGAAAGTGATCTCTCAGACACAGATTCAAAATTCAGCTGTCCAAAATCAGGTGGGTTTTTTCATCATTAAATAGCTCTTTGGTACAAGCTAGAAACCTTAGTTTATACTTCAAATGTCCGTGTACATCAATTTTAAGTGCATATTCATGTTTGCCGTTAACCTTTTTCATTGGTAAACTCATTCATTATTGTAGCTGACACATGCCATGCAGTGGAAGACATGTAGACAGTGCCTTTTTTCATAATTTATTTGTTAATACACTGAGCATGTAAAGGCGATAAATAACATCTTTTATTTCTCAGAGTCTTTTACACCTAAGCGAAGACTGGACCTTGTTGAGAATGACTGATGATTTTACACATTCAGTGCTGTTCATGTTGTTTTGTCTGTATTTTTTGTCCGTTTCTGTTTTGTTTTTAAAATATTTGCAAACTTGAGGCAAAAGAAAAAAAGGAGATCACCTGACATGAGCAGTGAGGGATCCTAAAAGCTGAAGGACATATCTTTGATCTGACACTGAGAACAAAGAACAGGTATTTCATTCATAGTACATGGGGATTTTTTTTGTACACCAACTGTTAGAATAAAAGCCGGACTAATGAATTCTTAAACTTTAAAGCCGGACTAATGAATTCTTATTAGCAAGGTTGAACACATGCAACCTTGCTAATAAGAAAGATTTGCTATTAAATTGCCCATTCAGAATGAAATATAATTCTAACTGAGGTTGATGGTTTGTGTTTTTTATTATTTCGGTGTGTCTTAATATTTCTTACTGTTTGGGGTTTAAAAGTCATATTACTGTGCATGTCTGAAGCTTCAGGTTCACACAATGTTTACTGACTGTAGAAGGAGTTTGGAGCCTCAACTTTAGGCCACCCTGGGAGAAAACGTTGAAGGAGATGCACCCACCTACAGGCATACTTCTTTAAGGTTTTAAACTACATTGTGCCCCTTTTTTTGATTCTGCACTGCTGCAAAGCCCGAATTTCCCCGTTGGGGATCAATAAAGTTATATCTTATCTTATTAACATTTTCTATGGTACAGTACTGCTTTCCTCAATTTTATCCTCATTTGTAAAAGATGCTTTATGTTCTGCATGTATCTCAGGTAATACTTAAACTCTTTCTTTCTGAAAAACAAAAGGTGATTTTGTTTACATGAGACATATTTTGGGCTCAATGTTACTTGTCCTTAATGTTTATTTTGAAAAACAATTTGTCAATTAAAAAACTAATTGACAGGATCAATATTGTCTCTTGTGTCTGGCATTAACTTTTGGGTTTAAAAAAAAGCAATAATTAATTTGTTATTTTGATTAATAAATAGGTACAGGAAATATCCCTCAACAAATATGCTACAATCATGAGTAAATATTACTGTTTTTTAAATGGCTAAGTAAACTCAACCTAATGTATTTGATAATAGTCGACACTATTAGGTAATCTTAACTCAAATACATCAAAGTGAGCTCAAATTGTAATCTCAATTTTATTGAGTAGATTCTACATGTAGCTTTTTTAGGCTTAGACTGCCAGGGAAACTGGAGCCTTGGGCTGCTTCCCTGTGCATTCACATATTACTGCATGTCACTGTATGTAAATATTCAAGTACTTTGGAAGTTACTAAACAGGGATTTTTCTGGAACCTCCTGAGCTGCTGCTGGTTTCAGTATTATTAGTTTCAAGTATTAGATTTGATGAGCAGTATATCCTTAAAACAACATATCAGCTACATGATCCTTGTGTAGGACTGTACTTTTTTTGTACCAGCCACAAAGTTCTGTTGAAGGTTTTCTTTATACCATCTTTTTAAGTTGTTATGGTGTCTACAGCAATGCATCATGGTCTATAAGACTTTTTCCTCTTGAGTTCAGTCTGACACGCGTTTTATAAACATATGAAGAAAGAGAGGTTTACAGTGTCATAGACATGTCTATGTTTTTGCTAAATGTCATATTTAATGTTCTAGACGTTTGTTGTTAGCAGGAGCTAGCTGTGTGTGTAAATGGACGTCAGCTAAAGGCTGTGATCTCTGAAACACGTGTCCAGAAGTGGAAAGAAAACCTACCTGCTCTGTGCAGCTTCACTTAAGTTGCTAACGTCGCCTCCGTGTCCACATGTTGTTATTTGTCCTCTGTGATCAGCGCAGCGAGCAGCCGCTGTCTGAAGAGCTCTTTAAGATCCGGACAGAGTCCCAGACTCAACTCAACTCTGACACCTTTACAACATTACTCTGACATCCGACAACGTTAGCGCACACACACACCCATGCTAACTTTAAGAGCGTCAGACAGGACCATTAAACCCGGAAGCTACACACTGCATCCGCAGCCACACTTCTTCTTCTGTTGGTTTTCCGGCGGGCTGTACACTGTAGAGTGTAATGCTGCCCTCCACAGTCTAGGAATACTTATTTAATATTCTCTGATACAGGCCAGCAGTGTGTAACAATCAAAGAGGTGCGCCCCCAGTAGATTGAAAGTTTGTTTCCACAGAAAATAGGGACTTAAAGGAGAAAGATGAGAGTCCCAGTTAGATAAGTCTCTGAATAACTAACTTATTTTATTCCTATTTTTAACACAAACAACACTATCCACATTGACACAGAGCATCAGGGTGTTTACTGATGACCTTTAGATAACTGTCTCTCAGCCACAGAACCTCTAACTTTTTCATACAAACACTGTAGCATTCACCTTTCTCCAAACAAACATGCACCTCAATATCTTGTTTTAAGAGAGACTCTTTTTGCAACGTTACCGTCCCTTTGTAGGCGATGAGAAGTGAATGACTTAGTCTCCTGCAAGATGTACGGTGTTTTGTATGCAGGTGTGGTGTCTGACAATAAAGTGAACTGGTTGGAGAAAACTACTCTGTCTCCCCTGCTACATTGTGTGACGAATAAACAGACTGCTTGTCACCAGCCCAAAAAAAGCCAAGCAGCTGTCCTGTACTACAGTTAGGGACAACTAAGCTGACAAAGAAAGGTAGCACTGGGGGCAAAATGGAGCAAAGGAGAGAATCCCCACACTGCAGCCAGGTCAGTTTGATGGATCAGGTTCATGATAAGACTTTCTTTACCAGTTTGAAAGCTGTGTTAAGTTTAACCGCTGGACTGAAAAGACCATGGCCATCCAACTCAGATTCAGCCTGACTGGAGCAGCTGGTGCCATTGTTCACAAAAATCCCCAGTCTGCGAGGTGGAGCTACAAGCGCATTTTGGAGGAAATAGAAAGTGCTTATGGGCCGTCCTGTGAACATGCTGCAGCCATCAGCATTGAACTGAGGCAGTGTCAGGAGACCAGGTGAGACTCTGCACACGCTCAGAGATGACATCTACGAGAAGGTCTCAATTGTGTATGCTGACCAGAGTGTGACCGAGCAAGACCGCATCAGTGTGGAGATTTTCACTTACGCCCTGGCCGATGCTGAGGTTGTTCAAAAGTGAGGAGCGCCCCCCACACTCTAACTAGAGCCTATGAGATCGCACACAGGCATGAAGCCAGAAGGAGGGCTGCCTGGGCCGTGACACAGTTAATGCGTCCAGGGGGCCGCGGTGCTGCGACCAAGGGGAGCCGAACAGCCACACTACATGAACCAACTTCTGCCCCAGTGTGTGAAATCACAGAGATGACACACAGAACACCCAATAGACCACCACAAGAGACCCCAATACCCAATTAGCAGTGGCAGCCTAACAAAAGCAGGTACAAAAAGAAACCTTTTGAAGAAGTTATCTTCCACAACTGTTCCAGTATGGCAGACACATTCAGAGAAACTACCCTTCCCCCCGTCCACCCCCACAGCCTTTCGTCAATACTAAGTCAAACCCCTGCCCTGACAGCAGCACGGTAGTCATCAGCACCAAGAGATGTGCGTCATGATTGAGGTTCATAGAGTTGGACTCAGGAGCATGGAGAAACGCGCTCTCTCTCCATTTCAACTTCATCGCCACCCACAATTCAGCCGTCTACAAAACAGGTTCTTCAAGGCATCAGACCTGATGGTTGAGCTGTTTTTGGAGAATTCACCCTGCCTGTGCACATTGCAGGCAGGCTTGCTCAAGTGAACTTTATCGCGGCAGACCATCAGGTAGAGCAGAGCCTGAAGACTGGCATTGGCATTAACACTTTGCTCTCTGCTGTTCCTTGAATCTAACTGAACTTTGTACTAACATTCTTGACACTTCTTCTTCTTTGACACTTTATTCTTTGTTGATTGGTTAAATGTTTTAGCATAGTTGCACTGTCGTTCATTTGCTGCTCTGTGTTCCCTTGAATTGCCCCCCGGGGACAAGTAAAGTGCAGAAACACAGGGAGGAGGACCCAAGTGCAGAAAACAAAAAATATGTTAACTAAAAAGGCAAAAAAACTAACAAAAACTTACTATCAAACAAAATCCAAAACAAGAAAAAAACCACAAGCACAAAACAAAGTAAATCCAGGGAGCAGAGAAACCAGGGAAACATCCAACGTCTAACACAGGCAAAAGACAATGAACCAACAAGAGGGTAAGAAAACACAGAGACTAAATAGACGGGTTATTAGACACAGGTGAGACTAATCAGACAGGTGAGGACAATCAGGGTCATCAAGGAGGGAAACACAGAGAGGCAGGCTTCAGTGAAACTTGTCAACATGAGCAGAGTTTAATATGGGAGAAAAGACGGACATTAAAAAGAGGCTAAACGGAGCGTGGGACATTTAAACAGATGATGAACATCAGTGAGTTTGTAAAGAGTCGCTCTGTGATGAGCTGGGATTAAAAAGAGTCTGATGAAGAGGAGTCCGTTTTATATTCTCACTTATTTATCTTCTGAACGTTTCATCATTTAGATTCTAATCAATCATTTTCAGTATCCTGACACATAAATATCTGTGTTTATAAAATACAGTTCGTTGTCTAAATACAGGCTAGGTTAAGTCAAAACTGTTTAATAATAATCAATAATTATAGACAATTCAAAATGAAATCTTTGAGTCAGTAGAAACTGTCCTTTTGGTTTGAAACAGACTGCAGGTTGTTCTTCAGGTGTTTTTTTTATCAGGTAAAGACACTAAACACTGTAACTGTGTGTTTTTGATGAGAAATAATACAGTGCGTGTTTGTGTGGACATAAACAGCTGTTTGGCTGATTGACAGCTGAACATGATCAGCTGATGTCGCGTCATGTGACGCTGTCGAGGAAACGAGGTCTCATGTGTCTTAAAGCTGATTTCCTCGGTCCTCTCGGCTTCGTTTCCTCCGTGCATCTCTGGTGGGCGAGACTAAGACGAAAGTGGAGGAGACAACTCGAAGGACACTCGGTGCAAATAAGGGACATGAGATCTAGCCCAGAACTGCAACTTAAAAACAGGAAACACTAAGAAACACACAAGAGGCAACACCAAAGAATTTACTAAAACTGAACTCAAAACACTGAAATACAACATAGATGAAACCGAACCATGACAGAATGTAGTAACTACTTCTTTTCATGTGTTTGCATATAGTCGTTATGGACATTTTTCCTACATGCAGAAGACTGAACGTGTGTGGTGTTTTAACAGTATGGACTCTTTCTGGACATTGCCCTTTCATTTTGATGTCTTCTACTATATGATGCCTTATTAGTAGCAGTCTGTGAGGGTGGGATGAGTTAATGCTGAGAATATGTTGAAAGACACTCAGCAGTTAAACTATTTATATCCACATAATTTACTCCAATAATGGTTTATATATGGTTTCCGTCATGTATAGATTTAGCTGCAGAGATCCTGACCCCCCCCAACTGCCCACTGTACTGATCCAAAGCCTTCTGAGTTTGTAAGAAAAAAATTCTAAATATTTTTCCCTCACCTCCAGATGGCGCCATCATGAACAAAAACAGACTTACCAAAGCCATGATGAATTTGAAGAAAAATATAATTTATCATTACTGAAAAGGAGTGGACTGATTACTGAGCCTTGGCGAGTTCCATGTTCAATGTCAGCTGTTTCTGAGCAAGCTCTCCCAACCCATGATGACCTACGATGAAGGAAGTCTTTAATCCAATAAAACATTTTACCTGAAATATCTGCATCGTGGAGTTTAGTAAGCACACCCTCCCTCCACATTGAATCATATGCTTTTTCAATATCTAAAAATACGGCCAGCACAGCTTCTTTGTTGATGATTTATTGTTTATTGCTTTCCCTATGTCCTGATCCCTTATTTCTATCTTGAAATATTGCCAAAGCTGCAGTACTTATGATCGGTGGTGGAAAACAGGGAAGGATTGCAATTGCAGAAACCAAAATTTATTAACAAAAGGCAAAACCAAAATTAATTTAAAAAAAACTAACAGGGACATGGAATCATACTAGGAAACAAAACAGAACACTAAGGATAGAAAACTAAAACAAGACGAAACACAGAACCAAACCATGACAACTTATTCAAGAAATGAAAGATGTCCTGCTATCCTATGGGCTTGAGTGGCAGCAGGTAGTCAGCATTTAAATGGATAACTGACCCTAACTGTGCTGTGATGAGGGGCAAGAAGACAAGAGACACAAGCAAGGAAAAAGAACCCACACCTACTGGACAGAAAGAATTTTCCATGAATTTCAGAGCCGTTTTTGCCAATTGGCCTTGAAGCAAAATTTTTCAGATTTTTTTTCACCTTAAACCCTGCAATTCCATGCTTCCTTTCTCTTCCTAACAGCTCTATTACAGCCCTTATTCCACCACGGGACAATGACATGATCTTTGGGGATTGATTTAAAAGGTATTGTCTCAGAAGCAATTCTCAATATAATTTTTGATAAGGTCTCAGTGAATATAAAGATTGGCTAAAGGTTAGCTTATCAGTTGTCCATTAATACAGCAGAAATGATTGCTATACATATATGTCTACAATGGGCGGAGGAAGTAAAATCAGATACAGTGGTATGTTGTGTTGATTTCTTAGCAGCTCTGTATAGATTAAATAAATTGGATAGAGAAGATTTAATGTTAGAAATTCATCAGTTAATTTATACCGCGTAGGCTTCTTATAGATGTGAGGTTAACAGGGTACCTGCTCATAGCTAGAAATTCCACCAACATCAGAGACTTGATATCTTTTGGTAAAGGATACACTAAGGCATTGATCAATAAAGAAATGATAAAGAAATGGCAGGACAGATGGGACAGGAGTAACAGTGGAAGGATATACTAAAGTATACAGAAATCAGGTGCACTGTTGCACTGTGTAAATAAGAAAAATAGAAGAGAGGAGACAATGTTAACTAGACTGAGGTTCGATTACAGGGTTAAATAAAGCATTATTTTGTCAGGTAATACTCCGGTACAATAGGTGGCGGTATACACCTCTTTAAGTTATGTTTGCAACCCACCATTAAATTAAAAGAAGAAGAATCGCCGTCAAAAACCAAAGAAGAAGAGGGAGAAGAAGATTTTTTTTTTTTTTTCAAAAACTTTATTGAACGTTTCTTTTAGTACAAACGTAGAAAACAAGTACATCAAAATTGCAACGTCAATATCCAGCACTTCATTTCAAAATAGAGAAAATAAATGACAATCTTAAGAAATAATAAATGAGGTCTGAACTGAGAAGAAAAAGGAAATTAAGGAGAAATAAATAGTAAATGAAATATACAAGGGTATGTAATGTTAGTTGTCTAATACTTTGGGAAAGTTTTTCAAAACATCGTATAACATTTTTGCTTTTTTTCCATTAATTAGTTTTAAGGACTTGAGATAAAGTTTGAAATCATTCAGAAAAGAGACAAAATTGGGGGATGACTTTAAAAATCTATTCTTGTGAATAAAGAATTTTGCCAGACACAAAATCAAATTAAGACAAAGTTCCTCATTTGTATTGTTTGAGATTCCAAATGTAATATCATCTCTGGAGATGGAAGGTAGACGTGACGATATTCCCTTTGCGATCCATTTATGGATCTCAACCCAGAATGTATGAGTCACATCACATGAGAAAAAGATATGGTCCGTGGTGTCTATGTCACTTTTGCAAAATGAACAGATGTTATCTTCAATATTGAAGCGTAACCTAAGTAATTCTTTGGATGGGTAGATGTCATTCATGATTTTGAAATGTATTTCTTTAGTTTTAGGGGGTAAAGGTAGTTTGAGATACAAAGATCTTAGTTTGCCAACAGAACCTTCATCAAATTTATTCAAGATGTTATTTTTGTTTTGCTTTCCTGGGAATGATTTGTCCGTGAATGATTTTCTTATGAAGGAATTATTACACCTTTTATCCCATATTAGAATACCTTGAATTGAAAGTGGAGCCAATCGCGGTTGAATAGTCTGATGTGTCATTATATTTTTCGTCAGGAAGACAAATTCTTGAGGAAGTGCTTTTTGTAGCTTATCAAAATCAGCTTTCATTGGGTTGAAGTTATGTTTTGTGCAGAATTGATCATAGTTTAATAAGTGACCATTGTCATCCATCAAGTCAACCAGGGACCATATACCTTTTCTAAACCAATCTTCAAAAAACAAAGATTTCTTTCTGTATAGTACATATCTATTATTCCAGAGTACAGTGGAGTGGGGTGAGAAGTTATGGACATATAACAATTTCCAATACAATAATATTTGTTTATGGAACTCTGATAAAGAAATAGGAAGTTTGTTGATGTCAAAATCTGTGACAAGAAGAAATTTTAACCCTCCAATTTTATTAAATAAATGATTTGGAATACAGAACCAGAAGGAGTTGCTATGTTGGATCCAGGCTTTTATCCAGTTTATTTTTAAAGTTCCATTAAGACAGTCAAAATCAATAACTTTCAGGCCTCCATCTCTAAAGTCTTTAACCATATTACTTTTTTTCATATAGTGTGCTTTGTTCCTCCAAATGAAATTCATATTGATCTGGTTTATTGATTTAATTAATTTGTTTGGGATAGCAATAGAGTATGTTGGGTAAATACATCTGGACAAGCTTTCCATTTTCGTTAAATAAATTCGACCAAGAATTGATAGATCTCTTTGGAGCCATAAACTCAACTTTGCTTTACATTCTTTTAGTTTGTTTTCTACATTCAATGATTGACTTATTTTTTGGTCTTTTGTAAGGTGAATTCCCAAATATTTGATTTCTGACTTGATTGGAATGTTACAAATATCCTGAAGTATTGTTTCATGTATTGCAAAAATTTCGCATTTTCGCAGGTTTAAAGTTAACCCAGAAGCATTGGAGAATTGTTTTACTTTTTCAATAGCTAGTGGAATTTGATGTCTATTTTTTAGAAAAATTGTAGTATCATCCGCTAATTGGCTGATAATAATATCTGTACCCAATACATTTAACTTTTTAATGTCACTACAATTTTTGATGTGAATTGCTAACATTTCAGTAGCTAATATAAATAAATATGGTGAAATTGGGCAACCTTGAGGGATACCTAAGAGGGAGAAGAAGATTGGTCGGTGTGTGAACTTTCCGGGTTTCAAGACCTGACAAAAAGTAACATTTGAAAACGAAGAGGAAACACCTGAAAATTAAAACCTGTAATCAAGCTGCACAGAGCAGGTAGGTTTTCTTTGCACTGCAGGAAACGTGTTTCAGGGAGCAGAGCTTTTTTTGACGTCCGTCTAAACACATAGTCTGATGGAGCTGCACCTTATCAGTGCTTAAGTGCATTTAATTTAGAGGTGCTAGAATGGAAAAAAATATATCCCGATTTAAAAACAAAAATGTTTATGGCAAAATCCCGATTTTATTCATACTGACCATTTTAACCAAACGTATTTCCCTGTATAATGTTATAAATGAAAAAAAGCTGTACTAACAAGTTAAGTTTTAAAAACACCTTTGTTGGGGGTCTTGAGTTATCCCACCACAAATGTCTTTTCCTTACTTTGAACATGTGTTCATTGTGACACATGTTCAAAGTAAGTTTTAAAAGAAAAATGTTATTCATAGAGGGGGCGGGACATTGTTGACTGACAGAGTCCCATCACTGACTGTCTGCCTGAGCTCCGCTCTGTCTGACTCTCAGCAGACGGTGAACGTCTCTCCTACTCATGTAGAGTTGGTTGTGTCACTTTGTTTGTTGGCAAACTATGCAGATAAGTTAACGGTTTCTCACACTGTGTTGGTTTGGAAAAATATCAAAACAGTTGCATAAAACTGGGGATGGAGTTGTTTTTGAGGACTAACTCAAGTTTTGTTTTCACTGCTGTGGAGCAAACAGGGAGGGGGAGAGGCTTCTGTGTAGGAGCATAAACTCCAGCATGATAGAATATTATTTATTTTTGTGTCCAGCTGCAGATGGTGAATAAAGAAGAGCTTCCCCATGAGCAGATGGTGTGGAACCCCAGTCTGGACCAGGAGGACACTGAGCCCCCACACATCAAAGAAGAACAGGAGGAATTGTGAGGCTGATACCACCATGTTCCCCTTCACTGCTGTCTCTGTGAAGAGTGAAGATGAAGAAGAGAAACTGACAAACTGAAAAGATGGAAACAGGAGCTGATGGAGAGGACTGTGGAGGAGCAGAACCAGAGAGGTACTCCGATCCAGAGAGACGTTTACAACCAGAGATTGAGGTCAAGATTGAAGACTCTTCTGAAGCTGAGACTGAAGACAGTGATGATTGGCAGGAGACCGGAAGGAATAATTCAGGTTTAAATTGTGTGGGACATTTTAAAAACATAACTGATGGGATTTCATATAGCTGTTCTGACTGTGGTAAAACATTTAAAAAGAAACTAAATTTGACGAGGCACATTAGAATCCACACAGGAGAGAAACCCTTCAGCTGCTCTGAGTGCAGTAGAAGATTTAACCAAAAATCGTCTCTAAACAAACATAAGAGAATTCACACAGGAGAGAAACCCTTCAGCTGCTCTGTTTGTGGTTCAAGATTTAACCAAAAAGGGCATCTGTCCAGACACATGTTGGTCCACACGAAAGAGAAACCTTTCCGCTGCACTGAGTGTAGTAAAAGATATAACCATAAGCAAACTTTGACACTTCACATGGCACGTCATAGAGTTGAAAAACATTTTGGCTTCTTTATTTTTTGACAAAAGATCCTCTGCATCTTATCAGTTAGAAGAAACATATATTGGAGGTCAAGCTTCAGGGCTTTATCAAAACCAAAGTGAGAAGAAAAGAGAAACTGAAACAAGAGCTAATGGAGACGACTATGGAGGAGCAAAACCAATCAGGACTTCAAATCCAGATTTACAACCAGTGACTGAGGTTAAAACTGAAGACTCTTCAGAAAGTAAGACTGAACACAGGGAGACAACAGGATTTTATAACTCTGTAAAAAACATTACAAATAAAAGACCAAAGACTGATGAGGATTCACATAGCTGCACTGAGTGTGCTAAAACATTTAAAATCAAACAACACCTGAAACAACACATTAGAATTCACACAGGAGAGAAACCTTTCTTCTGTATGCAGTAACAGTTTTAACCATAAATCTAATCTGAGACGTCACAGGGCACATCACAGAGAGAAATCAAATAGCTGCTCTTTTTGCAGTAGAAGATTTAAACATAATCGAAATCTGAAGAAATACACATTAGTTCACACAGGGGAGCCACCCATCAGCCGCTTTGTTTGCTGTAAAAGATTGAAGCATGATTCTAGTCTGACACTTCACATGGCACATCACAGAGGAGAGAAACCCTTTAGGGACTCAGATCCAAAGAGACACCACAGATTGAGGTCAAGGTTGAAGTATCCTCTGAACCTGAGACTAAAGATTGGCAAGAGACAACGGGATATCATTCAGGTTTAAACTCTGTAAAAAACATAGAAAAGGGACAGAAGACTGATAAGAAATCAGATAGCTGCTCTGATTGTGGTAAAACATTCAAAAAGAAACCAAATTTGACTAGACACATGAAAATTCACACAGGGGAAAAACCCTTTAGCTGCTCTGAGTGCAGTAAAAGTTTTAATCAAAGGTCTGCTCTAATCAAGCACATGAGAATTCACTCAGACGAGACCCCATTAGGCTGTTCAAAGTGCAATAAAAGGTTCAATGACGAAGGAAATCTGACAAGACACATGAGAATTCACAGAAGAGAAAAACCCTTTTGCTGCCCGGGGTGTGGGAAAAGATTTAACCTGAAGCAGAATCTAAAAGTTCACATACTGGATAAACCCTAACAGAACTTTCTATCTAGTCTATTGGTCAATTCAAACAAAACAAAACAAATGTGGGAGATCCCCCTTCAGAGCTTTATGAAACCTGAATAGAAGAAAAAAAGAGAGGCAGAACCCCTGACCTTCCAATTGAGAGACAATCAACTCTACCACTGATCCACTGAACCACAGCCACATGGCTCTAAGTCAGGGGTACTCAATTAAAAACTTAAAAGGTCCACTCACCAAATTTCTGTCCAGGGTCTCGAACAGTGACGTGTAATTCCAAAATTAAAACTCAGAACAAAAAAAGGGCGTAAATCCACAAAACATTTGAACTATGCACAAAGCATGATGTGTTCTGTCCACATCAGTTGAAACATGACACTTTTTTTGTACCACTAGTTCTTTAAACATGGTCACAAAAGCTGTGAGGGCCAGGCGTAGACACTGGTGTAAGTTTTGTTTTTCTGTTAGTTTTGTGCATAATTCTGCTCTTTGTTTCATAATTAAATTTTTCGTTTCCACTTTGGACAAGATCAACTGTGTCATTACAGATTAAACAGATGGTTTTGTGCTCCCCGCAGGCAGCAAAATGCATATTTATTAGTCCACTCCGCCTTAAATTCACGATTTTCAGATTCCACCTCTCGCTTTTGCTCAAGTGTGGAGCACGCCATGATTTTTGCTTTACTACAGAACAGGTACCGTTCTCAGGTCTGACTGCGTTGTTGTAGCTAATGATGACCTGTGTGACCGTGGTGAAGTAGCACAGTATTTTTCAGTACAGTTTCCATGTATGTATTGGTATCCCTGTGTATGTCTGTGTGTGTGTGTGGTCGGGGGTTTCATAAACGCACACAAAAGTAAAGGGGGAAAAAGAGTCCTTTCATCTGCTCTCATCCTGAGTGCACCCTGAGCACTAAATGAATAGGATTTCAGACAAGGCCGCCCCCATCTGTTTGTATGGCAGTTAAAAGAGTAGTAGAAAGTCTATTTGGTGGTTTCTTCCTCATCGTCCTCAAGATCAGGGAGTAAGATGAGCCAGGCGACTGGATAAACGTAGGTGCGATCCTTCACTTTGACACTGGCAGCTGGCATAATCCGTCCTACGTGCCAGGATGCTCTGGGAAGTTGAGGATCCACAACCAAGACAACGTCACCTATGCAGAGTGTCTTACCATCTTTCGTCCACTTACTACGCTCTTGCAGCCCTGGAAGGTAATGACTAATGAAGGATGACCAGAAATGATCAGCGATGGCTTGGCTGTGCCTCCAACGTCTTCTTCCGAGCTGGCTGGGGTCATAGACCGCCTGAGGAAGCGACAAGTCGTGACGGCCCATAAGGAGGAGGTTAGGCGTCACTGGGTCCAGATCAGAGGGATCAGAAGACAAGTAGCCTAGAGGTTTTGCATTCAATATGCCCTCGACCTCCACTAGGATTGTCATCAAGACAGGTTCAGTGACAACTACAGTAAACTACCCGCTGCGCCAAGCTCGCCCCACACTAAGAGACACTGTAAAACACATCAGTCCGCACGGAAATATAAATATAAAAGGTTAATTGTTTAAAGAGTACTCAACTCGCCCGATCACACATGGTCCTCTATTTCCTCTCTGTCTGTCTTCGTCGCCGGCAGCCCTAATAGCTACGAACGACACCCTCCCTCCAAAAAGAGTGCCAGGCCGTCCTGACAGCTGCTCCTGAAAAAATCACTCTGCTAAGAAGTCAGTGTCTCTCTTATGTGGGCGCAGAGTGAAGGTTTGCAATCATGCACACCAGCTGCCAGTTAAGTCAATCAGCCCCAGAAGTCGCATCCCACTTATATAGCATAAACATAAATAACCTGTGAAGGAGAGAAAACATATGTGCTGATGAAAAGAGACCTGTAAACAGTTAAGAGCCTTAGAAACAAAGTGCTGACCTTCTAGAAGTTAGTGTTGTTTGTGCATGTATAGTGGTGTTTAAGGTAGTGCCAGAGGTACATTAAACAGTCAATTAAGACAGTTAGAGATGCAGATTAAAGTGCAGGTTGAGCCATTAAAGTGCTCAGCAACATAAAGGAGCAATGATTAGCATTAAGTATCCAAAACAATAAGGTGAAACCAGGAGTGATTGAGGTGATTATCATTAAGTGCCCAACTATTGAGGAGCAGATTAGCATTAAGTGTCAAAGACAATAGGGTAAAACCAGACCTGATTAGGGTGATCATGTCAACCATTACAGGTGGAGCATAACAATACAGTAGGATGAAACCAGACATAATTGGGGGGATAATCATGAAAGTGACCAGTGCTCAGTAAGGTGACTATCAATATGCAATAAAGTGTCCAACTGGAGGCTGACTCTGAGGTCAGCAGTGCAGATGAAAAGTGTGAAAAAAAGTGTGCTTCTTCCCTGCCGTGACAGTGAAGTGTTGTCCAGTCTTATGGCCTATAGGGGGACAAAAGAGTTCTTAAGTCTGTAACGTGGAGCACGACTGTGACAGCAGTCTGTCACTGAACACGCTCCTCTGCCCGGTGAAGGTGCTGTGCAGAGGGTGGTGTGTGTTGTCCATGATGGAGAGCATTTTGTCCAGAGACCTCCTCTCTACCACTGTCACCAGTGAGTCCAGCTCTGTACCCACCACAGAGCCAGTCCTCCTCACCAGAGAGTCCAGCTCTGTACCCACCACAGAGCCAGACCTCCTCACCAGAGAGTCCAGCTCTGTACCCACCACAGAGCCAGCCCTCCTCACCAGTTTGTCAGGGCGAGCTGCGTCCCTCTTCTTGCAGCTTCCTCCCCAGCACACCACTGCGTAGAAAAGGACGCTGGACACCACAGACTGGTAGAACATCTGCAGCAGCTTTTTGCAGATGTTGAAGGACTTTAGCCTTCTCAGGAAGTACAGACGACTCTGTCCCTTCCTACAGGTAGTGTCCATGTTAGGTGATCAGTCCAGCTTGTCATCCAGTTGCAGCCCCAGTTGATACACGTAGGTCCTGACCACCTCCACGTCGACCCCCCCCGATGGAAACAGGTTCTAGATGTGGTTTGTTCCTTCGGAAGTCCACCACCATCTCAGGTGTTTAGCTGCAGATGGTTATCTCTGCACCACGTCAGGACTTTAGGGGTTAAGTGTGCTTAGGCACGATACACTTTGCCAGTGTGATCATGCCCTTGAGATGAGATGAGATTCAACTTTATTGTCATTACACATATACAAGTATAGTCTAACGAAATGAGGTTTGGCATCTCACCAGAAGTGCAAATAAGCAGAAAGTGCAAGAGTTCGTGCTATGTACAGTGATTACAAAATTTACAGATGTAGTTAAAAAGTGAATTATTAGGTATATATGGCTGGATGGATTATTGGGATGCTATAAATATAAATAAATGCTATAAATATAAGTGTATTCAGAGTATTAAATATACAGATTAAGGTGCAGAGAAAAATGCTTAGACTAGTTTACAGATAATATACAGAATATGTACATATTATACAGATCGATAACTTACAGTGGTGATATGAACATACTATAATACAATGATGTTTGTGGGACCAGGAGGAGTGGTGGGGGGATGATGGATGTGAGGTGATATGCAGGGGAAGGGGGGGGGGGGCGGTCAGGAGGGGGCGGAGTTCGAGGGAGAGACAGAGTTCAGAGTTCGGGGGGTAGAGTTCAGTAGAGAGACAGCTCTGGGGAAAAAGCTGTTTCTCAGTCTGCTGGTTCTGGTCCGGAGGCTCCTGGGGCGCCTACCGGAGGGCAGGAGGGTAAACAGTCTGAGGGCAGGGTGGGAGGAGTCTTTAAGGATGCCGTGAGCTCGCCGCAGACAGCGTTTCCTCTGGACATCCTCAATGGCAGGAAGTGGACACCTTGTGTCCCTGGCTGTGGCTGGAGGGTGTGTGTGGGGGCATGCCAGATCGGGCGGGCGCGGTAACCAAGGAAACAGGGTTGTGGACGGATCCTGAAAAAGTACAAACTATCGCGTTTGTGAGAGAATCAGTAGGGGTTCATACAGGGAGCATAGCAAGTCGAAATAAGCAACTCCATTTTAGGAAACTAGCCCAAAAATCTTAAGATATTTCCAACAACTTTATAGAAAAACAAGCCCAAACCTGTTATAATAATATATACTTTATTGATGCCACAACGGGAAATTCGGTTTACACTCTGTCTAATGAACATGAACACACACACAGGCTGAAATACACACTCATGCACAAACAGGATCCTGGTGACATGCATTAATGGAGAGGTCTCATAGTGAGGGCGGCTGCCCACGGCGAGTGCTCCAGAGCAGTTTTGGGGTTTGGTGCCTTCCTCAAGGGCACCTCGGCATTGCTTAGGAGGTGGCACCTCTCCGGACTTGGTGCGTGTCGGGACTTGAGCCGGCGACCCTCCGGTTCCCAACCCAAGTCCCTATACAGACTGAGCTAATGCCACCCATATATATATAACAATATATAGTATATTATAACAAGCGGACAAGGCAACATTGATTTAATCCCTCTTCACCTCATTACGGTAAAGTCTCTCTCTACCTCTTCTGACAAATCAGATGATTAAAATAAATCAACAGCATACACATCTCAACTCTCGTCATACATTTATACTTTTTTTACATCCAACTGTATCTGTTTTTGTGAGACATTATACTGTATATCATTTGTGTATAAAATGCTCCGACAGTCCGCGATGTTCAGGTGGCTCACGCTCCTTCTGCATGTCAATTACGTCATTACCTCATGAAGTTATCAGAGCTTGTCGGAGACGAAGCAGCAGCATGCAAGTTCCCGAGACTTTATAAATAACTTTACTACATAAGTATTACCTTTGTTCAGGGATCCTTTCTGTCCTGTTTCCAACAGTGTTGCCAGAGTTGAGTCAATGACGGAACGTAAGTTGTCCTTAATGTTCGATAATATTCAGAAGTTGAAACTTACACCTGTAGCCTCCTGCTAACTAGTGAAAGGATGATTGTATTATGGTGTTTACCCTCTAGTTTATTGTTGTTGAATGTTGTAGTAATTTAATGTTATTTCTGAGGTTTAATCGCACATGAGGCGTGTTTCTCTTTGATGTTGATTTAATTGATTCCATGCGTGGTTGAAAGTCCGTTTGTGGACGCTGCTTGTAATATTCTTTGTTGACCAGCAGATGGCGCCTGTAATACTTGTGCACACAATATAGTGAAATGGTTATCTGTCTAGAAAGATGATTTCTGCCATTTTCTATTTTCCACTCTAATATTCCTGTTGAAGAATTTGTTGTAATGATTCTAAGGAATGTATTTATGTTCATATTTGTATAAGAGCCTTAATTTATTTACCTTTTTGTTATAGACTAAATGAATACAACACTGGATTTTCAGTTAATAAATACTGCTGGATCACAGGCAGTTTAAGACTAATCAGGTCTCCTCATCATTTTCCTCTGTATCCTGACCGATACACCATCCTGTTTCAAGTCAAACCTTTGAAGAATTAGCTGTGCCTTACTACCTCTCCAACATTGGTCCTTCAAGCCAGAGGACAATATTCAGGATGGATTCTGAGGAGGAGATGATGCCTGCTGTTAGACCAAAACGGCAAACAAGCCGACCTGCCAGATTTCAGGAGTGGACTATGCAGGATATCATCAACAAGACATGTCAGAATCAGGCCTATTAGATCCTTACCCGGGAGAGAGTTTCACAGGGAGGGTTCAGTCCAGATGTCCCCCTTCCAGACATCCAAGGCTCACTCTGATCACTTTCATGGGAATGCTGCTCAATACGAGATGCCTCAGCTAGCCCCAGGTTTCACTCAGAGGAGAAGTATAAATAGTGATGTCAGACATGAGTACACGCCCTCCTACCAGGAAACACTGTATCGTGATTCCAGTCCCCAGAAAGAATTAAGAGCCAGGACGAAAAGTCTAAGCTTCTCCAATCACAACAAGCATTCCAGTCGGGTTTAAAGGTACTAGTTGATACTCGAAATGAGATCAAAGAGCTTACTGAGGAAGAAGTGGTAGATGGTAAGCAACCATATTACCCCTTTAACTCATTCCCCGCCATTGACGAGATTTTCCGTCAATTGGTGTTTTCAGTGAAATACGATAGGGGGCGCTCTGACGGATGTTGTGAAAAAGTTACAGGACTGTGAGGTCAAAAACCAACAAACAAGACCACCTGAGGGAAAGTAGAGAAAAACAAACAAACATCTTCTTCGTCCTTATTTTCTAGCGGTCGGAGTTCGATCAGTCTGTATGTGAGTTTGCCGCGCTTCAAAAAGTAAACATTAGCCGTATAGATATGAGATAAAAGCTCTTGAACAGTACAAACATGCCGGCGCCAACAAGGAGATATTCGGCTGCGGAAGGATAGAGTTAATTATAGATACAAACTCTGATAATTCATTTTTTGACCTCTGTGAAACTGATCTGGATGAAGGCAGCAGCAGCGACAGCGAATGGAGGGATTCAGGACGTGTCAGAGGTAAGATATGATCACGTTATTTTTTGATTCACCGTGATAGCATACGCATCTGATAATTCATGAGATAACGTGACGTCGAAATAACATATCCCTCAGTTTTGGGCATAAACTATGTACCAAACAAATTTTTGACGGACTTTTTATTGTAATTTCCAGACACAGAGTCCAGGTCTCCAAGATCCAGGTCTCCAAGGTCCAGACATACACGTAGGTGCAAGAGGTGAGTTATGATAACATATTTTATTTAGTTTGATAGTATGTTACTTGGATTGTATGATTATTAGATACTACAAGACAAGAGCATCTGCTAATTTGTGAGAGAAGAGAAAAAAGAAATAATTTAGCTTTCATTTTGTACACAAACTATTTACCAAATGAATATTTGTATGACATTTTACTGTCATTTTACACACAGAGTCCAGGGATTCAAGGCCCAGGTGTCCTTTATACAGAACTACTCAAGGTGAAAGAGGTAAGTTCCTCTCTTTGTGCACATCACACTGTTGAATAAAAAAATGGTCATTCTAATTATTTACAGGTCGAACACAGCAAAGAGGCAGAGGTCGGACCTGTGGACCTTATGGGCGTGGTGGAGGTGAAGTACCTGGTGACCAAGTAAACCAGCCAGGTGCAGGTCCTGGTTTAGGTAATCTGATGTGGAAAGAAATGAACTGGCAGCCAAAAGACTTTCTTTTCACTGAGAATCCTGGACCTCTAAATGATGCTGCTGCTCTTGATCATATCATTCGTAAGCCTGACCTTGAAATGTACTGGTCTACAGATGACATTTTGGTCACCCCCTACTTCAACAAGGTCATGTCCCGCAACCGGTTTGAAATCATATGGAGATTTCTACATTCCAATGATTATGAATCAAGGCCAGCAAATAGCACTGACAGGTTGTACAAAGTCCGCTGTCTGCTGTCTTACATTACCTTCTATCTAAATTCAGTCAAATGTATCAACCTAGCACCAACATTTGCATTGATGAGGTTATGCTTCTGTGGCGTGGACGGCTAGCGTTCAAGGTATACAATCCCCAAAAACCTGTCAAATATGGGATCAAAACCTACATCCTTTGCGATTCTGACACAGGGTACTGTTACAACATGAAACCATATTGCGGTGAAGGCACTTCCCTGGGAGACACAGTTGTCTCTCTTCTTGATCAGGTTTTTGTTCAACTAATGTTTTATTATTGAAGATAACCAATATTTAAGTGTTTGTAAAAACAAAGCATTTCTGAGTGTATAAGAGAAGAAAAATGTATAATATAGTTTGTAAATGTTGTAGTGCTACACTATTCAAAGAAAATGTATAATTTTATGTAATCATATTTATTTATTTTAAAATATAACTGTAGTTGTCAAATGAAAGTAAAAAGAATCCAAATGTAAACTCAAAATCTCATTTTTTCTTGAAAATAAGTGTGTTTTACAAAAGTGAATGTTGTTTTTTTGTGAAAATGGCCGATATTCAAGTGCTGATAAAAAAAGATTGAATGAAGTTTGAATAAAACAGTTTTGTGTATATGAAAGCACAGGCTCTGATCTTTCTTTTGATGTATTCAATATTTACATATTCAAAGAACAAAATATTCTGTGGGTCTTGAAAGATTGGTGAAAATGGTGAAAAAGGCTGGCGCTGGCTGGCAACCATTCTAGAATTCTCTGGCAGGGAAAGTGTTAAGAGCCCTGTATATCCACCTGCTAAACCTCCACCACCACCACAGCTTTATCCTAAGCCTCCTGCCCCTGCTCTTAGTACACCGGCCCCTTCAGATACTCCTGCAAGACTAGCACACCGTGCTCCAAGCCATGCCAGTTTTAGACCCCTGTCATCTGCAAGGGCTGTCCATTCTGCTGCAACGTCATACGCAATGCCAGGGTTGATGCCACCCTATCACCATACACAGCTTCTTGAGTCTGAACAGTTGTATAGAGAGCCTAAACCTACTATCCCGAAGTTCATTCACCCTGACCCAAGCGAGTTTGCAAGGCTTCGCATTGCTTTGGACAACCTACTTCCCTCTAACGCCACCGTACTCTTCAAGTACCAAGTACTTGTGGATCATCTGAAGTTGGAGGAAGCTAAGCTTATCGCAGATGCCTATTTGAACTCACCTACCCCTTATACTGACACTATGACTGCCCTTCATGACAAATTCGGTCAACCACATCAGCTGGCCTTAAAGAAGATAGCAAGTGTTTTAGAGGCCCCTGAAGTAAAGCGTGGAGATGTGGCAGGATTTCAGAAATTTTCCCTCCAGATACAATCATTAGTGGGCCTGTTAAAGACACTGGGTTCTGATGGAGAAATTGAACTGAACTGTGGCTCTCATGTAGCACGTCTGCTGAGCAAGCTCCCACCAGAACAGCGAACATCAGTTTAAACAGCACGGAGGGACCCACACACTGTATGACCTGTCAGAATGGCTTCATTACGAGTCTTGGTGTCAGGGTTTCGATTGTCAAGTCACCGGTAGAAGCAGAGAAAGGCAGACTGCGAAGTCTGATGGTCGTTCTGGGAAACCGATAGTGACAATATTACATGGTGCTAGTGAGCCCACCAGGATGACCTCCCTGCCACATAAAGATGGCTCACATGAGAAGAAAGTAAAGAATAAAGTCTACTGCCCTTTCTGCGAGAGCACTGAGCATTACCTCAGTCAGTGCAGTGATGTTGCTAAACTCACCAAAGATCAGCTCAAAGAGTGGATCCAGGTCAACAAACGGTGCTTGCGCTGTGCACGATCACATCAAGCAGCCCAGTGAACTTTGAAGAAGTCCTGCAACCTTTGTCAGGGAAAACACCTCCTTGCTCTCCATGAGATAAATGCAAGACCGGAGAAGAGTAAGAAAGAAGTCGCAGTAAAGCTGTTTAACCACCTCTGCTTCTGAGATCCTCTACCTTGACCGACCATGCACTGGAAATAGGGTCATGTTAAAAGTAGTCCCAGTATATGTACATTATGGAAGGCAGACTTTGGACACCTTTGCTGTATTGTCCTCTCAGACCGAGAGGACAATGCTGTTACCTGATGCAGCTAAGGCTCTTGGAATTAAAGGCATCCCTGAAGACCTTCCTTTACATACTGTTCGTCAGGGTGTTCAGGTGCTCCATGGACACTCAGTGTCTTTCCTAGTTTCCACATCTGCCAATCCACAGACCCACTACAGAGTCAATGGTGCCTTCACTGCCAGCCGACTCAGCTTAGCTCAGCATACCTACCCTGTCGACGACCTTCAAAGGAAGTTTAAACACCTGCGTGGTATCCCCATACCTGCTTTAAGAGGAGCCAAACCAGCACTTCTGATTGGCTCTGATCAGCCCCATCTTATTTTGCCAGTTGAACCAGTCAGACTTGGCCCACCGGGGGGCCCAGCAGCAGTTCACACCAGGCTAGGGTGGACTCTGCAAGGTCCAGTCAAGTCGATGGGGCAGCCTGTAAACACAACACAGTGTCTTTTCATCTCATCTCCACCAGTAACAGAGGAGCTGTACAAGCATGTAGAAAGACTGTGGAAAGCTGACACTGTACCTTATCGACACGAGAAAGAGGTGACCCGATCTAAGCAGGATCAACAGGCTGTAGAATTGCTAGAAACCAAAACCATCCGCACCAAAGTAGATGGAATCCTCAGGTACGCTACTCCGTTGTTGCGTCATGCTAACATGCCACATTTAAATGCCTCTAAGGAGTCGGTCATGGCCCTGCTGCGCAGCACTGAAAGGCGTCTCCTTAAGAATCCCAAGCAAGCCGACACCTACAAGGCAGAGATTCAAAAGCTCATTGATGCTGGTGTTGTAAAGGAAGTCATCCAGGTATCCCCCACCACAATGTGTTGGTACATCCCACATCATCTTGTCAGCCACAACGGAAAGAGTCGTCTGGTGTTTAACTGCTCTCATGAATACCTTGGACAGTCTCTGAATCAGTATCTGTTACCTGGTCCAACTCTTGGTGCCTCCTTGCTAGGAGTTTTACTAAGATTTCGGGAACATCCCATTGCTGTCAGTGGAGACATCAAGGGGATGTTCCATCACGTGCGTCTTCTCCCTGATGATTGTCCCCTGTTGAGGTTCCTGTGGCGTGACCTGAAGCCTGATGAACCCCCACATACCTTTGAGTGGCAGGTCTTGCCCTTTGGCACTACTTGCAGTCCTTGTTGTGCCACATATGCCTTACAGCGCCATGTTATCGACCATAGCCAGCCCGACTGCAACCTGAGATTCTCTGTTGAGAATTGCTTCTATGTTGACAACTGCCTTCAGAGTGTGCGTACACCAGGTGAAGCAAAACAGCTGGTGGATCAGCTCTGGGATCTTTTGTCTTCAGCCGTGTTCGAACTTCGACAGTGGGCTTGCAACAACCCTAGTGTTCTTCGCCACCTGCTGCAAGACGCAAGATCTGCAAGCTTGGAGCTATGGCTTGCACAAGATAAGTCCAATCCTTTTGAGTCAACATTTGGGCTTGGCTGGAACTGGGAAACTGACTGCCTGGGTTACAAACAGAGACCTGTGGCTTATGAAGCGCAGACACTGAGGAACATCTACAGGGTCTTAGCTTCTCAATATGACCCTTTGGGTTACCTGTTACCATTTACCACCCGAGCCAAGCTCATCGTCCGGAAGTTGTGGGACAAACAGCGAAGCTGGGATGAATCCAACTTACCCTCTGAGATTCTACAGGCCTGGTCAAGCTGGGAGTCTGAGTTGAAATCCTTACCTCTTCTCACCTTTCCTCGTGCATACCTACCTGTGGATGAAGACTTTGAGGATGCCACTCATGAAGTGCACGTCTTTGCAGACGCCTCGGAGCAAGCCTACGGAGCTGTAGCTTACATGCGGACTACAACTAGTAAGGGCCAGATATACCTGTCCTTCCTCCTAGCTCGTTCTCGTGTTGCTCCAAAACGTCTCCAGTCTGTCCCACGGCTGGAGCTCTGTGCAGCTCTTGTGGCAGCAAAGTTGGCCTGTGTACTGAATAGAGAACTCACCTTGACAGTGTCCCACATAGTGTTGTGGACAGAGTCAGAGTAACTGTGTTAACCTGGCTGTTTTTCCAGTCCTGTCGCTACAAGGTGTTTGTGGGGGCTAGAGTAGCTGAGATACAGGAGCTGACAGAGAACTACACCTGGCGCTACGTGGACTCCATGAGTAATCCTGCAGATGATCTGACCAGAGGTAAGACCCTGGAATCTCTCATTGCACCAAACAAATGGTCACAAGGACCTCCCTTCCTTCTCCAGACTCCTGACACTTGGCCTGAGAGGCCCAACCAAGAACCACCAGAGGACAAAACGGAGCTCCGGAAGTCAGTCTTCTGTGGTCTGACAGCACCGGATCTACCTCCATCAACCTTGATGATAAAGAGTACCACACCTGGCAGGAGCTCATAGAGGCTACGGCTCAAGCCCTTCATGGACAGACAGACCCCGACTATTCCCCTACTGCTGAAGAGTATCGTCGAGCTGAAGTGACTGTTCTACATCAGGCCCAACAGCAGTCTTTCCCTGACAATTTCAAACTCCTTTTGGCCGGGAAACCTGTCTCATCTGGGAGTCGCCTTCTTACTTTAGCTCCAGAATTAGACCAGGCTAAGACCTTATAAGAGTTGGTGGCCGTCTTCGACGTGTAGCAGGACAAGATGACTCAGCAGTGCACCCTGTCGTCCTAGATGCCTCACACAAAGTAACTCGTCTGTTAATCCAGAAGTATGATGGAGACCTGCACCATGTCATGTCATGTCAGCGTATCTTTGCAGAGCTTCGGCGATCCTTCTGGATACTTCGTGGTTGGGAGGCAGTGCGGCGGCATCAGCATTCATGTGCTGAATGTCAACGTTGGAGAGCCCAGCCATCAATTCCTAAAATGGCAGATCTTCCCGCTTCTTGCCTCAGATTACACAAACCTGCCTTCTACCCCACTGGCATGGATTAATTTGGGCCTATGTTAGTCAAGATTGGCAGACGCCATGAAAAGCGCTGGGGGATCATATTCAAGTGTTTAACAACAAAAGCTGTACATTTAGAACTCCTCAGTAGTATGGTTGCTGATGCTTACCTGATGGCTCTGAGGTGGTTCATCGCCAGGAGAAGAACCCCTGCTGAGCTTTGGTCAGACCAAGGGACCAATTTTAAAGGAGGGGAAAGGTAGCTGAATGAGGCCTTTGTTAACATGGCACCAATCTTGCAGCAATTACTTGCTCAACAACAGATTAAGCTCCATTACAATCCCCCAGCGGCCCCACACTTTGGTGGAGTGTGGGAACGAGAAGTTCGTTCTGTCAAATCTGCACTGTATACCTGTGTGGGAGCTAGAGCTGCAGCTATCGAATATTTTAGTAATCGAGTATTCTATCGAATATCCCGATCGATTAATCGAGTAATCGAATAAATCATACTTTTGCTTAATTAAGGTTTAACTCGTCTTGGGTCGTCCCTACAAACAGGCGTTTCCATGGTAACTGCAAAGACGCAGGTTTGTTACAGCCAACCACCTCTGCTCTACAGCTGCTGATGATGCTCACCATATTACTGACAGGGTCCCAAATTCACTGTCTGATTCACTGGTCAAGGCAGCAGGTAGATGAAAAATACAGGCCAAACACGTTTTAATGGCTGAAATAGCAAATACTGTTTTGTGTAGCCTACACTTCTGTTACAGTACATTTAATTGAGAAAGCATTATGTTCTGTTGATTCAATCACAGAATCAATCATTATGTCAGATGAGGAAATTGAGAAACTTTAAATATATATTTGCTAAATTATTATTCCACAAACAAGTTCTGTCTTGATTTAGCTTTGAAGACATTAGACATTTCATATAATCAGCCTGTATATTGTTAAAAGTGTATCTCTGTCTGCTCCTGCAGCGCGTACATTCAGCGCGCTCACAGACTACAGAGACCATAAACGTGTCTATGACAGAGACTGTGAGAGGACGTTGCTATCGTTATGTTAGCTGCAAACACGGAGAGAGTGAACGGAGAAAAGCTGACCGTTTGACCGGATCACGTGTTCCCGACTGGGTCGTATGGATCACGGATCAACTGTGTGCTGACTAAAAGTTCAAAGGGGCGCGCCGCGCTCGCGTGTGTGTGTGCGTGTTAGCGCTGAAGTGTGTAAGAGAGAGGAGCAGGTAGCTGCAGCTACATTAAACATGTTTTATACTCATACCAAAGTTTTGATGACGCAAAAAAAACCCCAACAACTTAACGAAGCCTCGAGGCAGCGAAAAGTCCTCGATGAATTTTTGTAATCGAATTATTCGAGTTATTCGAGGAATCGTTTCAGCTCTAGTGGAAGCCCAACCTCTATATGAAGATGTCCTTCTCACAGTGCTCCTCGAAGTTGAGGCTGTGCTTAACTCAAAGCCATTGGCTTCTGCCAACATTGCCGATATTGACCCTGTGACACCAAATAGTCTGCTCATGGGGCAGCCAGATGGGTCACTCCCACAAGTGGTCTATCCTGAGACTGAGATCCTGAGTCGCAGACGTTGGCCGCATTCAGAGGTTCTAGCTGATCAGTTTTGGTCCAGATTCATCCGGGAATACCTCCCTAGTTTACAGACCAGGCAGAAATGGCACTCCTCCACCCCTGCGCTCTTTCAGGAAGCAGTAGTAATGCTAGTGGACCCCAACCTGCCTCGGGCCCTGTGGCCCATTGGCCATGTTGTGAAGACCCACCGAAGTGATGATGGTTATATCAGGTCAGCTGATGTGAACATTAAAGGACACATATACACCAGGCCGGTAGCTCGGTTGGTGATGCTGCCAGCTCTTCCATCCGGGGAGGATGAAAACCCTCAGAACTGTGTAATTCCTGATCCCAAGGGATAAGTCTCTGTGTAAGCAAATTGTTAAGGCACATTTGGGGGCGGCTGTATATCTTATAGTTAGGGCTGGCTTAGGACCAGCTCATAGTTATGCTGCTAAAGGCCTAGACTACCGGGGGAACTGGCACCAGGATCTCTTATCTCTCTCTCCCAGATTTCATATCTTATTACTGCTTGTCATTATTTGTATATTCTAACCTCTCCTTTTTCTGGGAGCTCCTGAGCTCTCTTAGGTTCCTTGGGACTGTTGGTGAGGATGGCCTGCCCAAACAACCCCCCCCCCCCCCCCCCCCACAAGGATGGCCTGCCCAAACTCCCCCCCCCCCCAAACCTATCCTATTCTTCTTTCTGCATCTTGTCCCATCTTCCCCATCTCATTTCCCATCCCATCCCATTCACTGTATTGCAGTTAAGCAGAACTACACACCCAAACACAGTCTCTAATATGACTGTGTTGATGCCATTCACTTTCTAACCAAACCCATCCTTTTGTCAATAGGCCTACTACCTCCAAGCAGGTTTTGAGCATTTTGACTTGTTGTGATAGTTATCCAAAACCTTTATGTATTTTCTGTGTATTGTGCCCAGTAACTGTGGCCTAAAGAGTGTATTTGCCACCAGGACTGGTAGTGCATATTTTCATTATTGAGACCAGTTGAGGGCACTGTGGCAGTTTACTGAATGAAGTAATGTTCATTGTGTGCCTATGGCCTGCCCAACCCCCCCCCCCCCCCCCACCCCCCCAAACCTATCCTATTCTTCTTTCTGCATCTTGTCCCATTTCAAGCCCAGCACAGTTTAGCAGATGGCTGTTCCGTCATGAGCCCGGGTCTGCTGAAGATTTCTGCCTGTTAAAAGGAAGTTTTTTCTTGCCACACTATGACGGATTAAGCTGGGCTCTTGTAATATAGCCATAAGTAAGGTCCTTTACCTGCTTTTTGTAAACATAACAATGAGCATGGTCCTGTTACCTGCTCTTTTGTTAATGTTAACAGACAGTAAGGTCCTTTACCTGCTTTTGTAAAGTGTCTCGAGATAACGCCTGTTATGAATTGACGCTATACAAATAAAGATTGATTGATTGATTGATTGATATAAAAGGCTCAGACAGTCCGCGATGTTCAGGTTAATTGCTCACGCTCCTTCTGCATGTCGATGACGTCATTACCTCATGAACAGTTATCAGAGCTTTTTTTATTTCTGAGTTTTAATCGCGCATGAGGCGCGTTTCTCTTTGATGTTGATTTAATTGATTCCATGTGTGGTTGATAGTCCGTTTGTGGACGCTGCTTGTAATATTCTTTGTTGACCAGCAGATGGCGCCTGTAATACTTATGCACACAATATAGTGAAATGGTTATCTGTCTAGAAAGATGATTTCTGCCATTTTCTATTTTCCACTCTAATATTCCTGTTGACGAATTTGTTGTAATGATTCTAAGGAATGTATTTATGTTCATATTTGTATAAGAGCCTTAATTTATTTACCTTTTTGTTATAGACTAAATGAATACAACACTGGATTTTCAGTTAATAAATACTGCTGGATCACAGGCAGTTTAAGACTAATCAGGTCTCCTCATCATTTTCCTCTGTATCCTGACCGATACACCATCCTGTTTCAAGTCAAACCTTTGAAGAATTAGCTGTGCCTTACTACCTCTCCAACAATTTGCCATTATATTTTAAGTACTCCCCTATGTATCACTGGGCTTGATTGGAAAACACTTTCCTCAACCCAGTTTTGGAGCAATGTCCTCTAAAGTTGGCAGAATGCTTTCACGCTTTTCTGCCAGCGTGGTTGAGGCATTTGAGATCGACACACGCCCGCACTTGGTCTCTGCTTCTCACCAATTGATGGGCTCAAGTGACCTCCTCTATTATGCCCAGGGAAAGCACATGCTTATAGGATCTGCCATGACTTTGGGCAGAAAAGGAAATGGAACTCTGCATGGCTTTGTCTGGTTCTGCAGGTCGAGGGTTCGATCCTGCGAGCAACATGTCCGATACTTAAACCCCAAATTGCTCCCCCTGCTGCGTCTGGGGCGTATGGATGTGCGTGAATGGAATTAATTACTGGATGGTCCACATAACCAGCCATCAGTGTGAATGGGTGTGAATGGGTAGGTGTGATCTGCGGTGTAAAAGCACTTTGAGTAGTCGGAAGACTAGAAAAGCGCTATACAAGCTCAAGTCCATTTACCATTCTGCATCAGCTTTCAGTTCAATATTCACTGGATTGCAGTTAAGCAGAACTACACACCTAAACACAGTCTCTAACATGACTGTGTTGATGCCATTCACTTTCTAACCAAACCCATCCTTTTGTCAATAGGCCTACTACCTCCAAGCAGGTTTTGAGCATTTTGACTTGTTGTGATAGTTATCCAAAACCTTTATGTATTTTCTGTGTACTGTGCCCAGTAACTGTGGCCTAAAGAGTGCATTTGCCACCAGGACTGGTAATGCATATTTTCATTATTGAGACCAGTTGAGGGCACTGTGGCAGTTTATTGAATGAAGTAATGTTCATCTGTTATTTTCTAGTATCACCAATCATCCTTTCACATAGGCTGTTAATTATGACTTTTGTATCTTCTGTTACTGCTCAGTTATGCAAACTGAATGCTTCTGGCATTTCTTTCAGTGTTTTTTTTGTGACAAACAGGAGGTGATAAGCCTTCAGCATACCTACAGTACAACGCCTTTAGGTCAAAATCTGGATGATGAAAAGTGTTTACCACGAATGGCATTTGAAATGAGAAAATGTATATGGAAAGTACAAGCCAAACATTTGTGGTTGAAATGAAATTATGGATAAAATAGGTTCTTACTTGTACAAAAATAAAGGCAATTTCCTGACAAATTGGTTGATGTGCTCCGACACCCTTGAATAAAAGTCTCTGGTCAGGATCATGATTGGCTGATGCCAATTTATAATAATTTACAAATGACAGCCAGTAACAGACATGCTTTTTGAATTTCGTCTCATTCATTGCCAATAATCTATTTGTCCTTAAGTAGAATTAAGTGAAAGAAATAGACATCGGTAGTAATGAAACTTGTCTTTAATTAAAAGAACTTTTATTGAACATCCACTTTAAATTTGGTGGCATTCTAACCTTTATTTCTAGACATACATAGGCAGAGTCTGTATAACTCTAACTAACTATACTGTAAGCTTACAGTAAAATATTACAACCACCAATTTAATAAATAATACAGGTTCAACACACGAGACAACATTTTTTCTTCTAGCTCTGGTAGAGGTATATTAAAACTCAAACTCTTCCATACATATGTGTAGTAACTAAAAATGATATCAGGGACATCAGGAAATACCTTGGTGAATGTCGATCCCACGTTTCAGGCCTTCTTGGCTGTAAAAGCTGGTTGTGGTGCGTTTGAGGGCACAGGATTATTTGGTTGAGTGTCTTGACATGCAGTAACATTTGCTATAAACTGGTTCTACACAAGACTGATAGGTTGCTTTACTGATGAATAAACTCACTTAAATGTATATTCCCTGAATTAAAACACCAAGGAGATTTTCTTTTTAAATGGGAGAGGGAAGGCTTTCCTTCCGAGCTTTTCATTTCCACCTATGTGCTTGACATTAACTAGAATTCATTCGGAAAAATTAAACCCAGGACACTGACACCTAACCAACCTTCATACTTAACAACTTATAGTACTATATTACAAAACAGCATTTGACGTTAGGCTGAAATTACTTCAGTTTTGTTAGCATCAATATCTTCAGCACAATACAGCCCTGGTTGTGAGCCTCAAGTGTCCTTGCAGTACAGGGCAGTTATGCTTTCAAGCTGTTCCTAAAAAAGATTGACTTTTTTAAAAATTAAGAAAGAAAAAATCTACATTTGACTTTGATATCAAAATGTATAAATGTTATTGTGTCAAGTATCAAAGTTTTGCATTTTTGTGTGGCTGAAAAACACAAATGACCTGGTAATGTAGCAACATTTCATGTTAGAAAAGGGTCATGTGACACATTTATCAGGTATACTCATGACTTAAATGTTGCTGTATGTAATATACTAAACTAAAGGTTTTTAGTGCAGGCCAGTTCCTAGTTAAGTGAGGATTGGTATTTATTAAAATAATTGTATTTAAACATTTAAATTGCAAACATTTCTTTTTTTATTTCTCAAACCATTGTTCACATTTAATCCTTATCAAACTTTAGGCCAACATGAAATAATTATTACAATTTTGAGTCAGCACAATCTCCTTGAAATATTTTTCCAGAAATTATTATTTTGAAAGCTGATCTGAACCAACTGTAAAAGAAAGCATATATAAACGGATTCAGCATTGAATTTGACAATGTCAGCCAATTAAGTGTTTCAATCACAAGGACTGGAGGAGGATTATGAGACAAAGGCTGAAATATGACACAGAGAAAGTAAGGAGTTAAACATAGGAGAAAAACTCCCATAACAATAGCCAGAGTTATAGTTGCCTTTCTCTCCATCTTACTGTCAGACCTTTTGCGTTGACAAGTCACGCTCTGGATGCTATTCACTTGTTTCTGAGCAACGATAAATATCTTCAGGTAGATACAGAGCATTATGAAGGCTGGAAGGTAAAATGATAAAACAGGCCCCATAGTGTTTGCTACTACAATTTTAATGGAGCACAATTCTGCACATGTTCCTTGGCTGAATCCTGCAATTATGATACCAATTCCAATCAGGACAGAAATACACCAGCTCATCGCAATCATGAGCAGAGTAACATGAGCACTTATTTTAGTTCTATATGTCAAAGGCTCACACACTGCATAATATCTGTCTATGGAAATACAACATAAATTCAGTATAGAAGATGTGCAAAGAGTTACATCTAAGCTGTCTCTAATTTTACAAAATAAATGTTCATGATGAAGACATGAGGTAACAGTAAATTTCATGCTCAAAGGAAAGACTAATACTCCCACAAGCAAATCAGCTACTGCCAGAGAAAAGATGAGATAGTTAGTAGGGCTGTGCAGCTGTCTGAAATACGTTACAGAGATTGTCACAAGAAGGTTTCCAGATATGGTGGTTATGGATAATAGACAGAGGAAAATGTATGCAAATATACATGTTATGCCAGGGTTACTTGTAAATATATAAGTCATGTTTTCCAAATCATTGCAGAGATTTATGTTATCAATGACAAATGTCTCATTCAACTTCAGTTCCATGCTTGTTGATTAAAAAAAAAAGTTATTTCATTGAAAGCACTTAAAAGAATATCATATTGTGTAGCAAGTAACATAAACTACAGCCTCTTTATCCCAGAAAGAAGACATTCATTCAGTGTTCTCTTACCCTGGATTACTCCACTGCTGTCAGTTTATGGTCAGTGTTACTTTGTCACTGTGCCACGACACGAAAACCTTTTCACTTTGCACAGTTTTGATCAGACCTCATCTCATTAACTGAATGAACAAACACATTAGAAATCCAATTGGATGTCTCCTAGTGACGTGTACCAGATTTTCTCTCAGGGATTAATAAAGTTTAGAACATTACAATATAGCAATATCAAGCCAAGAACAGAGATACAATATGCACTTTGTACACATAATGAACACTTTTTTTTTTTTTTTTTTTAAAGATTTGTTTTTGGCCTTTTTGCCTTTATTGATAGAGGACAGTGGATAGAGTCGGAAGGGGGGAGAGAGTGGGGAGAGACATGCGGGAAGGTGGCCACAGGCCGGACGCGAACCCGGGCCGCCCGCGCGAGGAGCGAGGCCTCGCAACATGGTACGCGCGCTGTCGCTGCCGCTGAGCTATCGGCGCCCCCCATAATGAACACTTTTAATGTGAACTAGACACTGATGGTTTTACTAATCCTTTATTGAATCCAATTTAACCTTTTGTTTTCGCCCATGGTATGCTAACTTTACAGTGTCATTAATACAGCTACTCTGCAGCTTTCTTTGACAAATTGTGAGGAAAACAAAGTTGATTTTGTCCGGCTCTGACCATCCTGTCTTGGAGGAATTTGTTCTGCTTCCCTTTGGTTGGAGGTTCAGGCTGCCCAGGGCTAAGGATAATATACACATTTTTACATTTTACAGGTTTCCTTAATTCTTGACCGCACTTTCAAGCAGAGCTATTGCACTTTATACTTATTTATACCATTTGAGTGGAACTTTTTTTTTTTTTAACAAACAGTAACATTTTAATTACATATTTTTTTTTTTTTACATTTCTTGGTTGTAGCCTATACATGAGGTTGTGTTTTACTGTCCTATGGTCTGTTTATCTGTTTTCTGTATCAACTGCTGTAAATCCAATTTTTTCAAAGAAAGGTCTGAATTTACCAAGGAAGTTCACTGTAGATGAGGAAGGGACTCTGTTTTCAACAGTTTCATTTATTGATGGACTGCTAATTGTATGGTGTTGAGTTGCGTTTTGATAATTAAAAAGAATATGCAACATTTTACACATACGTAGAGCAGAAACCAAGTATATCCTCTGGAAATGACTCCTTGAGTCATGACTGTCTACAATGAGTGAGATGAGCAAGTCCTGCCAGCTGTACTTGTTGTTGGCACTGGGTTTACATCATGTTTGCATAGACCTTACCTTACCTTGCGTATAAGCTATCTAAGTCAAGGACTAGAAAAACCGAAGCATAACGTAGCCTACACTACTTATTTGGATGTCAAGTAAATGTGTTTAGATCACGGTCATTCCATGTCAATGTATGTGCTCAGATTAGCATGCTAACACAAGCACCTAAGTAAAGGATAATTATGTCCCCACCAATCTCTGTGTTTCTATAATATTGATGTTATTCGACAACTTTCCAATCTTAAAAAATGTTCTGTACCTGTTCCTACTGCTCTTTACTGTAAATGAATAGCTCTACAGAGCTTCCTCTACAGGACTGGGGCAAATCTGTTGTTAAGGCTGAACTTGCAGCGTTGCTAACGGCCAACATATTTTTCAAAACGTTTGAGGATATGTAGAACCAAACATCAACACCTACCATAGCCTACCTAAACTTCAACATTATGTTTTTCTATCAACATTGCACACAAAGTCAGGACCTTTTTGTTTGGTAAAATTTTTTTTGAACGTGACAATATAGGAACAGCTTTTTCCCAGCAGCCAATTATAGAGCAGAACAAGTCATAAAGTGTGTGTACCATGTATTTCCCCTTTGCTGCTTGATGTAGTCATTGTAATTTCATGAAGGCCTTGCATGGAGAGACGGATATAGCAGCCTGAGAAGCTGTTGTCATGCTTCTTAGTGGTTCTTTATTCAGGTATTATTTATTGTGGTGTTCTTGGCTCTGTAGCTTTTACAGATCAACTTGTTTTATTAATTGTGATTGTTGGAACTTGCGCACTTTTACCTGTGTACTTTTGCACTTTGTGTGTTTATGTATTGTCTATGTCATATTAAGTGTCTCTCCCTGCAACCAAATCTAGCTGTGGGTACAAATAAAGTAACCTGAACCTTTTGGCAATTTTTTTGCAATAACTCTCATACCGTTGGAAAGCCAATTGAGCCACAGTTGTAAGAAACATGCATTTGTGGGATAAGCCGGAGAGCTGATTATATGGGTTGCGCCCTTGAAAAACATGCCAACTTTTCTCTGCCAATGCCAAACAGCTTATTCTGCTGCTGACTCTTATTTAGTGTCATTAAGTGTTGGATTGGTTTAAGTCCTTATAGTCATAGCTGCCCCTCTCCCTTTCCTGCTTGAGACTTACAAACAGTGTTTTTCTTGAGAGGCCTCCAGCATCATAAAGGACCCCACCATCCAGCTCACAAACTGATTTCCCTCCTACTGTCAGGCAAATTGATGCATTCCTGCTGAATCAAGCAGAATGCTAAAATACATTTTTTTCACAGGCTATTAAGATCATTACCAAATTCTGCAGTCCCCCCCCCCCCCCAATCAGGTCATCTTATTTGTATAAGTTGGTTTAGAAAAGAACAAAACAAGAACAGGTTTTTACATTATTTAACATCTGAGTGTGTGTGTGTGTGTGTGTGTGTGTGTGTGTGTGTGTGGGTGTGTGTGTGTGGGTTGCTTCCAGATAGTTTTTTTACTTGGTCATAAACAAAAACTTTCATAATGTTTGTCCCCTGCAAGATTGTTGAAGGTCTGATGCAATATGATGGAAAATGCTGCATCATCCTATTAAAGGTGTAAATGACTTGTGTCTCTGGTGGTGCACACGCAACACTCTGCTTGGTCCCATAGGTGCTTTCTATTTGGAAAATATGGAATTGTCAACAGGCAATTATGTAGTGATTAATTGTGAAAAAAACTTCCTAACAATTTACAAGCTGGAATAACAACAGCTGAGGAACAACAACACTTACAGAAAGAAATAATTCATATTCTTTTAATATATAACTATAGATTCAGGGTTAAGGCTAATTGTAAATGGTTTGGTTTGCCCAAAATTACTTTTCCATTCACATGCTATGGAAGCAGCAGGAGCATTTTGTGTTGCCTTACAGTGCTTCACTGTGGCTGAACTCCACACCCTTTTGTTTTTGAGATGAACTAACCGTCCATTGATCCACAGCCAAAAGGTCATGAATGCAGTAAGAGATCAAACAAATTGTCAGGTATAAATACCTGACAACCACACTAAACTGCATAGATCAGACTTTTGAATCATGACAAATGGACCATGAACCATAAAACCTAAAAGCTGGACATATCAATAATTCGATCAGGCCTTTTACCCAAGTCGCCTGCTACAAAACCATCTGTCTCAACCTTTTCACTACTCACAAATATTTGGTATCAAGAGAGGATTTCTTTTTTAAACTCTATTACTGTGTATAAGACAAAAGCACCTGAAGTGAATGAAAAAAAGGTCACACAAACGTGTACCCATCTTTAGATCCAGCTGTGTGCATTACGTAAAGACAGTACAGCAGTCTTCTCCTTGCTATGGAAATCCAAGAATTATAGAACAGTTATTTCTGAATGGGTAATAATTTCAGTTTGGAAAGGGAATGTGTTTGAATGCACTGGTCTTAAGGGGTCTGGTCTCATTTTATGTGCATGTGTCTGCATATGAAATGGTTTCTCTTTTTGATTTTTTGTTACTAACTTTAGAAGTGAAGGCCAAACTTAGTTTAACTGTTGAAGTGTATTGACTATTAATGAGGACTATGTGGGAGGGATTCAAATATGGGCAGTTTCAGAAAGTTATGTCAGCTTCAGGTATGAGCACTCCAACTTTGTATTTGTAAATATTTATTTCCAAAGAATCTAGTTGTATATGTAAAATACCACAGGTTGTGTCCAAAATCACTCCCTATTAACTTTATGGTGAACATGCCATTTTGTAGTGTCCAATTTCTGAGTGAGTCCCTACTTAGTCCATCGGTGTTGTAGTCAAGACCACACTAATCCAGACCAAGACATTTAGGGATCGAGACCAAGACAAGTCCACGACCAAAAATATCAATGACAAATCATCATGTTGTGAGCAGCAGACATGTACCAGCTCGCTGCCGTAACCAGGGGCTACAAATCAACGAATTTAAGTTATTTAGAAAAAGGCATTTCTTTCTCATAATCACAGTAATGACCTTGAAAAAAGATGATCCGTGGTGGTCTTGACTTAAAATCCGGAGCAAAAATGCCATCGATTCCAAAACAAGAGAAGACTGAAACCTTCAAAAAGACTGATTTCAAGTACTTCAACACTATAGAATTTTATAAGCAGCGAGTTTAAGAGTGGCGTTTGACTTGACTGCTCTCAGACTGATGAGAGGAACGACCAGCGTGAACATAGAAACACAGTAAAGTTCATATTTGGAGTGTTTTTACTGAAATCTACGATCTGCTAAAAAGTAAAAGATTGTGATGACAGATACAAGACTAGAGTCTGTGAACAAGAACAAATGGCTTTCGGCCGCTGAGGGAGCGAGTAGTATTCAAAATGTTTTTTGATTTTGCTGAGTGAGTGCACTCTATTGTCCACTACTTACAACTATATACAGTGCCTTGCGAAAGTATTCGGCCCCCTTGAACTTTTCGACATTTTGCCACATTTCAGGCTTCAAACATAAAGATTTAAAACTGTAATTTAAATCAACAACAAGTGGGACACAATCATGAAGTGAAACGAAACTTATTGGATATTTCAAACATTTTTAACAAATAAAAAACTGAAAAATTTGGCGTGCAAAATTATTCAGCCCCCTTAAGTTAATACTTTGTAGCGCCACCTTTTGCTGCGATTACTGCTGTAAGTCGCTTGGGGTATGTCTCTATCAGTTTTGCACATTGAGAGACTGGAATATTTGCCCATTCCTCCTTGCAAAACAGCTCGAGCTCAGTGATGTTGGATGGACAGCGTTTGTGAACAGCAGTTTTCAGTTGTTTCCACAGATTCTCGATAGGATTCAGGTCTGGACTTTGACTTGGCCATTCTAACACCTGGATATGTTTATTTGTGAACCACTCCATTGTAGATTTTGCTTTATGTTTTGGATCATTGTCTTGTTGGAAGACAAATCTCCGTCCCAGTCTCAGGTCTTTTGCAGACTCCATCAGGTTGTCTTCCAGAATGGTCCTGTATTTGGCTCCATCCATCTTCCCATCAATTTTAACCAGCTTCCCTGACCCTGCTGAAGAAAAGCAGGCCCAAACCATGATGCTGCCACCACCATGTTTGACAGTGGGGATGGTGTGTTCATGGTGATGAGCTGTGTTGTGTTTACGCCAAACATAACATTTTGCATTGTTGCCAAAAAGTTCATTTTTGGTTTCGTCTGACCAGAGTACCTTCTTCCACATGTTTGGTGTGTGTCCCAGGTGGCTTGTGGCAAACTTTAAACAACACTTTTTATGGATATCTTTAAGAAATGGTTTTCTTCTTGCCACTCTTCCGTAAAGGCCAGAGTTGTGCAGTATACGACTGATTGGTGTCCTGTGGACAGAGTCTCCCACCGCAGCTGTACATTTCTGCAGTTCATCCAGAGTGATCATGGGCCTCTTGGCAGCATCTCTGATCAGTTTTCTCCTTGTATGAGCTGAAAGTTTAGAGGGACGGCCGGGTCTTTGTAGATTTGCAGTGGTGTGATGCTCCTTCCATTTCAATATTATCACTTGCACAGTGCTCCTTGGGATGTTTAAAGCTTGGGAAATCTTTTTGTATCCAAATCCAGCTTTAAACTTCTCCACAACAGTATCTCAGACCTGCCTGGTGTGTTCCTTGTTCTTCATGATGCTCTCTGCGCTTTAAACTGACCTATGAGACTATCACAGAGCAGGTGCATTTATACGGAGACTTGATTACACACAGGTGGATTCTATTTATCATTATTAGTCATTTAGGTCAACATTGGATCATTCATTTCAGTTTGAAATATCCAATACATTTCGTTCCACTTCATGATTGTGTCCCACTTGTTGTTGATTCTTCACAAAAAATTACAGTTTTATATCTTTATGTTTGATGCCTGAAATGTGGCAAAAGGTCGAAAAGTTCAAGGGGGCCGAATACTTTCGCAAGGCACTGTAGTGAGTAGGGAGTTGGGTAAAAGTAGTGATTTGGGACACAGCCACAATGTAAAAGAATTAACATATTTTTCAGGAGAAATCTAGTATAAGTAAGTTTGGAGAGTGTAGTGCATCTTTTTACAGTACACAAGTTCTTGTTAAGTAACTATGGAAACATGGTACCACACTCAAAAGAACACACACACACACCCAGGTAACTATGGCCACAAGTTGGGAGTTGATTATTTAACTGTCAAGTCCCAAGGTTGTGATCAGTGGCTGGTTGAACACAGAAACAAATCGACACTGATCGGCTAACTTGAGTGGCTACAATGAAATGTTAAGTCTTTAGTTTTTCAGTGCTATGTCTTTGATTCTTTACAACTGCATGTCATCGTCTTAAAAAAAATGCTGCAGTAAATAATCCGGCTCTTAAGTTGTTGTATTTGTCAACTGATAACATTGGAAAGATTTTTTTTAGGTGAATCTAGAAGCATGGAGCCAGAAGAAGCTGTCAAAAGGACTTTCCCGGTTAATGACATACATCCCTGCTATGTATCCTATAATACAACTTATGCATTTTCAAACCACCCTTCAGTAGTATGCATTTTATTATATGTTTTCCTTGGTTCATTGTCTGTTGTCACAATATGTGGAAACCTTCTTGTAGTTATCTCCATTATTTACTTTAAACAGTTACACTCTCCAACAAACTATCTGATCCTCTCTCTGTCTGTGGCTGACCTGCTTGTTGGTGTTTTAGTCTTTCCTTTCAGCATGGCGTTTACAGTGACTTCCTGTTGGTATTATGAAAGTTTACTTTGTAAAATAAGAGGAAGTTTTGATGTAACACTGAGTACAGCTTCTATTTTGAACTTGTGCTGTATTTCTATTGACAGATATTACGCAGTGTGTCAGCCGCTGATTTATAAAAGTAAAATTAATAATCATGTTGTTGGGTTTATGATTCTGGTGAGCTGGGGAGTTGCTGGTCTAATTGGAATTGGCATAACAATAGCAGGTTTTAATCAGGGGAAATGTGAGGATAGCTGTTTAATTGATGCTCTAATATCAACCACCCTAGCATGTATTTTTTCCTTTTATATCCCAGTTATTATAATGCTCTGTATCTACCTTAAAATTTTCTTTGTTGCAAAAAGACAGGCAAACAACATTCAGAACAAAACCTGTCTTAACTCAAAGGTTGGAGCAACTGTCAGTAAGATGGAGAGAAAGGCCACCAAAACGCTGGCTATTGTTATGGGAGTTTTTCTCTTATGTTGGACTCCATACTTTCTTTGTATGATTTTTCAGCCTTTAATGTACAATGTCACACCAGTTGCTCTAATTGAAACACTTAACTGGCTTACATTGTCAAATTCAATGCTGAATCCATTTATTTATGCTTTGTTTTACAGTTGGTTTAGATCAGCTTTTAAGATGATAATTTCTGGGAAAATAGCCCAAAGAGATTTTACTAACTCAAAACTATTTTGATTTTGTTGTTTTGGATATAAAAAATTCAATTTAAGGAAAAAGAAAAAAAACAACATTATATACAGGATGATATGAGATGTCCTGTCTGTCAAAGGAATCTAACTTATTTCATTATATTTAAACTAAATTTGCAAATGTTTTTTTAAATCTATTTTCTAAATGCATTTTTTTTGCTGGATTTCTATAAATTAAATGATTTCATGTTGTTGTAAATGTACCATTAACTCGCTCGCCCTTGTACCAGGAAATGAGTTGCATTACAAACCCCGATTGTCCAGCATTTATTCTAAGACAAAAGTTACTCAGTAGCTAGAAGATTTGAAGAAAATTACAGAGGGGTGTTTGTAATTATTTATTTTATTACTTTGTTTAGTTAATGAGATTGTGAATGTTGTTATTTGTGATATCATACTGTCAATAGTTCTGTGATCTACATATCAACATGTGATACAAGTTATTATTTATAATATATATCATATACTGTATGTATAATCAATACCTAGTAAATTAAGTTCATTAGATAAGTAACTTCTTCCTACTCCTTTTTGGGCATGGAATATCAAATAACAGAGGTTGAAATGTCTTTTTATGTTGTGTATTTATTTTCAAATACAGCTTTTCTTTGTTTAATTTCTTGTGTCAAAATTAAATCACTCCGGTTTCTCAATAATACCAAAACCAGACATGTGAAGAAAATGTTTTTTGCTGTTGAATGTGACTCTGTTATGCTGAAGATGATACATGAATAAATTGGACTTCAATTTCAATGTGTTTCATAAATATTGACTTTATTTCTCTACTTCCACTAAATTTGGACACGTTCATCAAGAAATTAATGTTTTGCAGACACAATCTCCGACATTAAAGTCTCCTTACATCAATCAACCAAAAAGGCATAGGACATGAACCAATATTGATAATCAGAAGTGTTGTGACCCAGCATTGAGATGCAATCAGTAAACTATATTTATCCAATTGATAAACTGATGTATTGATAACAAATGTATTCAGACATACCACATGGAAACTGAACACTGTTTTTCAACCATTTGAACGACAAATGCTCACTCCCAGTTTTAATGCCATTCATATTATGAATCACAACTTTCCTTTCCTACTCTCTGCAGCCTTTAGCCCAGTCATTCACATTTAACACATGAACCAATATCGATTCACACTAAACACACTGCCTGTCATGCTCTTTACTTACAAATGCTATGGTTAGAATGTATCTCAAACATTGTCTGCAAAAAGATAAAAAGATAGCAACTTCCATTACAGTGAACTAAACATACTAATAAGTAGCTTTGACAGAAGAAGCTATTCAAAGTCACACTGTAACATAAAACTTCTGCATTTTAAAAATAAGATGTGTAGATAAAGTAATGTGTAGATATGTCAGATAAAAATCATACTTTATTGCTTCGCAGAGGGAAAATTGGTCTTTGCAGCACAAAGTAGTACCAAAAAAAATCGAAACAGAATCAATTAAATAAACCTTTGTTTGTCCCATGCAGCATTGGGATATTCACAGTGTTACAGCAGCAAAGAGCAAGGATAGCAAAAAAGAGCACAAAACACAATTGCATATTTGAGGAGCCAAAACAGAGCTGCCCGAAGGAGCTCTGAAAACAGTGTCAGCTGGACTTCTAACAGAGAAGAAACTTTAACAGTTGTAATAGAAGTGAAGGTTCTACTGAGGTCATCAGCAAACAAGTTGTTTTATTCAGTAGTGTTAGTAATGGTTACACGAGAACACACATCAAAATTCATGGGATGCAATGATTAATGTATGTGAAATGAAGGGCCATGTGTATTTTATTTATTTAAAAGGCCACTCTGATTTCTATGATCATATAATTAATATTTTATTTTCCATACAACTAGTTTTTTTTATGTAACCCTGTAACATTATACAACTGTCGATTTAAAAAAACAACTTTTTTTTTTTTTTACAGGTTAAACACAAAAAGAAACATTCAGTTAAAAAAAAGATGCATAAATAAGCAAAAACAAAACAACAAAAAACTAAAATACAACTGACAAGTGCTCCCCTCAGTGGTTGTCAGTGGTTTTACATCCCATTTTGAAACGCTTTATCCATTTTTATACAGGGTTTATTCGTTTTAGGTATGGTTTTCCTTTCAATATTTTCCCCATTTCTCCCACTTTTGTCGACCAACTGTTTCCTGTCCTCTTATTTTGAATGTTACTCTTTCCATTTATTTATTTTTCCTCCATTTATCAATAGTTGGGTTTATTTTTTGTTCATTCATATATTTCCCAGTATATTTTCAATAGTGGACGTGACCAGAAGATATGGGAGGAGTTTGCTATTTTTTCTCCACAGTCTCTCCAACATTCTGATGTTATGGATTTTTGATATTTAGGCTGTTGGATTGGTGTTATGAAGTATCTGACTTGGAATTTCCATGTAAATTCTCTCCATATTTGGGAGGCAGTTGTTCTATATATTGATTTATCAATATTTTCCCATTCTACTTGTGAAAGCTCAACTTCCATATCTTGTGGACTTTTTTTGTGTGTAACGTTTTTCTCTATGTAACTTCTGGTCTCTATATTTCGAAAGAGATGAGTATGTGGAAGCCTGAACTTTCTCTGCTTTGACTCGAAAGTCATCATGCCTCTTATTTAAGAATTGTGCAAATATTTTTAAGCCCCTTTGGTACGCATTTTAGTTCTCTCCAACTACAGGCTCATCTCCAATCTCCCGTTTCTTTCTAAGGCTCTGGAGAAAACTGTTGCAACACAACTTCAGGATCACCTCAGTCACAATAATCTGTTTGACAACTTTCACGCCCCAGACCACTTCACGCACCCTCCGTTCAACATCCACACACACCCTCATAACACCGAGGACCAAGTTCCGCACCATGGGCGATAGGGCTTTTTCTGTTGCTGCCCCAAGACTGTGGAACGCTCTCCCTGAGCACTTGAAGGCCCCGCAGTCTACAGCTGCTTTTAAAAAAAGCCTTAAGACTTATGTCTCGTAACTTCGTTTTTTTTAATGTTTTATGTGTTTTTTATAACTACTCTTTTATCCTTTTAAACTCTGTAGCACTTTAAGATTTTAAATATGTAAAGTGCTTTACAAATAATTCTTCTTCTTCTTCTTCTTCTTCTTCTTCTTCTTCTTCTTCTTCTTCTTATTATTATTATTATTATTATTATTAAATGTGGTATTTGATTTATTTGGGTGAAGGTCTGGATCTCCACTTTTTTTCTCAACAACGAGACGTCATTACACAATTTGCAACATCTAGCAATTTTTTCTAAACTTTTAGCATATTGGAGATACATGTATTGGTTTGTTTTGAGATTAAAGCTTTGTTTGCAAGAGTAAGTTGTTTCCAATTATCTTTAAAATTGCTTTCTTTCCATTTTGCTTGGTATACATTATTTTGCCATTGTTGTATTAGTAAAACTTGGGATGCATAATAATAACTTTGCATATTGGGCATAGCCAGTCCTCCTTTATGTTTAGCTAGTTTTAATGTTTTAAATGTTATTCTAGCCCTTTATCTACCCCCCCCCCCCAGAAAAAAAAGAAAAGAAAAAAAAAGAAATTAGTAGCATTCCATCCCATTTTTTAAATACTGATAGTTTGATATAAGCTGCCACTGCTTTAAAAAGACAAAGAAGTCAAAGACAGTCATTCTGATTGTATTACATTTACATCCTCCTTTATAGCAATTTCCAAATGATGATAATTTAGGGAGTATTAGCCTTAGTTTGGGGTTTCAAGAACTTTGATGTTTATGTTGTGTTCGGTGTCAGTGTTGTCTTGGTTTACACAGACCACAGCCCGCTTAATTTTCTTTGTTCGACATAGACTTTCTGTAAAAGGATTTATATGTTGCCATTCAACAAAAATTGACCCAGAAATATAACGTCTGAATTATACGAATGGAGGTTAAAGTAGATAAAATTGGTAGTATAAATAAGTCTCCTGACAAACATGTCTGTGAAACTGTTTTGGATAAAAATCCTCTCTGATCCTGTAGTTATGTTGTCACAATTTGATGAATGTCTCTGTTGCACCACTGTTGCTTGGATTTATTGCTTCTGATACCCTGTAAATGTCTAAAAGACAAACAAACAAACACTGATTACATAGTAGTTTAAAAAAAAAAAAGTAAAACTGCTTCTATAACTTACTTCTTCTTCCATGCAAGTGACGTATCCAGTTAAGTCCACTGAAATAAGAAACGCCTGAACTCTTTGGAAGAAACAAATTATACATATTAAATTAGGGAAAAACTGTAACATTTTCATTGAGGTTTACTACAAAAATTTGTATTACGTTATACAGCTCTGTTTTACTGCAGATGGGATGGGATATACGCTGCTTAATAAAACAAAGGAAAACTTAATCACTATATTATCATCTGAAACACTAAATCAGTTGAACTTCAGGGATTTTAATCCATCCATCTGAGAATCATAAGTGAAACAATTTAACCTGCTTGAGTGCTACTGTCATTGTCTACTATTTACAGGTTTGTAACAAAAACCCTGTTTCCACCAAGCAGTTCAGTTCGGTACAACACACAATTTGTGGCGTTTCCATAGACTAAAGCCAGGAAAGATCTTCAAATTACCAACCGTCCTACTTTTTGGGACCCTTCTGTTGGGGTGCCAAGTATATCGACCTGATCCTAAAAGGTAGAACTAAACACTGCAGTCAACAAAGCTTATAAGAGCCACATGCCAATGCACAGTTTCTTACTCAGAGGTGTTTTAATTCCCCTGATATCAAGCGTCGGTATAGTGCAAAAAAAGTTATTACTTGTCTCCTTTCGTTTCCCCGTTCCTCTCTCTTAAATCAAAAAAAGTCAGCAGCGGTGGTCACATTTGAGCCCTGAGTGCAATTAATGTAATGTTAGTTACTAAAGAGATAAGCTGGAGCTCTGTCCTTTCTTTTTCTCTTCTCCTTCACCTTTCATTTACTTTCCTTTATCCTCTCATTAAAAACAAACAAACAACAAAAAAATCAGCAGCGGCGGTCATATTTTGGGGCGGCTGTGGCTCAGTTGGTAGAGTTGTCGCCCCTCAATCGGAAGGTTGAGGGTTCGATCCCCAGCTCCTGCGAGCAACATGTCCGATGTGTCCTTGGGCAAGACACTTAACCCCCCTTGCTCCCCCTGCTGTGTCTGCGTGAATGGATAAATACTGGATGGGCAACATATCCAGCCCATCAGTGTGAATGGGTGTGATTGGTAGGTGTAAAAGCGCTTTGAGTAGTCGGAAGACTAGAAAGGTGCTATACAAGCTCAAGTCAAGTCCAAGTCCATTTTAGGATTGGCAAAAAGCAGATGAATTGCTGGATGTTGGTGTTTGTCTACTGCAGGGGTGCTCAATACGTCGATCGCGATCTACCAGTCGATCGCGAAGGCAGTGTGGGTAGATCGCAAAGCATTATAAAGTAGACTTCAGCCTTTCGTCCGTCCTCACTATGAAAAAAAAAACGGCTCAGCGCTCCATATTTTCCTCTTAAGTTTCGTTGAATTAAAACCGAAAGTAAAGACGGTCGCGATGCGACTGTATTTGCTGAATGAATATTAAAATATGTAACGTAGTGTTAAAAGGCTGCATCAATTGGTGGCGCCGATAGCGCAGCGGCAGCGCGCGCGCACCATGTTGCGAGGCTTTGCTTCTCCCGCGGGCGGCCTGTGGCCACCTTCCCGCATGTCTCTCCCCACTCTCTCCCTGTTTCCGACTCTATCCACTGTCCTATCAATAAAGGCCAAAAAAAAAGGCTGCATCAATCAAGTTATCATTTGTTGCAGCAAGAAAGGCAGAGGATCATCAGGTAAAGAGGAGGAAAGGTGAGAAGTGTAATAAGCTCAGAGAATGAGAAACAGTGAAGGAGCCGACAGATGAAACAGATAAAAAATAGAGATGTAAATGTAGCCTAGGCTGGAAAACTAAAGGATATGCAATGAATCAGAATATTTCAAGGCCATGTTCAGTCACAGTATGCATCCATCAATAATAACATTTTTTGCTTATTTCTGCATTATTATTATCCATCAATAATATTATTTGGGTGGATTAAGTAATAATGTAACTAAACATGGCATTACAGTTAAAGTAGACAGTAATCATGACTCAGCAGTATACTTGGACTTTTGATTTTGAAAAATTCAACAGAGGATGAGACAGACCAGGACCCGGTTACATACAAAGACCAGAGTCATTCTTTCTCTCTCTCTCTCTCTCTCTCTCTCTCTCTCTCTCTCCACAACCTATACCAAACACTTAATATACAGGTATAGAGCTAAATTCTAAATAAATATATGTTTTGCACGTTTATATTAGGTAGATCATTTTGACTTGGTCATTTTATAAGTAGCTCCCATGCCGAAAAAGTGTGAGCACCCCTGGTCTACTGTGTCACGTTTTTCTTCTTTGTAGAATTTATTAGTGGGGTACACTGTGTCGCGCTGCTATGTCACACTATGATGTAGCTGACATGCCTGTCAGCATCCAGCTTAGACGCTGCCTACCAAATAGGGCACGGTTGGCTGTGGAAATGCAAACAGGATCAGGCTTTACTGAACCAAACTGTACCAAACTGTACTGATCCATATTAGAGCGCTTAGTGGAAACGAGGCTAAAGAGGTACTATTTTATTTAAACAGTAAGGAGAGACTACAGAAGCAGAAAGTGCAGGGGCAGTGTTTGTGGCCATTGGGTGTGTAGCTTTTAGTCTTATTGTAAATTAAATATTTATGTTAGATCACATTGTCTTGTAAATTGTAAAATATTATAACAACTATACATGTTGTTGTTGTTTTGCTTATTAATCTAAATGCAAACACCAAGAAAGTATTTTGTTCCAATTAGTCAGAGGCTATTCATAGAGATCTGATACATTCATATTAATACGCTGCTTAACATTTTAAGCAGCGTATTAATGACCAAAGAAATTACAATGAATGAAACAAACTTTGGAAATTGTTAACATATTTGAGTAATTAACAAAAAACAAACAAACAAAAAAACTTACTCTTGTCTCATTAGATCCTGTGGTTGATGTTAATTTTCTGGAGAGGATAGAACGGATCTACAGGAAAACAGAAATTTGTGCAAATGTCAATTAGAAATTGATTACGACTCATTTAATCTTTTTCTCAGATCTTCTTGCTGGATAAAGCAAAAGCAGACATGGAAATTATAGACTTGGCTTTACCTACATATAAACAAAAGAACTGAACACTTCCTTCAACACTGCCAAAAACAGAATCAACCTTGTCTTTTTGTCATCTGCCTTTTCAAGCAGTGTAGCATTAAAATACATTCCCAAACTATAGAACGAGTCCTCAAAGTAAGCATACCTTTGAATCAAATAGTGTCCCAAACACCAAAATGAAGAAACCCTGAGGAAAGAATTAAATGCCTTTATTATTTGACAACCATAATGATGTGTTTTGTTACAGAAAACTACTGCATGTAAGAACCAAATTACAACTTGCATTTAAACAGATGCACATACCTGTAATGAATTGAAGAATGCAAAGGAAATGTGAATTCCTTTATTTGTTGAGGATACCACTGTTCCAACTCCCAAAGACCAAGTGAGTCCAAACAATGGAGTCAAAATGACTATGCACCTTGCAATAACCATCAGTGCATGCCTTTCTTCTGTTTGTGCTGTGTCTCCCACGCCTCGTCTCAGCATTTTGACCAAGACCATAATAACAATTAAAATGTTGATGAAAACTATCGTCAAGGCAGGTACCACCAAAGCCAGAAGGGCCTTTGTCTCCATCCAGTTGAGCCAACACGCATTGTGTCTTCTGATGTATCCATGTCCTGGTCCTGTGACAGCAACTGTAGTAACAGCAATAATTAGAGGGCATCCATAGCCTAAACTGAAGCTTATGGCCAACATGGATGACTTGGATATGTAGGAGAATATCATGAATATTCTGTAAAAGAGCAGAAGGCCTGACACAAGCATCCAAAAGAACAAAGCTAAGTAAAAAAGGTGTGTAAAAAACGTTACTGTGCTGCATGGTACAAATGGAACGTCATTGTCCTTCCCTGAATTTTCCAGGGGCGTCTTAGCAATAGAGGCACCAATAATGAAACAGATGTCAGCAATCATCACAGATAGGGCAGTATTAATAATGGAAACATGACGCATAAAAGAGGTGTTATTTCTGCTCATGGCTTTCCAAACATATCCTTCAATAATGAGACATATTCCCAAGCTTGCAAGAGAAATCCCAACTCCAACGTAAGTGATTATATCCAAGGCTTCTATAAGTTCTGGAGGGATATCTGTTGCCATCAGAATAGAGAAGGAAGTGAGATGGTTGCAGCTGCAGGTAACCGTGTTGTTTATGTCAGAAACAAATTTGCACCCATCAACATCCCAAGCACCGAGATTATGAAAGAGTGTGAAGTTCCAGAAGACACACTGTGAGTTCAGAGAGTTGTTTAGCTTTTCAAAGCTCAGACTGATATTCTGAATGGTCTCATTTATTTGAACTAGTACTACTGCAGCATTGATAGCATAAGCAACAACAGAGCCATTGTTGCTGGTATTGAAGGGGAAGGCCTCAAAGCTGGACTTCCGTGCTGGAATAACATTATTGAGGGTGCCGAAGGTGATTGTGGTGATTAAGACATTGCTAATGCCGGTGTTTGGAATTTCTAGGAAAATCCCTGGATTAAGATTTGCCCTAAACGAGTTGTTAAATGTGGTTCTGTTGAGTAGAATCTGTTCAGTCTTAATGGCAAACTCCCCTGTCAGTCCATTTGAGAGCGTCTCCAGAGAACCCAATAACTCTGAGCTCGCATTACGAGTTCTATTTGCATTCAAAAATGCCCAGGATTCTCTTGTATCATCACCAATGACGACATCAACTGTTTCGAGTATTTTCTGAAGATAGAAGACATTTTATTGTGAGGTTAAAACTTTATGAGAATTTGATGTAACACATTTTCTTTAAAAATATGTGAAGAATGGGAAGTTTAAACCTACCTTCATCCCAGATTCACTGACAGCAATGGCAACATTTGCAATGTTGCTTATGATTTTAATGACAGCTGATATGGTTGCAGAGGAATTAGCAGTTTCTGTTTTGGCTCCCTGGACAGCATCACTTAGATTTGCCACCAATTGGGGCACTTCCTCCAAAACCAAAGTCTTGAAAAAATTATAATAAAAATCACATATTATGACTAATTTATCAGTATGGTATAACTTCTCTCTACTAGATACTGTTACAGACAACAATAGCGCATGTTCTTTGCCACAAAAGTACAGGCATGTTAAAAGAACTTTACATTCTCGACGTCTTTACATGTGCACTGCTGAAACTATTTAGATAATTACAGGAGGACTACTCTAGATATTCTCATGACCTGGCTGTACACATATGCACCTCACAGCGGGAGATGATCCCAGTGAGACAGGAGGGGTGGGAGGTCTCCTCTACTACTACCATTCATCTTTCTACTGCACTACAGCCTAGAAGGACATTACAATCACAATGCCTCTATGGCCCAATACATTTATTGTAGTTTATTATATACAAAATCCACAAAAGACCTCATCTTAATGGTTGCTGCTAAATATTGAACATTTGTTCTACTTTATGATTGGTCTTTTTGCTTTTCTCCATCACTTGGGTTCAACCAGTGAATATTTAGGTCTTTCGTTAAATCTGTCAGAGCTTTTGCTGTCTACGTAACAAAGCTTTCAGGTAGTGCACTATGTGCTGTCAAAGAAGAAACACTCTCACTGTACAACCCATCTAAAGCTGCTAGCTGTGTCCAATCCAAGCACCTCCCCTGTGAGTTTGGTCAGCAGGCTGTAGTACGACTTTTCATTCCTCCTTTGAGTAACTTCATACCCGCATCAGAGGCCAGCTACGCATGACTATCAAATTGAATGTGCATCCCGCTCTTAGTGCTGAGAACTATAATGTTCATCTCACCCATGCATAGCTTCAGCCTCTGAAAGTTCAACTCTCTGCTCGTTTCAGAGAGTTGTTATCGCAGTAGATCACCCACCTGTGAATAATTTAACAACTCCTTGATGGGTGTAATTATGCACGAGTCCTCGTTTAGTCGCCACTCTCCTGTTTCTTGACAGACAGCAGACCTTCTTCCTTCTTGTCCTTGACCACATCCTATTGATGATATGTCTCCTTCTCGGCCAGTCCCATACTCAGCATTGTCACATTTGACATCTGAAAGAGTTATATTTAAATATGTTTAAACCAACAGATAGTAAAAACATTAAAACATAAACACAAGTCTTAAAGGTGCACTATGTAGATTTAGCAGTGAAATTTAAAAGTGGGAGAAGTGAAACAATTTTATTTTTTATTTTTTTAACTTTATTAGACTTAAACTTTATTCCAGGGTAAAATAGACAATGTTTAGTGCTAAAAAAAAAGCTACCAGCAGAGTTATGGTTTCCCTGCTGCAGACCACCATAACTTCTTGCTTTGTATTTTATCTTCAAAACAGCTTTCAAGGGAACACATTTTCCTCTGAGGACAGTTTGTGTAGAGAGTTGTGAAACTAAACAATACAATCTGTAAATTTCTCACAACTTTCTTTTTTTTTTAAAACCAAAACTACATAGTGCACCTTTAATAATACTCTCACCCTTACCATCTTTGAATATGTTCATCGTAGTTGTCAGTTGATAACCCTTTGGTTTATCTACCTTACACACAAATTCTTTTTGCAGTGTGTCACTGCAGCGTTCTAGATGGTAATGATGCACAATGCAGTAGCTCTCCTCATTGACGGTGGAATCTATGTGACAAAAAAAAAAGAGAAATACTAATAGTAGCTGCATTGTCAGAATGAAGACTTTTCATCATCACGTCACACTCACCTGAAGGTAAAACTGTTGTGGAATTAAACCACTTGATTGTAAAGGAGGACTGCACACAACACCTAAGATGTTGGATTAGTCCGTCTTTGCATTTAATATTTAATTTACTCTGTAGTCTCACAACAGGAGCTGGTTTGATTTTATCTCCTGTTACAAGTCCTTTCTGGAGGAAATCCATTTCTTTACCTCTCAGAGTACATTCATAGAGTCCTGTGATTGAGGAAGAAAAAATGAAGTTGCAGATAACAGAGAAAAGTGGGTAGCTGCAACATTTGGTATTGTAAGAAAGCTGGCCAACATCATTTGGATCAAGAGCTGACTGTCAGTCTTTGTTGTTTGTGTGATCTGATCTGAAAGTATATATCATTTCTACACAATGGGAGCCAAGTCCACAGACTGACCAACACTGTCATTAAAGAGCCCTTTTGTATGCACCTCACAATCTAAACTGTTGGTATTTCAGTCTAATCAAACTTAACGGTACACAATGAACTCATTTTTTGAGTAATGCAACTTGGTGTGCAAATCTTTTAGCAATTAAAAATTCCTAGATGGCCACTAATTGATCTCCTCACACAAATGTGCTGTATCCAATTTCCTCCACCTCTGGTAAAAAAAATGAAACTTAAAATTCACAGTGACAGGTATTTTCTTGGTACCTGTTTTCTTACAAGCTAGCAGATTTACAGCAGCAAGCGTTGCCTTACCAAGATCAGGAAGGATGACACTGTGCACCGTAAGCAAAGACATCGTGCTTAAAGTAGTTATTTTAATCCTTCCACTGTTTTCAATTTCCCTTCCATTAAATGTCCACTTGGCAACAGAAAAGTGTCCCACATTTATGTTTTTAGGAGGGGGGCCACAAGTAAGAGTCATGGGGTTTCCAGTATAAGTGAGCTCTGGAGAGCGAATAGGAGTTGGACCTGTCGGGAAATAAGTAAGAGACAACAAAAAGTAAGGGACTTCAACCTGTTAAAACCTTAAATAATTGTTTTACTTACTGTTGTAAAATGCAGCAACTGAGCCAATGGTTGGGGCTATAATCTGCAATTCTTCTAGGAGTTTGTCATTTGCCTCAGCAATTTCATTCGGAATAACTTGTTTTGTTTTCACAACAAAACGGGTAATTATGCTTCCTTCACTGTAAGAACAAAGACCAACGTTGTGATGTGAAATATCAAAGATGTGACTGTTACTATTGCTAATGTCAGAATGACCATACCTGAAACCCCTCACAGAAACACTGACGAACCCTGTGATTCCTTTATACTGCTTTACTAACTGAGAGAGGGCAATGTGAAATACATGCATATCAACAGGAGAACACAAAGTAGTGAAAGCAAGTTAAATCCAAGAAATGGAGGTTATGTTAACAAAGCAGTTACCACTAAATGAATTCTTGATTCAAGATCCTTGTATGCAAAACTTGTTGCATCATTCAGTTCTGCTGTAAATGTCTTGTTTAATCTGAATGACATTTCCACATCGAATCCTGTTAATAGAAAAGAGAAAAAAAAAACCAATTTGATTTATATCAAATGGCAGTAACTCAGTCCGTAGAGACTTGGGTTGGGAACCAGAGGGTTGCCAGTTCAAGTCCTGATGCGGATCATATCCGGACATTGGTTTGGGAGCTGGAGAAGTGCAAGACCACCTTTAGAGCACTGCCAAGGTGCTCTTGACCAAACCCCCACCAACTCAGAGGGCTTTTCCAGTGGGGGTGAGCCGCCGCATGTCCACAGGTGCTGCTTGTGCCTGTGTGTGATTCAGGCCTGTGTGTGTGAGAAGCATGTCTCTAAAATAACAGAGTGAGAGGCAGAATTTCCCTCTCTGTGATTAATAAATATAGATAAATAAAATCAGAAATGTGTCTCTGTTTAAATGTATGTCGCCAGAAGAATAGGCAGGCATGACAAGGAAGAAAAACATTAACTTATTTACAGCAAAGCACATGCCCTTTACTCTTTCTTGCACAAAATAAATATCTTTATAGAGATATAAACTTAACTAACCATTAAGGTTTACTAAGAGTGAAAGGCTTGAAGAGGTCATAAAGCGCTAGTCATATTGTAGTATGAAGGTCAACTTTGTTAACAAATGAGACCGACCTGTTTCGGCTTGTGGCCTTCATTTATCAAAAAAAAAGATTAGATGGTGTTTTTTGTTTTTTTTTTTGTTTTTTTCAGGTTAAAATTTGCAATAGGAATACTATCCATGAAGACACATTAAAATATCAATAACAAAAATTGATTTATTAAATAAGTTTCTGATTATTTTTATTAATTCTAGACATAAATGTAAAGGTATAACTTACCTGTTTCAGTTGTTGGTGTAGAGGCTGCAACAACTGCAGTTACATGTGAAAGAGAGAAATGTGTTGTTTTAATTTTCACACTGACACTGACTTAGTGGTTACATCTGATATTACAAAAAGATGATAACATGAAAACACATTCACACACCAAATACATACACAATATAATGGATCTAATATTGATGAAGACTTTCATATACATTTCAACCAGAGTGTTGTAATGTGGCTCCTGATTTCTAAAACAACATACTGTTTCTAGTAGTTGAGGACACTGTCGGTGTTGTGGTGGTCAGATGTGTTGAGGCTGCAGGCGACGAACCTGCAAGGAACAATTACACCAACATAGATGTTAATGCTAACAATAGAAAGTGGAATGATTAATGTTAAGATATCTAAAAGTTTAAGGAAATATCACAGCATGAGTTTGTCCCATGATTTAATAAAAGCATATCTTGTTATTCAAAGGAGAGCCAAAAGACTTTCATCTTGCAATGGTCATTTTATAACCTTGTCAGTTATCCCTGGCAGAAAATGTAGAGTATTTCCTTCATTTTGGATATTACAGAATATTAATTAATGTTTTTACACTCGTCACCTGGCTGTTTTAAATGTCATCTACGTCATATTGAGACTGAGAGCTGTTTAATTATATCAAAGTATAGAAACTAATGGAGGTCGGTTTATACAATGAAAGAATTTACATGTATAAATGACTCTTTTCAGGGCCTTATAATTTACATGTGTTATCAGAGTTTTTCTACAGATGAGTTCATATCTGTCATGATGAGTGATGATGAGTCTGGAATAAACAGACGACATGAATAAAAATCCTGGTACCATTAACTGTTGGTGACATCGTCTGCACTGTTGTGTTCAGATGTGTTGAAGCACTTGGTGTTGAATCTACAAAGAACATTTTTACCAACATACAGTATGTTAAAATAGTAATAAATTCTATATAATAATACATTTCGAATATATAATATAATATACGAGAAGTTTCAGATAGTATCACTGTAAGAGTAAGTCATATGACCTAAACAAAAGAAACATATTGTTGACCATTTCATAATTACACATTCTTGGTGCGTTTAGTTTCTTAAAACCACAATTAAAATATCACATAATTGTTATGGCTTTAAAAATAACGTTTGTGTTTGAATGTTTTTATCCTTTCAGGACATAAATGTAAAGGTCTGACTTACATGTTTTGGACGTTGGTACAAAGGTTGTGTGCACAACTGTTGTAACAAAAACAGATGATGAAATGTAAACACACAAACACATCGTCCCTTATTTCAAATATAACATACTGTTACTAGTAGTTGTTGATGACACTGTCGGTGTTGTGGTGGCCAGATCTGTTGTTGCCGTAGGCGACAAATCTGCAAAGAACATTTGGAGAAACATAGATGTTAATGCTAACAATAGAAAGTGGAAAGAATAATACTACAATGACAAGTTTTAGGAATTGTCACTGCAGGAGTTTATCCCCATTTAATAAAAACATGTCTGGTTATATACTTTCATTAAAATATTACAGAAAACACATGACAATCATGCATTAAAAGTTCATTTGAAAAGGTAAGTCTATGTCAGTGATTTGAATGTGGTGATAGAATATTAGGCCTCTTTCTGCTTATACTCAATGTGTTTACTGCAATAAAGTTTCATCACCCAGTCCAAAGGAAAGGTTTGATATTTACAGTATGAATGATTTCTGCTTCCATTTACACAATACCAGTTATTATATCATGCAGTGACAAGAGATCTGTGGTGCTACAGGCTGGCCTGCGTTATCTTCCTCGTCAACACTGGTCCAGAGGAAGACACAGCCGTGGATAAAGACACCTGGACAACCCCCCCAAATCCACAGAGAAGGGTAATACTCAACAAGAAGTCAGAAGATAGAAAGCTACAAGGAAAGCTACTGACTGATGCTAAGACTCTGGTTGTTGTGATTCTGCTATCAAAGATGTGGGAAGCATGTACAGCAGGAAAACAGAGGTGTTATGCTTTCCTGATACACCCTGTAATATGACCGACAGAATCCCAGCAGAAAGTCCCAATCTGAAAAACCTTGTACTGCACATAGGGGCAAATGATATTGGGAAACGACAATCTGAAGTGCTCAAACAAGATTTAGGTAATCTGCTAAATGCACAGCTCTCTGAAGGTACAAGTCTTTTTCAGTAGGTCTTTACTACCAGTCAGAGGAGGAGAGAGATTCAGCAGACTCTTTCCAATCAACAGATGGCTTTCAACTGAATGTGAGGTCCACTCATTCCATATTATTGACAATTTTAACTTTTTCTGGGACCGAAGACATTTTTTTTCAAAGGACATGGCCTTTCCCTAAACAAGTCAGGAGTGAGGCTTTTCACCTCCAATCTCTCTTTCTTCCTGCGTAATACTGTTCCCACTGCCAAGGACAAGAGACAAGATGAACCCAAACAAAAGGAGCAAAGACCAAAACATGAAGGAGAACCAACTCTCCCCCCGCCTATGTGTTCTGGCCATGAGGGGTGCCAGATTGAAAAAGAGGAGGCCTCATCTCCTCCACCAGGAGCCACTGCTCAAGAGGATTCCCCAACTCCACATGCTCTAAAGGACTTACCAACTCCACCTGCTCGAGAAGATTCACCAACTCCATCTGCTCGAGAGGATTCACCAACTCAACCTGCTCGAGAGGATTCACCAACTCAACCTGCTCGAGAGGACTCACCAACTCAACCTGCTTGAGAGGACTCACCAACTCAACCTGCTTGAGAGGACTCACCAACTCAACCTGCTTGAGAGGACTCACCAACTCAACCTGCTCGAGAGGACTCAGCAACTCAACCTGCTCGAGAGGACTCACCAACTCAACCTGCTCGAGAGGAGTCACCAACTCAACCTGCTCGAGAGGGCTCACCAACTCAACCTGCTCGAGAGGACTCACCAACTCAACCTGCTCGAGAGGGCTCACCAACTCCACCTGCCCAAATTCCACCCAGTTCATCATCTCCACTGGCTATCCTGTCACCCTCCTCCCCCATGTTGGAGATTACTGAACAAATGAACAACCTTGCCAGCACTGGCAGTCAGTTGTTCAAACAATTAAACAACTGACTGCCCAAGTAGAGACTTTGACAAATATGATGGCCAGTTTAATGGAACTCAAAGCTACAAATCCCTCCCACTTCTCCCCAACTCAACCAGTCCAAGTTCCTTCTCATACCCGCCCACGTCCTCCTCCTCCATGGCCAGCTTCCAGTAACATCCCCCAACCTTCAGCCAACCGACCTACAACCCCCTTCAAGAGAACAGCCCTTTGCCCAAAGTGCACTGAACAGAACTCACAGGACTGTAGTCATTGTTTTGTGTGTGGTGAGGCAGGACACAGAGCAGCTGGAGGCTTAAAGCGGACTAAGTTCCAGGGAAACTGGGATCGGTCTCTGTCGAGGGACAGCCAGAGACCAGGACAGAGCCCCAGTCCCAGCCGGTAAAGCCCGCCTCTGCCAACCCTGTCAAACCACCCACCATACAGCGCAGTAAACAGACTAGGAAACAAGCCAAACGCAACAGGAATAAATCGCATGCATCCTCCTGTCAAAGCACCGTGAGCCGCAAAGTTCCCCTAGTCCAGTGCTTCTCAATTATTTTCTGTTACGCCCCCCCTAGCAAGAAGAAAACTATTCGCGCCCCCCACTCCCCACCGTGACTATCCATCTCTGCATAACATTTTATCCTTATTAACATTAAAGAAAAGAAAAAAAGAAAGACATATGGTCAAACTTACAAAGAATAACTTTATTAAATCGTGTTTTAAGTCTGTTTTAAGACGTGTTTTAAACATGTGTAAACTGTAAACATGTTTGACCAACTAATTGCACCATTGCAAAATTAAATCAAATCAATAAATAATATTTAATAATTATAATAACTAATAAACTACAAAAACAAAAAACAAAAAAACTAATTTATATTCAGTTCAGCAACATTAACTCAGGAGCACAATATATAAAACACTTGAACCTACAAAACAAAAATGAATTAAACAATTTGTGCTCATTTTTTCTTTCTTTTTTTGATCAAAATGAGGAGGAAGTCAGGTTTAATGGCTACAATGAGCACGTTTTGCAGTGCACAGCTTTTCGAAGCGAGGTTCGAAGCATGATAGTGCAACTCTCAGCTCCTGCTCAATGTTTAGCTGGGACCTGTACTTGGTCTTCAGTGCAGCAACAGCAGAGGAGCCAATCTCACAAAGGTAAGATGTTGCAAAAGGAAGCAGAATGCTTATAGCTTTCTCCCCTAAGAGTGGATACTGCCTCTCTACACTCAGCCAGAATGCACTGAGTGTCTGTGATGTGAACCTCAGTCTCAGTGTGGAGTCAGACGTCATGTCAATGAACTGCTCCTCTTCTGCAGAGCTGAAACCAGTTGGAGCTGGTGCACTGAAAGGGTCTCTCACCCAGTCATACTGGGAACTGTTTTCAGGGAAGTACTTTTTAAAGAATCCAATCAGTGAAGAAATATGCTGCTTAATGTGTGGAATCACTGAGATAGCATCATAGTCATTAGTGTCCACAAATTCATGCAGGTTCTCAAATGAATCGGTGTTTCCTTCATCAAGTTGCCTGCCCCACATTGCAAGCTTTCGGGTGAAAGAGCTAATCTTGTCTGTGACCTGAGGGAGGTGTTTATCTTTCCCTTGAAGCTGTAGATTCAGTTCATTTAGCTTTCCAAATATGTCACTCAGGTAGGCCAGTTTTCCCAGGAAGTTCTCATCACAAAATCTTTCTGCCACTTCATACTTGTGCTCCTGCTCCAAAAACACTCTTATTTGCTCTCTGAGCTCAAAAACTCGGGACAAGACTTTTCCTCGTGACAACCACCTTGCTTCACTGTGATAGAGCACAGCTTGATGTTCAGCTCCCATCTCCTCACAGATGGCAGAGAAGACTCTTGTTTTTAGTGGTCTGGTCTTTATAAAATTGACTACATCTATGATGTCAGTCATAACCTCACTTAATTCAGGGGAAAGTTGCCTGGATGCAAGTGCTTCTCTGTGTATAATACAGTGTGTCCACTCAGCATGAGGTGAGGCTGTCTTGATGAGTGCCCTGAGTCCTTTTCTCTTCCCTGCCATGGTTTGTGCACCATCACTGCAAACACCAATGCAGTTCTCCCACTTTAGCCCATTCTCAGTCAGAAAGGAGTCCAGAATTTTGAATAGCTCTTCCGCTGTGGCTCTGTCTCTGACATATTTACAAAAAAGTAGATCCTCACACAGGGAGTTTGACAAGTCAAAACGTACATAAGCAATAAACAGACAGTCTTTGTTGCTGTCAGTTGCTTCATCAAATTGTAAGGCAAAACGTTTGTCTTTGAGTTTATCTACCAGCTGTTCTTGAAGATCGTTAGCGATGTCATCTATACGTCTGGCGACAGTGTCATTGGACAGAGGGATAGTTTTTAGTTTTGCTGCACTGGCGTCGTCCAGCATGACAGAGACCATGTCTAATGCTGCAGGCAGTATCAGCTCCTCTGCTATGGTGTGGGGCTTTTTGCACTGCGCAATTTGGTACGCCACCTTATATGATGCTAACAGCGCTCGATGGTTTACTGAAGTAGCCTTCACAAAGCGGGATGACTGTTGGCAATATTCAGCACGTTTTCGCTGAAAAAACTCTAGCGGCTTATCGGCGTGATTGGAGTGTAACGTATTTAAGTGACGCGCTAATTTATTTGGCTTCATGCTGTCCGCTGCGAGCATTTTTAGACACAGCAAACACACCGGTCTTTCCTCTTCTCCAACTGTAGTGACAGTGAAGCCAAGCGCTAAATACGCTTCGTCGTATTTCCTCGTCTTAGCTTTCGGGTGACTTTCTTTTGTCTCATTATCTTTGTCTCTCTCCGCTTTTCTTTTCATCCCTGTTAAAAACTTTTTCATGTTGGCGGTTGTTATGTTGAATAACGGAGGCTTTAGACAGAACGCAGTCGGAGCTTTCTGTTGACTCAACACTGGTAACCAAGGTAACCAGGTAACCAAGGCAAACCTGTTGTCTTGTAAGTCGTAAAATGTTGCACTGTCGCAAACGTGACAGAAGTAACAATGACAGCGCCACTGCGGCCTACTGTAGTGGATGCGCAATTACACTTTATACTAGTACGGCCCAAAAAAAAAGCCTGTTCCCCAGGGTCACACGCGCCCCCCCAGGTATCGCACCGTGCCCCCCAAAGGGGGCGCGCCCCACTATTTGAGAACCACTGCCCTAGTCGGTAAGAAAAGTCTCCTGAAATGTTTGATTAATGGTTATCCCGTGACAGTATTATTTGACTCTGGTTCACAAGTGAGCATAGTAGACAGACAGTGGGCCAAGACACACATTCCCAGCTACCCAGTGAGACCACTGCAGGAGCTTTTGAATGATGGACTAGAGGTTTATGCAGTCAATGGCCAAGCCGTTCCCTATGATGGGTGGGTTGAACTCACAGTCACTCTCACCGGTCATGAAGATCCAAATCTTACTGTACAGGCCCCCTTCCTTGTAAGTAAGCTGTCACTATTCAAAACCAAGAATCAGATGAAGCTGCTAATGCCACATTGTTTAGCCTCCTACGCAGAGCTTTTGGTATGGATGAGGAGCAAGTCGTAGCCATGGTTAACTTTATCCAAGTGCCACGAAGCTATGACTGTGACCCAGCCACAGTAAGAGTTGGCAAGGACAATGTAAATATTCCAGCCGGTAAAGCAGTACAAGTTTGGTGCAGGGTACCCCAGAACTTTGATATTGCTGATCCGCTTGTACTTTATGAACCTGCAGAAGACAATGTTGCTTTAAGACACCTGAGTGTTGGAGAAGGACTCTTAGAGATCAATAATACTCAGAGACCTTTTGTGAAGATCCCCATTTCCAACCACTCAAAACATGAAGTAATCCTGCCAAAAAGAACAACCCTAGGTACCATCCAGCATGTTGCTAAAGTGATAGAGCCAGACACAGCAGAGCTGCCCAAAACTCAAACCATGCCAGTCACAGTAACAGCCATGGAGGTGAACAAAACCACCTCTCCTAAAGTCCCCTCTACTGAGCCCTGGTTACCACCAGTCGATCTGAGTCACCTGAGTCCAGACCAGCAACAGGCAGTAGAAAAAGTACTGAAGGAAGAGTGTCAGGCGTTCTCCTGTGACAGTAGTGACATAGGATGTATTCCTTCGCTACAGATGGAAATCAGACTCAAAGATGACACACCAGTCCAAAGGGCCTATGCCTCCATCCCAAAGCCTCTTTACCGGGAAGTGAAAGAGTATGTCCAAGAACTATTAGTCAAAGGATGGATTATAAAATCGCAGTCTCCCTATACAGCCCCTGTCATCTGTGTGAGAAAAAAGGATGGAACCCTACGTTTGTGCATCGATTATCGCCTTCTAAACAACAAAACTGTGCCAGATCGTCACCCGCTTCCCCGAATCCAAGACCTCACAGACTCGCTTGGGGGCTACAGCTGGTTTTCGATCCTGGATCAGGGGAAGGCATATCACCAGGGTTTCATCGCAGAAGGATCAAGGTACCTGACCGCATTCACCACGCCGTGGGGTCTCTACGAGTGGGTAAGAATACCCTTCGGGCTGTCAAATGCGCCAGCAGCCTTTCAACGGAGCATGGAGGAGATGCTCGACACACTGCGCGACGAGTGCTGCATCCCCTACCTTGATGACGTGCTATGCTTCTCCAAGTCGTTTGAGGAACATGTCCAAGTGCTGCGCAAAGTGCTACAAGCTTTACAGCAACATGGCGTGAAACTGAAACCTGAGAAGTGCGAGTTGTTCCGCAAGGAGGTTCGATATGTGGGGCGCCTGGTGTCCGCAGATGGTGTGAAAGTGGATCCCAAAGACATTGAGGCAGTACAGGTGCTCAAACACAAAAGACCACAAACAGTTGGAGAGGTCCGACAGCTGTTGGGATTCCTGAGCTACTATCGAACCTATGTGCAGGACTTCTCAAGTATTGCCAAACCCCTGTACAACCTACTGCAAGTCAAATCTGACACACCGCCATCTAAACCAACCAGAGGCAGAGTAAAGTACCCCCAACAATCTTCTCGAGCTCCAGTGCAATGGAACAAGGAACACCAACAGATACTTGAACAATTGACTGACATGTTGACACAACCACCAGTGTTAGCGTACCCAGACTTCACCCGCCCATTCATACTCCACACAGACGCGTCCCAGAAAGGCCTCGGAGCAGTCCTTTATCAAAAGCAGGATGACAAAATGCGAGTTATCGGGTACGGGTCCCGCACGCTAACTCCAGCCAAACAAAACTACCACTTGCACAGCGGCAAACTTGAGTTTCTAGCCCTCAAGTGGGCAGTTTGCAACAAGTTTAAGGACTACCTCTACTATGCCCCACATTTCACCATTTTTACAGACAATAACCCCCTAACGTATGTCCTGAGCACAGCGAAACTAAACACAGTCGGACATCGTTGGGTGGGGCAACTAGCAGATTTCCACTTTGACATAAAGTACCGTCCAGGAAAAGTCAACATTGATGCGGATGTACTGTCTCGTTGTCCCCTTGACATCAATGCCTTCATGAAGGAGTGCTCTGAGGAACTCTCAGAGGAAGCGGTTGGTACAGTCTGGGAAGGGAGCAGGAGAGCCAAGCAGGGAGATGTGCCTTGGGTAGCGGCCCTCAACTTAGCCTCACCTAATCAGCCTCCCAGAGAACCCCTCCACACGATCAGCCACGATGAACTGATTCGAGAACAGCGAGCTGATCCTGCCATTGGAAAAGTCTTGGAGATGAAAGAGAACAACATTACACCAAATGAAGACAACAGAGGTAAACTTGACACAAACACAGAGACTTTTAAGAGAGTGGAGTAGATTGCACATAAACAAGGACCTTCTGTACAGAAAGACTACAGAACGCAAACAACTTGTCCTACCAGCTACCTATCGGCAGACAGCACTGACACACCTACATAACGACATGGGTCATGTTGGGGTGGAGAAAGTCCTTAGTCTAGCCCGAGAGCGGTTCTATCGGCCTTTCATGAAAAGAGAGATAGAAGAGTATGTCACCAGAAAGTGCCCATGCATTAAACAGAAAAAGCCAGCAACACACGAGAGAGCACCAATGGGCAGTATAACATCCAGTTCACCCCTTGAGCTCGTGTGCATAGACTTTTTGCATTTAGAGACATCCAAAGGTGGGTTTGAGTACATATTAGTTGTGGTGGACCACTTCACCAGGTTCGCGCAAGCCTACCCTACCAGGAACAAAGCCGCCAAAACGGCAGCAGACCGGCTTTTCAACGACTTCATTCCCAAGTTTGGATACCCCGCCAAACTCCACCACGATCAAGGCCGGGAATTTGAGAATGAACTTTTCAAATCCCTCAGACAGCTTGCAGGTGTGGGTCACTCTAGAACGTCTCCCTACCACCCACAAGGCAACCCCGCTGAAAGACTGAACCGCACATTACTACAAATGCTTCGTACACTTGAAGAGAAAGAAAAGCAACTGGAAAGACCATTTGCCCCAAGTCATCCATGCTTATAATGTTACAAAGCATGAGGCCACAGGCTTTTCCCCATACTACCTGTTGTATGGCAGACACCCTCGTCTCCCAGTAGATCTTCTCTTTGGCCTTATGACAGAAGATGGAGCTGAAACGCCACAAGGATACGCCAAAAAGTGGGCAGGAAAAATGACAGAGGCTTATAAGATAGCAAACGCAAACAGCCAACAGTCAAGTTCCAAAGGCAAAGCAAACTATGACAAGAAGTGCAAAGGAGTAACCCTACAGCCTGGGGACAGGGTACTCATACGTAATCTCAGCGAAAGAGGTGGACCTGGCAAATTGAGGTCCTACTGGGAACCGACAGTCTACATGGTGAGAGAACAGGTTGGAGACAATCCAGTCTACAAAGTAAGTCCAGAGACCGGAGGTCGTCCCGTCCGCACTTTGCACAGGAACCTGCTATTACAAGTGAATGACCTACCAATAGAAATGGTCCAAAATCCTGCCACAAAGACACAAAAGAGAAACAAAAAGTCCACGGAAAGACCAAAGACTCCTGAACAGACACTAAGCCCCGAGGCAAGTGACTCTGAAGATGATGTTCGTCTCTACTGGTTTCGTGTGCCCAGACATCCACAGGCTGAGAGCCAGCACCCAGATCAACAAGTTCACAGTGAGTCACAAAGTAGACCTGGACCAAGTCAGACGCGTCAATCAGAGAGACATTACATTCACCCTGAACAAGTAAGAGACACTGTTATAGAAGGGGAACATGTACACTCAGACAGAGAACCGGATATGGACCAACCTGAACCAGACAACAACCAGGAAGAACCCCAGCCTCTTCATCAGGAAGAGGATGTTCTACAGCCTACTCTTGGACCAGCATCAGGGCCCGATCCTGAACCAGAACCTGCGTCGCCACCCCGACCAAGACAGTCCACCAGACAGAGGCGTCCGAACATGGTCTTCACCTACCCATCCCTGGGTCAGCCCACATACCAACCTCGTCCTACGGTGAACGCAGTTGGCGTTCAGCCTACACAATACCCCTTTCTATATCACCCTTCCCCTTACTCCCAACTCTTTTATCCCTCACCTCTAACACCAAACCCTTACTTACCTGTCCCATACCCCATCCCCTGCTTTTGGACTGTGAACTGAAGAGACACTTAAAGACATTCCAGAGACATCCCGTTTGATAAGAGACTCTAAGAGGTTCTAAGAGTTTTTGAGTTATTTAAGTCAAGTGTCAGGAGCCACTTTTGTGTTGGTGAGCGTGTGGTACACTCAAAAGATGTAACCACATTTGATATTATTTCATAAGTAATTGTTTTGATGCCACTTAATATTATTGTAATAATTATTGTGTACTTAGCAAAAGTAGTCCTGTGTAAATAATATGGTAGAGGAGCGGAACCTTCGGCGCTACGTGATTGCAGCTCCCCGGTTGCATAGTGGGGACCAACTTCCTGTTTCCTTTCATATGCGATCTGGAGAAAGACGAGAGTGCTGTGTTGTTTCCTACTCTTACACTCTACATGTATTTTACAGGTTAGTACTCGGTTTAAAACAACTGTGAAAGAGAGCCCTAAGCTTTGTATTACTTCTAAGTTACTCAGTTACTATGTTTTGATGAGTTGGGTAACTTTTGTTGGAGATTGTTGAGCCACGGCTAGTAACGGCGGTAAAAGCCGAGCCGCATCGCCACGGTAGTCTCGCGATATTTAGCGCAATTCTCGCGATAGTTAACTCGCGCCTGAAGTGTGTGTATTAGAGCAGTGATTAATGCACTAGGCAGGTATTTCATATGTAAATGGCTTCCTATTGATTTTGTATGACTCCTGATGTGACTTGATGAATGTTTGATAATCACTGAATGCTGCATTAGTTCAGAATATTTAGATTGTTAAGTTTGTACCAGATTGTCAATGGTATTTGTTGTACTTGAGAAATATGACAATGCCATATGAGTTCATAGTAATTAATATTTCTAAGTGCTAAGTCCAATTCTAATTAAGCTAGATATACTCAGCTAGACGTACAGAAGAGTAACTGAGTTTTGCACTATTTACATAGAAGCCTAAAGCACATTAAAGCTACAGTATGTGTCATTTTCTGGTATTACAAAGAGTCATCTGAAAGTGTAATAAGCAGTAATTACATATGGTTTTGGGTAACAAAAGATGAATGAATACAGAATTGCACTTTATTTTGACTTAATCAGTCATTGCTTGTACTGGACATTGAAAGCATTGAAATGTATTGTAAATGAGTTTCAAAGAGAATATATATGCGATCTGGAGAAAGACGAGAGTGCTGTGTTGTTTCCTACTCTTACACTCTACATGTATTTTACAGTTTGCAGACATTCTCTTTGTTAACGCGGTCACCGTGCCAGCCGGGGCCCGTAATATCAGCACTGGCACCAGACTCACTCCCTTCCGAACTGGGATCCTTTTCTCCCTTGTTCCCCTAAACCCCCCCCCCCCCCCCCCCGCCCACCTCCGCGCAGACGAGCACCACCTGTACCTCTTCCAAAATTACATCTGAACCTACACCAGTCTCCAAATAAGAGCATACAAAGAAAAGAGTGTGTGTACTGATGTGTTCTGGGTCCAGGTTTTACTGGAAATGTTACGCCTGACTTCTCCAAGGAAAAGCCAGGGCCCTTTGTGCCGGAAGTTTTTAACATACCAGTTATCTCAAATAGCCGGTGGCATGGCGCAAAGTACATCAGTAGGTTGAAATGCACGGTCACTCTAACTTGATACCAGTTGTGCGTCAGCCACAGCGTGAATCTAGCAAAGTTCACAGCATGTTACAATTTGCCTTACTAAATGTTACGTCTCTTAATTAATGATCTTATTATTGAAGAGAGTTTAGATTTTATGTTTTCTACTGAAACTTGGTTAAATGAGAGCAACACTTATTGAATCAGCTCTTCCACACTTTAATTTGATCAGTGAAGTTAGAGAGTCGAAGAAAGGAGGTGGAGTAGCTGCTCTGTACGATAACAAGTCCCAATGCAAACAGTTGTCATATGGGAAATTTTGCTCTTTTGAACACATTGCACTCCAGCTGAGCTCGCCTTGTTGTGCAATATTAGTCCATATGTACAGGCCAGTATTAATGAGAGGAGAAATATTTAGATATAGAAATATTTATTGTATGAAATAAAATAAGAAGTTGTAGTTTAGACCAATGATTGTATTTGCAAAGTGTTTGAATGTTTTCGTCCTTCAAAGAAAAATCTTTTCAGGTATAACTTACCTGTTTCAGTCGTTGATGTAGAGGCTGCAACAACTGCAGTTACATCTGAAAGAGAGAAATGTGTTGTTTTAATTTTCACACTGACACTGACTTAGTGGTTACATCTGATATTACAAAAAGATGATGACATGAAAACACATTCACACACCAAATACATACACAATATAATGGATATAATATTGATGAAGACTTTCATATACATTTCAACCAGAGTGTTGTAATGTGGCTCCTGATTTCTAAAACAACATACTGTTTCTAGTAGTTGAGGACACTGTCGGTGTTGTGGTGGTCAGATGTGTTGAGGCTGCAGGCGACGAACCTGCAAGGAACAATTACACCAACATAGATGTTAATGCTAACAATAGAAAGTGGAATGATTCATGTTAAGATATCTAAAAGTTTAAGGAAATATCACAGCATGAGTTTGTCCCATGATTTAATAAAAGCATATCTTGTTATTCAAAGGAGAGCCAAAAGACTTTCATCTTGCAATGGTCATTTTATAACCTTGTCAGTTATCCCTGGCAGAAAATGTAGAGTATTTCCTTCATTTTGGATATTACAGACTATTAAATAATGTTTTTACACTCGTCACCTGGCTGTTTTAAATGTCATCTACGTCATACTGAGACTGAGAGCTGTTTAATTATATCAAAGTATAGAAACTAATGGAGGTCGGTTTATACAATGAAAGACTTTACATGTATAAATGACTCTTTTCAGGGCCTTATAATTTACATGTGTTATCAGAGTTTTTCTACAGATGAGTTCATATCTGTCATGATGAGTGATGATGAGTCTGGAATAAACAAACGACATGAAGAAAAATCCTGGTACCATTAACTGTTGGTGACATCGTCTGCACTGTTGTGTTCGGATGTGTTGAAGCACTCGGCGTTGAATCTACAAAGAACATTTTTACCAACATGTTAAAATTGAATGATTGAAGAAATACTATGATAATAATTCATTCCAGTATGCAACTACAAAGAGGCTTATTCTCAGTACAGTGTGCCATAAAGTCAGTAGTGTGTGATTTCAGACACAGACTTAGTGTCAGTCCTACTTGGAGGTGATGGATGGGATGTTGCATTCGGACACCATGTGAAGCCTGTCAGGGGAAAAAGAAGGTAAAGTACATAAACTGCTCTAAGACAACAGATTTAAAAGAAAAACATCTCTGTCTGATGATTCTTGTTCAAACAGCTTACTGTGTAGATCAACAGACTGACAATATCGTCCATCAGGGGGAATGGCATTGATGCATCCACATGTGTCATCAGTGATGTTGTCACAGGATCCATACAGCACACACTGATCACATGACCAACGATGCCGATCCTCACACATGCACTGAACACCAGTACTGCTTGCAGAGCAAACTGGAGACCAACACATGGTCAAAGTGTCATTCTTCATGGTCATAAAGTAGTTGAAACATGTCCTTCTCATGTGTCTAAAGCTAAAGCCCCGTTTCCACACAGCAGTTTGGTACTGATCAGTAGGGTTTGGTTCAGATTAGCATGATCCCATTTTCTGTTTCCACAGCCACGCGTGCCCTATATAGGCGGCGTATAAGCCAGATGCCGATTGCCACATCAGCTACGTAATAGTGTGACATCATAGCAGCTAACTGCTAAAAGCTAATCGCTAACCACTAAGGAACAAAACGTGGCACAAACAAATCCAACAATGAAGACATCCAGCAGTTCATCTCCTCTGTCACTGACATGTGACTCTTTGTTACAAAACTCAATCAAGCTTTTTTCAGAGAAGGCTGTGTGCCGCAAGGAGAAACACAGACGTACCATTGTCACACTGGAAGTGACGATACTTTTTACCAATCAACGGACTGCAGTGTTTAGCTCCACCGTTTAGGGTCGACTCGATTTTCTTGGCAACCCAACGGAAGGGTCCCAAAAAGTAGGACGGTACGGGTCGGTTATTTAGACTTTTAGACTTTTTATTTTATTGTCCCCGAGGGGAAATTCTTTTTCACCGGTGTGCAGTTTTAAGGGCAGCGCGCCGACAGAGGGTGAACACAGGGAGATACATGTGGGACAACAGGACATACATGTGGGGCAACAAGACATACAGTGCATATGGTTATGGGGGGACCGGGGATTGGGACTGAGGTGGATTTTTATTGAGGGCTGAGATGACTGCAGGCACCAGGCTTCTACGGTATCGCGCCCTCCTGCACAACAGGGACCTGTACCTGCGTCCGGAGGGCATGATGGTGAGGTGGCAGTTGAGAGGGTGGGTGATGTCCATTGCTATTGTGTGTGCGATGCGTGTGATGGCCTTTGAATTGAGTTCTGACAGGGTGGGAGTGGGGAGACCGATTAATTTGGCTGCAATGTTTGTGACACGGATGAGTTTGGTTCGGTTTTTGACAGTGAGTAGGTTAAAGAAGCAGGAGGATCAGTAGAGCAGGATGGGCTGGACGATGCTTTGATACAACAGGAGGAGGAGATGGGGGGCAACATATCGTCCTTTGAGTTTCCGGATGGCATGCAGTCTTTGGTGGCTCCTTTTTTGAATGTCCGTTGTGTGCTGGTCGAAGGTGAGATTGTTGTCTAGTGTGAGTCCGAGGTATCTGAAGCTGTCAACAGTTCCAACTGTGTCGTTGTTGATGAGGGTGGGGGGCTGGATAGATGGGGTGCCTATTATTATTTCTTTTGTTTTGTTTACGTTGAGATGGAGGAAGTTATGCTTACACCAGTGTGAGAAGTGAGTGACAGTGTTGTGGTAATCTGTGGTGGAGTTATTGTCTGATAGGAGGGCGAGGATGGCAGTGTCGTCAGAGTATTTTAGGTAGGTGGTGGTGGGAGAGGGGCTGGTGCAGTCGTTGGTGTACAGGGTATAGAGGAAGGGGCTTAGCACACAGCCCTGGGGGGCTCCGGTGTTGGTGATGAGTGGGGGTGATGTGGATGTGCCTACCCGAACTGCTTGCCGTCTGTCGCTGAGGAAGTTGTACAGGAGGTGGATCAGAATGGGTGGAGTGTTGAGTTTATGAAGCTTCTGGATGAGCAGGTGCCTTTGAATGGTATTGAATGCGGAACTGAAGTCCACGAAGAGGATCCTTGCGAAGGTGCCTCGGGAATCTAGGTGCTGGAGGACAAGTTGTAGCAGGCAAGCAACAGCGTCCTCTGTGCCCTTTTTTTCCCTGTAGGCAAATTGGAGAGGGTCCAGATGAGGTTTCACCAAAGGGAGGATGACCTTCAGCAGCAGTTTTTCCAGGCATTTCATTAGAATGGGAGTGAGGGCAATGGGGCGGTAGTGATTGAGGTCGGAGGGTCGTGGTTTCTTGGGTACCGGGATTATTGTTGCGCTTTTCCAGAGAAGGGGTATAGTAGCAGTCAGATATGACTCACAGAAGAGGGAGTGGGCAATAGGAGCCAGTTCTGTGGCACAGGTCTTCAGCACCCTTGCTGGGATGCCGTCGGGTCCTGGGGCCTTGGATGGGTTACACCGGCTTAGCTGGTGGCGCACTTCCGCGACTGTGAAGGGAGCAGGCTCATTGGGATCTACTGGGGGGAGAGCCTTGAGAGCTTCCCTGCACTCTTTGGAAAAGTCCTGTGTGTCGAAGCGGTTGAAAAAGCAGTTCAGTTCAGTGGGGGGGTGGGTGGCGTGAGATTTTGTTTTGTTGTGGGTGGGTTCGCATCCGGTGAGGGATTTTACCATTTGGAAGGCTTCTCTTGTGTTCATGTTGCTGAACTTATGCTCAAGTTTGTTTTTGAATTGGATTTTAGCCATGAAGATTTTATTTTTGATGTCTCTGTTTGCTGATCTGAGACCAGTAGTGTCTTTGAGCCTGAAGGCTCTGTGCTTTTCTCTGAGGCTATTCTTGATGTCGGGGGTGATCCAGGGTTTTGAGTTGGGGTACTTTTTTATGATTTTTACTGGTATGGTGGTATGAATGCAGAAGTTGATGTAGTCAGATATTGCAGTGACTTTGCTGTTCAGATCTCCATTGAAGATATCCCAGTCGGTGCATGCCAGGGACCCTTGGAGTTGTGCGATGGAGTACTCCGACCATTGGGGGGCGCAGTGGGACTGTGGGAGGAGACGTTTGAGTACTTGTTTGTACAGTGGAAGTAAACAGATGACGTTGTGGTCTGCGAGTCCGAGCGGTGGATACGAGCTGGTCCTGAAGGCGTGATGTTTCCATAACAAAGGTCTAAAGTGTTGTTTCTTCGGGTGGGAATGTCAACATACTGCTGGAATGTCGGGAGCGCGGAGTCGAGTCTGCAGGCATTGAAGTCTCCCAGGATGAGTATCGGAGCTCCGTCTCCTCAGTCTGCTTCGGACGCCTCCGCGTTTCCCTCTTTTTCTTGGCTGTAGCTCGGGAGGAATAGCTGCCGCCGGCTTGATGTTACATAGCGTTGAGCTACGGTGGAGCAGGAGTTCGTCGCGGCCATAGGTGAGTAACCCATTGATGGTTCCGTCACAGAAACGATGAGTGGTTCACTGAGGGTATTGTTTCTGATCATGATAGTTACCAGATCCAGATAACAGACATATACTGGTGGACATTAACACTGCTGAACGTACAACAAGACGAGGACAGGTGTGACGCGCAGCCGAGCACAGGTACATTTGTGTTGTCGCAGAAGAGCATGCGCCAAGCATGTTAGGATTGACTTTGGGAATCTTTCCTGGAATTAGTCTATGGAAATGCCACAAAATATGTGTCATACCGAGACGAACCAAACCGGACGGCTCAGTGGAAACGGGGCTTTAGAATCAAATAACAGAAGCTATTAGGTCTACCTGTAGACATGTTGACATCAGAGATTTGTATTTGGTCATTGATGCTGAGAGGGTAGCTGATGTTTTTCAGAATAGTCCTCAGCTGATTTATCACTGCGACATCTGACATGTTCAACTCAACAGAAATCAGGTATTCATTCACAACAGGAAGAGCTGCAGAGATGAGTCAAGGACAAAAGAAATGAGATGCAATAAATGCTAAGCTATCAACCCAATGTGGATATTGCTGTCAGCCCCAAAAATACAGGGCGTATCTGTCAGGCCTATCATTAAGAACATTAAGTCATTATGAGTGCTTTAAAAAAGTAACAGATCTAAAGTGACTGTCTACTGAAAGAAGCCACACTCTAATGCTGTTAAAAACACTTCAGCCAAGTGCAGTATTAATGAGAGGAGAAATATTTAGATATAGAAATATTTATTGTATGAAATAAAATAAGAAGTTGTAGTTTAGACCAATGTTTGTATTTTCTAAATGTTTGAATGTTTCAATCCTTCAAAGAAAAATCTTTTCAGGTATAACTTACCTGTTTCAGTCGTTGATGTAGAGGCTGCAACAACTGCAGTTACATATGAAAGAGAGAAATGTGTTGTTTTAATTTTCACACTGACACTGACTTAGTAGTTACATCTGATATTACAAAAAGATGATGACATGAAAACACATTCACACACCAAATACATACACAATATAATGGATATAATATTGATGAAGACTTTCATATACATTTCAACCAGAGTGTTGTAATGTGGCTCCTGATTTCTAAAACAACATACTGTTACTAGTAGTTGAGGACACTGTCGGTGTTGTGGTGGTCAGATGTGTTGAGGCTGCAGGCGACGAACCTGCAAGGAACAATTACACCAACATAGATGTTAATGCTAACAATAGAAAGTGGAATGATTAATGTTAAGATATCTAAAAGTTTAAGGAAATATCACAGCATGAGTTCGTCCCATGATTTAATAAAAGCATATCTTGTCATTCAAAGGAGAGCCAAAAGACTTTCATCTTGCAATGGTCATTTTATAACCTTGTCAGTTATCCCTGGCAGAAAATGTAGATTATTTCCTTCATTTTGGATATTACAGACTATTAAATAATGTTTTTACACTCGTCACCTGGCTGTTTTAAATGTCATCTACGTCATATTGAGACTGAGAGCTGTTTAATTATATCAAAGTATAGAAACTAATGGAGGTCGGTTTATACAATGAAAGAATTTACATGTATAAATGACTCTTTTCAGGGCCTTATAATTTACATGTGTTATCAGAGTTGTTCTACAGACGAGTTCATATCTGTCATCATGAGTGATGATGAGTCTGGAATAAACAAACTACATCAAGATGGCCACCGTGGAGCAGTCACACAGTTTGGCAGGTCCTGTGTGTTTGCCACAAAAATGATTTAAAAACCTTTAAGGACTATGGCTTTTGCCATTACCCTATCTGCTACTTGTTTTTGTAGTTTTTTATTTGCTGCTGTGCCGAACCTTTCCACAAAAAAAAATATAAAAACAGCAATCAAGTCCTAAAGGTGAGCCGGCAACATCTCCTCTTCACAAGAATACTGGATGAGGGCCATGCTAGGCCACCCACTGGTCAACATGAACAGCCACAGTTTTCCTAACCTCTCTTGGGAGCTGTACACCTTCTGATGATCCTGCTTCTTGCTGGTGATGTTGAAATAAACCCAAGACCATTGCAACAGAACATAAACTGCCTGGATGCTAGGCTACCTGTGCTACATCCATTGCTAATGGAGCTACCTCTACTGCAACCTGGGCTAGTTTTACTGTTACCTGGGCTACATCCATTTATACTATGGCCCATTCCTGGGTTACCTCCACTGTTACATGGGCTGCTTCCACTGCTACCTGGGCCTCACCCACGGCTAACCAGGACCCAACCCTCGCTAGCCAGGCTCCGACCACAAGTAGCTGAGCCCCAACCACCACTAGCCAGGCCCCAACCACCACAAGCCAGGCTCCATCCACAGCTACCTGAGCCTCACCTACCGCTAACTGGGCCTCACCCACAGCCAGCTGGGCTCCAACCACAGCTAGCTGGGCCTCAACCACCATTAGATGGGCTGCAACCACCGCTACCTGGGCCTCAACCACCACTACCTGGGCCTCAGCCTCCATTAGCTGGGCTTCAATCACCACTAGCTGGGCCCCAACCACTGCTAGCTGGGCCTCAACCACCATTAGCTGGGCTTCAATCACCACTAGCTGGGTCCCAACCACCGCTACCTAGCCTCCAACCACCACTAGCTGGGTCTCAACCACCATTAGCTGGGCTTCAATCACTGCTATCTGGGCCCAAACCACTGCTAGCTGGGCTCAAAACACAGCCAGCTGGGTACCAACTACCAAATACAGAAACAAAAATGAGAAATCCTAGTATGAAGAAGCACCGTTCAACAAAAATCTTTCAGACGCTTAATCAAGCAAGGACTATTTACCTACACCTAAAACCCAAAGGTTTACTTGGAGGTCATTTGAAAATACGGAGCATGATTCCAAAGCGAGAACAACTTGAACACTTACTAATTTCGTCCAACATAGATTTTTTTGGGTTGACTGAAACATGGGTGACAAGTTCTTCACCTATGGCTGCTATACATATTCCAGGTTATAATGTATTTAGGGAGGACAGAGGTCAAGGCAAAGGAGGGGGGGGTTCTAGTTTATGTATGAGATACTCTTCAATGTTCACAAATTGTATGGCCTGAGGACATTACACTTGAATGTGTTGGAGAAAATATTGTCCTTTCTAAGGAAATGAATTTTATTGTTATTTGTATTTATAGGAAACCATCAGCCAAAATTGATTTTTATGACCAGCTAAATGTGCTTTTAAAATTTTGCAGTTCCAGTAAGGAGGTGATCTTAATTGGGGATTTTAATATTAATTGGGATAATAAGAAAGAAAGGAGTAAATTAAAACAAATAACAAATCTTTGTAATATGGTCCAATTAATTGAAAATCCTACTCATATAACTAACCAGACTAAGACAAGAATAGATTTATTATTTGCAAATAAGCATGAAAGAATCTTGAAAACTTACAATTTCTTAACTGGTCTCTCTGACCATAATGCAATCTTTTTCACAAGGAAATTGGTCAAAACGAGAACCCAAATGTCTTGTACAAGTTCCAAGGGTACCTTCTGTTATGAAGTAGTCCCGAAAAATCAACATCACAATCTGGCTAGAGCTGTACATGAGATTGACTGGAATGAAATTGTTTCATGTGATGATATTTCAACAAACAGTATTAACTTCTACTCCAAAATAAAAAAAATGTGATACCTTGATTTACAAAAAGAAAAACCAAGACAGTAAAGGTGATTTACCATGGCTCAATGAACAATGCAGGACTTTAATGAAAACTAGGGACCAATTATTGAAAAAATCTCTTAAAACTGGTCTTGTCTCTGACAGACAACTCTTTACGTCATTGCGAAATAGAGTAATTCAAACATTGCGTAAAACCAAGGCAAACTTTTACCTATCAATTATTGAGTCAACCAAAGGTTTGGCAGACAATTGATAAAATAACTGGTAAGATAGATAAAGGCAGGGACATAGATGTTATGATTTGGGGTGTTTAGTGTTGTCCACGTGTGTTGTTAGTTTTCCCTGTCTGTCATCTCCTCCTGTGTGCTCCCTTCCCCCCTTGATTGTGAATGGTTTTAGGTCCAACTGAAAGCAGTGTATGTATCCTGATTGTAGACTTCTCATCAATATTTAAGTGTTGTCTAAATATCAATTAATATTTTTTATAACTTTTATAGCTGCCTCAAACAATTAAAGATGCCCTGGCTGCCGTTCGCCAGTGAAATCGGTTCATGTGTGGTGTGTTGATGTTGCCGTGTGGCCGCACACCACACACTGTACGACCAAAACTGTAAAACATCCGATTATTTATCACCGTGTGTGTGGTCTCTGAAGTTTGGCAAATCGGCTGACAATTTTAAAATCCTGCCGTGTGAACCAGCCTTTACCTATTTCAGTCGTTGGTGTAGAGGCTGCAACAATTGCAGTTACATCTGAAAGAGAGAAATGTGTTGTTTTAATTTTCACACTGACACTGACTTAGTGGTTACATCTGATATTACAGATATTATTATTGGTGAATGATCAATGAAATACTAAAATAATAATTTATTCCAGTATGCAACTACAAAGAGGCTTATTCTCAGTACAGTGTGCCATAAAGTCAGTAGTGTGTGATTTCAGACACAGACTTAGTGTCAGTCCTACTTGGAGGTGATGGATGGGATGTTGCATTCGGACACCATGTGAAGCCTGTCAGGGGAAAAAGAAGGTAAAGTACATAAACTGCTCTAAGACAACAGATTTAAAAGAAAAACATCTCTGTCTGATGATTCTTGTTCAAACAGCTTACTGTGTAGATCAACAGACTGACAATATCGTCCATCAGGGGGAATGGCATTGATGCATCCACATGTGTCATCAGTGATGTTGTCACAGGATCCATACAGCACACACTGATCACATGACCAACGATGCCGATCCTCACACATGCACTGAACACCAGTACTGCTTGCAGAGCAAACTGGAGACCAACACATGGTCAAAGTGTCATTCTTCACGGTCATAAAGTAGTTGAAACATGTCCTTCTCATGTGTCTAAAGCTAAAGCCCCGTCTCCACACAGCAGTTTGGTACTGATCAGTAGGGTTTGGTTCAGATTAGCCTGATCCCATTTTCTGTTTCCACAGCCACGCGTGCCCTATATAGGCGGCGTATAAGCCAGATGCCGATTGCCACATCAGCTACGTAATAGTGTGACATCATAGCAGCTAACTGCTAAAAGCTAATCGCTAACCACTAAGGAACAAAACGTGGCACAAACAAATCCAACAATTAAGACATCCAGCAGTTCATCTCCTCTGTCACTGACATGTGACTCTTTGTTACAAAACTCAATCAAGCTTTGTTTCAGAGAAGGCTGTGTGCCGTGAGGAGAAACACAGACGTAAACAATCAACTGTGTATTGAAACATGATGTTTTTATTTTACCATTGTCACACTGGAAGTGACGATACTTTTTACCAATCAACGGACTGCAGTGTTTAGCTCCACTGTTTAAGGTCGACTCGATTTTCTTGCCAACCCAACGGAAGGGTCCCAAAAAGTAGGACGGTACGGGTCGGTTATTTGGGAATCTTTCCTGGAATTAGTCAATGGAAATGCCACAAAATATGTGCCGTACCGAGACGAACCAAACCGGACTGCTCAGTGGAAATGGGGCTTTAGAATCAAATAACAGAAGCTATTAGGTCTACCTGTAGACATGTTGACATCAGAGATTTGTATTTGGTCATTGATGCTGAGAGGGTAGCTGATGTTTTTCAGAATAGTCCTCAGCTGTTTTATCACTGTGACATCTGACATGTTCAACTCAATAGAAATCAGGTATTCATTCACAACAGGAAGAGCTGCAGAGATGAGTCAAGGACAAAAGAAATGAGATCCAATAAATGCTAAGCTATCGATAAAATGTGGATATCGCTATCAGGCCCAAAAAGTCCTGTATCTGTCAGGCCTATCATTAAAAACATTAAGTCATTATGAGTGCTTTAAAAAAGTAACAGATCTAAAGTGACTGTCTACTGAAAGAAGCCACACTCTAATGCTGTTAAAAACACTTCAGCCAAGTGCAGTATTAATGAGAGGAGAAATATTTAGATATAGAAATATTTATTGTATGAAATAAAATAAGAAGTTGTAGTTTAGACCAATGTTTGTATTTTCTAAATGTTTGAATGTTTCAATCCTTCAAAGAAAAATCTTTTCAGGTATAACTTACCTGTTTCAGTCGTTGATGTAGAGGCTGCAACAACTGCAGTTACATATGAAAGAGAGAAATGTGTTGTTTTAATTTTCACACTGACACTGACTTAGTAGTTACATCTGATATTACAAAAAGATGATGTCATGAAAACACATTCACACACCAAATACATACACAATATAATGGATATAATATTGATGAAGACTTTCATATACATTTCAACCAGAGTGTTGTAATGTGGCTCCTGATTTCTAAAACAACATACTGTTACTAGTAGTTGAGGACACTGTCGGTGTTGTGGTGGTCAGATGTGTTGAGGCTGCAGGCGACGAACCTGCAAGGAACAATTACACCAACATAGATGTTAATGCTAACAATAGAAAGTGGAATGATTAATGTTAAGATATCTAAAAGTTTAAGGAAATATCACAGCATGAGTTCGTCCCATGATTTAATAAAAGCATATCTTGTTATTCAAAGGAGAGCCAAAAGACTTTCATCTTGCAATGGTCATTTTATAACCTTGTCAGTTATCCCTGGCAGAAAATGTAGATTATTTCCTTCATTTTGGATATTACAGACTATTAAATAATGTTTTTACACTCGTCACCTGGCTGTTTTAAATGTCATCTACGTCATATTGAGACTGAGAGCTGTTTAATTATATCAAAGTATAGAAACTAATGGAGGTCGGTTTATACAATGAAAGAATTTACATGTATAAATGACTCTTTTCAGGGCCTTATAATTTACATGTGTTATCAGAGTTGTTCTACAGACGAGTTCATATCTGTCATCATGAGTGATGATGAGTCTGGAATAAACAAACTACATCAAGATGGCCACCGTGGAGCAGTCACACAGTTTGGCAGGTCCTGTGTGTTTGCCACAAAAATGATTTAAAAACCTTTAAGGACTATGGCTTTTGCCATTACCCTATCTGCTACTTGTTTTTGTAGTTTTTTATTTGCTGCTGTGCCGAACCTTTCCACAAAAAAAATTATAAAAACAGCAATCAAGTCCTAAAGGTGAGCCGGCAACATCTCCTCTTCACAAGAATACTGGATGAGGGCCATGCTAGGCCACCCACTGGTCAACATGAACAGCCACAGTTTTCCTAACCTCTCTTGGGAGCTGTACACCTTCTGATGATCCTGCTTCTTGCTGGTGATGTTGAAATAAACCCAAGACCATTGCAACAGAACATAAACTGCCTGGATGCTAGGCTACCTGTGCTACATCCATTGCTAATGGAGCTACCTCTACTGCAACCTGGGCTAGTTTTACTGTTACCTGGGCTACATCCATTTATACTATGGCCCATTCCTGGGTTACCTCCACTGTTACATGGGCTGCTTCCACTGCTACCTGGGCCTCACCCACGGCTAACCAGGACCCAACCCTCGCTAGCCAGGCTCCGACCACAAGTAGCTGAGCCCCAACCACCACTAGCCAGGCCCCAACCACCACAAGCCAGGCTCCATCCACAGCTACCTGAGCCTCACCTACCGCTAACTGGGCCTCACCCACAGCCAGCTGGGCTCCAACCACAGCTAGCTGGGCCTCAACCACCATTAGATGGGCTGCAACCACCGCTACCTGGGCCTCAACCACCACTACCTGGGCCTCAGCCTCCATTAGCTGGGCTTCAATCACCACTAGCTGGGCCCCAACCACTGCTAGCTGGGCCTCAACCACCATTAGCTGGGCTTCAATCACCACTAGCTGGGTCCCAACCACCGCTACCTAGCCTCCAACCACCACTAGCTGGGTCTCAACCACCATTAGCTGGGCTTCAATCACTGCTATCTGGGCCCAAACCACTGCTAGCTGGGCTCAAAACACAGCCAGCTGGGTACCAACTACCAAATACAGAAACAAAAATGAGAAATCCTAGTATGAAGAAGCACCGTTCAACAAAAATCTTTCAGACGCTTAATCAAGCAAGGACTATTTACCTACACCTAAAACCCAAAGGTTTACTTGGAGGTCATTTGAAAATACGGAGCATGATTCCAAAGCGAGAACAACTTGAACACTTACTAATTTCGTCCAACATAGATTTTTTTGGGTTGACTGAAACATGGGTGACAAGTTCTTCACCTATGGCTGCTATACATATTCCAGGTTATAATGTATTTAGGGAGGACAGAGGTCAAGGCAAAGGAGGGGGGGGTTCTAGTTTATGTATGAGATACTCTTCAATGTTCACAAATTGTATGGCCTGAGGACATTACACTTGAATGTGTTGGAGAAAATATTGTCCTTTCTAAGGAAATGAATTTTATTGTTATTTGTATTTATAGGAAACCATCAGCCAAAATTGATTTTTATGACCAGCTAAATGTGCTTTTAAAATTTTGCAGTTCCAGTAAGGAGGTGATCTTAATTGGGGATTTTAATATTAATTGGGATAATAAGAAAGAAAGGAGTAAATTAAAACAAATAACAAATCTTTGTAATATGGTCCAATTAATTGAAAATCCTACTCATATAACTAACCAGACTAAGACAAGAATAGATTTATTATTTGCAAATAAGCATGAAAGAATCTTGAAAACTTACAATTTCTTAACTGGTCTCTCTGACCATAATGCAATCTTTTTCACAAGGAAATTGGTCAAAACGAGAACCCAAATGTCTTGTACAAGTTCCAAGGGTACCTTCTGTTATGAAGTAGTCCCGAAAAATCAACATCACAATCTGGCTAGAGCTGTACATGAGATTGACTGGAATGAAATTGTTTCATGTGATGATATTTCAACAAACAGTATTAACTTCTACTCCAAAATAAAAAAAATGTGATACCTTGATTTACAAAAAGAAAAACCAAGACAGTAAAGGTGATTTACCATGGCTCAATGAACAATGCAGGACTTTAATGAAAACTAGGGACCAATTATTGAAAAAATCTCTTAAAACTGGTCTTGTCTCTGACAGACAACTCTTTACGTCATTGCGAAATAGAGTAATTCAAACATTGCGTAAAACCAAGGCAAACTTTTACCTATCAATTATTGAGTCAACCAAAGGTTTGGCAGACAATTGATAAAATAACTGGTAAGATAGATAAAGGCAGGGACATAGATGTTATGATTTGGGGTGTTTAGTGTTGTCCACGTGTGTTGTTAGTTTTCCCTGTCTGTCATCTCCTCCTGTGTGCTCCCTTCCCCCCTTGATTGTGAATGGTTTTAGGTCCAACTGAAAGCAGTGTATGTATCCTGATTGTAGACTTCTCATCAATATTTAAGTGTTGTCTAAATATCAATTAATATTTTTTATAACTTTTATAGCTGCCTCAAACAATTAAAGATGCCCTGGCTGCCGTTCGCCAGTGAAATCGGTTCATGTGTGGTGTGTTGATGTTGCCGTGTGGCCGCACACCACACACTGTACGACCAAAACTGTAAAACATCCGATTATTTATCACCGTGTGTGTGGTCTCTGAAGTTTGGCAAATCGGCTGACAATTTTAAAATCCTGCCGTGTGAACCAGCCTTTACCTATTTCAGTCGTTGGTGTAGAGGCTGCAACAATTGCAGTTACATCTGAAAGAGAGAAATGTGTTGTTTTAATTTTCACACTGACACTGACTTAGTGGTTACATCTGATATTACAGATATTATTATTGGTGAATGATCAATGAAATACTAAAATAATAATTTATTCCAGTATGCAACTACAAAGAGGCTTATTCTCAGTACAGTGTGCCATAAAGTCAGTAGTGTGTGATTTCAGACACAGACTTAGTGTCAGTCCTACTTGGAGGTGATGGATGGGATGTTGCATTCGGACACCATGTGAAGCCTGTCAGGGGAAAAAGAAGGTAAAGTACATAAACTGCTCTAAGACAACAGATTTAAAAGAAAAACATCTCTGTCTGATGATTCTTGTTCAAACAGCTTACTGTGTAGATCAACAGACTGACAATATCGTCCATCAGGGGGAATGGCATTGATGCATCCACATGTGTCATCAGTGATGTTGTCACAGGATCCATACAGCACACACTGATCACATGACCAACGATGCCGATCCTCACACATGCACTGAACACCAGTACTGCTTGCAGAGCAAACTGGAGACCAACACATGGTCAAAGTGTCATTCTTCACGGTCATAAAGTAGTTGAAACATGTCCTTCTCATGTGTCTAAAGCTAAAGCCCCGTCTCCACACAGCAGTTTGGTACTGATCAGTAGGGTTTGGTTCAGATTAGCCTGATCCCATTTTCTGTTTCCACAGCCACGCGTGCCCTATATAGGCGGCGTATAAGCCAGATGCCGATTGCCACATCAGCTACGTAATAGTGTGACATCATAGCAGCTAACTGCTAAAAGCTAATCGCTAACCACTAAGGAACAAAACGTGGCACAAACAAATCCAACAATTAAGACATCCAGCAGTTCATCTCCTCTGTCACTGACATGTGACTCTTTGTTACAAAACTCAATCAAGCTTTGTTTCAGAGAAGGCTGTGTGCCGTGAGGAGAAACACAGACGTAAACAATCAACTGTGTATTGAAACATGATGTTTTTATTTTACCATTGTCACACTGGAAGTGACGATACTTTTTACCAATCAACGGACTGCAGTGTTTAGCTCCACTGTTTAAGGTCGACTCGATTTTCTTGCCAACCCAACGGAAGGGTCCCAAAAAGTAGGACGGTACGGGTCGGTTATTTGGGAATCTTTCCTGGAATTAGTCAATGGAAATGCCACAAAATATGTGCCGTACCGAGACGAACCAAACCGGACTGCTCAGTGGAAATGGGGCTTTAGAATCAAATAACAGAAGCTATTAGGTCTACCTGTAGACATGTTGACATCAGAGATTTGTATTTGGTCATTGATGCTGAGAGGGTAGCTGATGTTTTTCAGAATAGTCCTCAGCTGATTTATCACTGTGACATCTGACATGTTCAACTCAATAGAAATCAGGTATTCATTCACAACAGGAAGAGCTGCAGAGATGAGTCAAGGACAAAAGAAATGAGATCCAATAAATGCTAAGCTATCGATAAAATGTGGATATCGCTATCAGGCCCAAAAAGTCCTGTATCTGTCAGGCCTATCATTAAAAACATTAAGTCATTATGAGTGCTTTAAAAAAGTAACAGATCTAAAGTGACTGTCTACTGAAAGAAGCCACACTCTAATGCTGTTAAAAACACTTCAGCCAAGTGCAGTATTAATGAGAGGAGAAATATTTAGATATAGAAATATTTATTGTATGAAATAAAATAAGAAGTTGTAGTTTAGACCAATGTTTGTATTTTCTAAATGTTTGAATGTTTCAATCCTTCAAAGAAAAATCTTTTCAGGTATAACTTACCTGTTTCAGTCGTTGATGTAGAGGCTGCAACAACTGCAGTTACATATGAAAGAGAGAAATGTGTTGTTTTAATTTTCACACTGACACTGACTTAGTAGTTACATCTGATATTACAAAAAGATGATGACATGAAAACACATTCACACACCAAATACATACACAATATAATGGATATAATATTGATGAAGACTTTCATATACATTTCAACCAGAGTGTTGTAATGTGGCTCCTGATTTCTAAAACAACATACTGTTACTAGTAGTTGAGGACACTGTCGGTGTTGTGGTGGTCAGATGTGTTGAGGCTGCAGGCGACGAACCTGCAAGGAACAATTACACCAACATAGATGTTAATGCTAACAATAGAAAGTGGAATGATTAATGTTAAGATATCTAAAAGTTTAAGGAAATATCACAGCATGAGTTCGTCCCATGATTTAATAAAAGCATATCTTGTTATTCAAAGGAGAGCCAAAAGACTTTCATCTTGCAATGGTCATTTTATAACCTTGTCAGTTATCCCTGGCAGAAAATGTAGATTATTTCCTTCATTTTGGATATTACAGACTATTAAATAATGTTTTTACACTCGTCACCTGGCTGTTTTAAATGTCATCTACGTCATATTGAGACTGAGAGCTGTTTAATTATATCAAAGTATAGAAACTAATGGAGGTCGGTTTATACAATGAAAGAATTTACATGTATAAATGACTCTTTTCAGGGCCTTATAATTTACATGTGTTATCAGAGTTGTTCTACAGACGAGTTCATATCTGTCATCATGAGTCTGGAATAAACAAACTACATCAAGATGGCCACCGTGGAGCAGTCACACAGTTTGGCAGGTCCTGTGTGTTTGCCACAAAAATGATTTAAAAACCTTTAAGGACTATGGCTTTTGCCATTACCCTATCTGCTACTTGTTTTTGTAGTTTTTTATTTGCTGCTGTGCCGAACCTTTCCACAAAAAAAAATATGAAAACAGCAATCAAGTCCTAAAGGTGAGCCGGCAACATCTCCTCTTCACAAGAATACTGGATGAGGGCCATGCTAGGCCACCCACTGGTCAACATGAACAGCCACAGTTTTCCTAACCTCTCTTGGGAGCTGTACACCTTCTGATGATCCTGCTTCTTGCTGGTGATGTTGAAATAAACCCAAGACCATTGCAACAGAACATAAACTGCCTGGATGCTAGGCTACCTGTGCTACATCCATTGCTAATGGAGCTACCTCTACTGCAACCTGGGCTAGTTTTACTGTTACCTGGGCTACATCCATTTATACTATGGCCCATTCCTGGGTTACCTCCACTGTTACATGGGCTGCTTCCACTGCTACCTGGGCCTCACCCACGGCTAACCAGGACCCAACCCTCGCTAGCCAGGCTCCGACCACAAGTAGCTGAGCCCCAACCACCACTAGCCAGGCCCCAACCACCACAAGCCAGGCTCCATCCACAGCTACCTGAGCCTCACCTACCGCTAACTGGGCCTCACCCACAGCCAGCTGGGCTCCAACCACAGCTAGCTGGGCCTCAACCACCATTAGATGGGCTGCAACCACCACTACCTGGGCCTCAACCACCACTACCTGGGCCTCAGCCTCCATTAGCTGGGCTTCAATCACCACTAGCTGGGCCCCAACCACTGCTAGCTGGGCCTCAACCACCATTAGCTGGGCTTCAATCACCACTAGCTGGGTCCCAACCACCGCTACCTAGCCTCCAACCACCACTAGCTGGGTCTCAACCACCATTAGCTGGGCTTCAATCACTGCTATCTGGGCCCAAACCACTGCTAGCTGGGCTCAAAACACAGCCAGCTGGGTACCAACTACCAAATACAGAAACAAAAATGAGAAATCCTAGTATGAAGAAGCACCGTTCAACAAAAATCTTTCAGACGCTTAATCAAGCAAGGACTATTTACCTACACCTAAAACCCAAAGGTTTACTTGGAGGTCATTTGAAAATACGGAGCATGATTCCAAAGCGAGAACAACTTGAACACTTACTAATTTCGTCCAACATAGATTTTTTTGGGTTGACTGAAACATGGGTGACAAGTTCTTCACCTATGGCTGCTATACATATTCCAGGTTATAATGTATTTAGGGAGGACAGAGGTCAAGGCAAAGGAGGGGGGGGTTCTAGTTTATGTATGAGATACTCTTCAATGTTCACAAATTGTATGGCCTGAGGACATTACACTTGAATGTGTTGGAGAAAATATTGTCCTTTCTAAGGAAATGAATTTTATTGTTATTTGTATTTATAGGAAACCATCAGCCAAAATTGATTTTTATGACCAGCTAAATGTGCTTTTAAAATTTTGCAGTTCCAGTAAGGAGGTGATCTTAATTGGGGATTTTAATATTAATTGGGATAATAAGAAAGAAAGGAGTAAATTAAAACAAATAACAAATCTTTGTAATATGGTCCAATTAATTGAAAATCCTACTCATATAACTAACCAGACTAAGACAAGAATAGATTTATTATTTGCAAATAAGCATGAAAGAATCTTGAAAACTTACAATTTCTTAACTGGTCTCTCTGACCATAATGCAATCTTTTTCACAAGGAAATTGGTCAAAACGAGAACCCAAATGTCTTGTACAAGTTCCAAGGGTACCTTCTGTTATGAAGTAGTCCCGAAAAATCAACATCACAATCTGGCTAGAGCTGTACATGAGATTGACTGGAATGAAATTGTTTCATGTGATGATATTTCAACAAACAGTATTAACTTCTACTCCAAAATAAAAAAAATGTGATACCTTGATTTACAAAAAGAAAAACCAAGACAGTAAAGGTGATTTACCATGGCTCAATGAACAATGCAGGACTTTAATGAAAACTAGGGACCAATTATTGAAAAAATCTCTTAAAACTGGTCTTGTCTCTGACAGACAACTCTTTACGTCATTGCGAAATAGAGTAATTCAAACATTGCGTAAAACCAAGGCAAACTTTTACCTATCAATTATTGAGTCAACCAAAGGTTTGGCAGACAATTGATAAAATAACTGGTAAGATAGATAAAGGCAGGGACATAGATGTTATGATTTGGGGTGTTTAGTGTTGTCCACGTGTGTTGTTAGTTTTCCCTGTCTGTCATCTCCTCCTGTGTGCTCCCTTCCCCCCTTGATTGTGAATGGTTTTTAGGTCCAACTGAAAGCAGTGTATGTATCCTGATTGTAGACTTCTCATCAATATTTAAGTGTTGTCTAAATATCAATTAATATTTTTTATAACTTTTATAGCTGCCTCAAACAATTAAAGATGCCCTGGCTGCCGTTCGCCAGTGAAATCGGTTCATGTGTGGTGTGTTGATGTTGCCGTGTGGCCGCACACCACACACTGTACGACCAAAACTGTAAAACATCCGATTATTTATCACCGTGTGTGTGGTCTCTGAAGTTTGGCAAATCGGCTGACAATTTTAAAATCCTGCCGTGTGAACCAGCCTTTACCTATTTCAGTCGTTGGTGTAGAGGCTGCAACAATTGCAGTTACATCTGAAAGAGAGAAATGTGTTGTTTTAATTTTCACACTGACACTGACTTAGTGGTTACATCTGATATTACAGATATTATTATTGGTGAATGATCAATGAAATACTAAAATAATAATTTATTCCAGTATGCAACTACAAAGAGGCTTATTCTCAGTACAGTGTGCCATAAAGTCAGTAGTGTGTGATTTCAGACACAGACTTAGTGTCAGTCCTACTTGGAGGTGATGGATGGGATGTTGCATTCGGACACCATGTGAAGCCTGTCAGGGGAAAAAGAAGGTAAAGTACATAAACTGCTCTAAGACAACAGATTTAAAAGAAAAACATCTCTGTCTGATGATTCTTGTTCAAACAGCTTACTGTGTAGATCAACAGACTGACAATATCGTCCATCAGGGGGAATGGCATTGATGCATCCACATGTGTCATCAGTGATGTTGTCACAGGATCCATACAGCACACACTGATCACATGACCAACGATGCCGATCCTCACACATGCACTGAACACCAGTACTGCTTGCAGAGCAAACTGGAGACCAACACATGGTCAAAGTGTCATTCTTCACGGTCATAAAGTAGTTGAAACATGTCCTTCTCATGTGTCTAAAGCTAAAGCCCCGTTTCCACACAGCAGTTTGGTACTGATCAGTAGGGTTTGGTTCAGATTAGCCTGATCCCATTTTCTGTTTCCACAGCCACGCGTGCCCTATATAGGCGGCGTATAAGCCAGATGCCGATTGCCACATCAGCTACGTAATAGTGTGACATCATAGCAGCTAACTGCTAAAAGCTAATCGCTAACCACTAAGGAACAAAACGTGGCACAAACAAATCCAACAATTAAGACATCCAGCAGTTCATCTCCTCTGTCACTGACATGTGACTCTTTGTTACAAAACTCAATCAAGCTTTGTTTCAGAGAAGGCTGTGTGCCGTGAGGAGAAACACAGACGTAAACAATCAACTGTGTATTGAAACATGATGTTTTTATTTTACCATTGTCACACTGGAAGTGACGATACTTTTTACCAATCAACGGACTGCAGTGTTTAGCTCCACTGTTTAAGGTCGACTCGATTTTCTTGCCAACCCAACGGAAGGGTCCCAAAAAGTAGGACGGTACGGGTCGGTTATTTAGACTTTTAGACTTTTTATTTTATTGTCCCCGAGGGGAAATTCTTTTTCACCGGTGTGCAGTTTTAAGGGCAGCGCGCAGACAGAGGGTGAACACAGGGAGATACATGTGGGACAACAGGACATACATGTGGGGCAACAGGACATACAGTGCATATGGTTATGGGGGGACCGGGGATTGGGACTGAGGTGGATTTTTATTGAGGGCTGAGATGACTGCAGGCACCAGGGTTCTGCGGTATCGCGCCCTCCTGCACAACAGGGACCTGTACCTGCGTCCGGAGGGCATGATGGTGAGATGGCAGTTGAGAGGGTGGGTGATGTCCATTGCTATTGTGTGTGCGATGCGTGTGATGGCCTTTGAATTGAGTTCTGACAGGGTGGGAGTGGGGAGACCGATTAATTTGGCTGCAATGTTTGTGACACGGATGAGTTTGGTTCGGTTTTTGACAGTGAGTAGGTTAAAGAAGCAGGAGGATCAGTAGAGCAGGATGGGCTGGACGATGCTTTGATACAACAGGAGGAGGAGATGGGGGGCAACATATAGTCCTTTGAGTTTCCGGATGGCGTGCAGTCTTTGGTGGCTCCTTTTTTGAATGTCCGTTGTGTGCTGGTCGAAGGTGAGATTGTTGTCTAGTGTGAGTCCGAGGTATCTGAAGCTGTCAACAGTTTCAACTGTGTCGTTGTTAATGAGGGTGGGGGGCTGGGGAGATGGGGTGCCTATTATTATTTCTTTTGTTTTGTTTACGTTGAGATGGAGGAAGTTATGCTTACACCAGTGTGAGAAGTGAGTGACAGTGTTGTGATAATCTGTGGTGGAGTTATTGTCTGATAGGAGGGCGAGGATGGCAGTGTCGTCAGAGTATTTTAGGTAGGTGGTGGTGGGAGAGGGGCTGGTGCAGTCGTTGGTGTACAGGGTATAGAGGAAGGGGCTTAGCACACAGCCCTGGGGGGCTCCGGTGTTGGTGATGAGTGGGGGTGATGTGGATGTGCCTACCCGAACTGCTTGCCGTCTGTCGCTGAGGAAGTTGTACAGGAGGTGGATCAGAATGGGTGGAGTGTTGAGTTTATGAAGCTTCTGGATGAGCAGGTGCCTTTGAATGGTATTGAATGCGGAACTGAAGTCCACGAAGAGGATCCTTGCGAAGGTGCCTCGGGAATCTAGGTGCTGGAGGACAAGTTGTAGCAGGCAAGCAACAGCGTCCTCTGTGCCCTTTTTTTCCCTGTAGGCAAATTGGAGAGGGTCCAGATGAGGTTTCACCAAAGGGAGGATGACCTTCAGCAGCAGTTTTTCCAGGCATTTCATTAGAATGGGAGTGAGGGCAATGGGGCGGTAGTGATTGAGGTCGGAGGGTCGTGGTTTCTTGGGTACCGGGATTATTGTTGCGCTTTTCCAGAGAAGGGGTATAGTAGCAGTCAGATATGACTCACAGAAGAGGGAGTGGGCAATAGGAGCCAGTTCTGTGGCACAGGTCTTCAGCACCCTTGCTGGGATGCCGTCGGGTCCTGGAGCCTTGGATGGGTTACACCGGCTTAGCTGGTGGCGCACTTCCGCGACTGTGAAGGGAGCAGGCTCATTGGGATCTACTGGGGGGAGAGCCTTGAGAGCTTCCCTGCACTCTTTGGAAAAGTCCTGTGTGTCGAAGCGGTTGAAAAAGGAGTTCAGTTCAGTGGGGGGGTGGGTGGCGTGAGATTTTGTTTTGTTGTGGGTGGGTTCATATCCGGTGAGGGATTTTACCATTTGGAAGGCTTCTCTTGTGTTCATGTTGCTGAACTTATGCTCAAGTTTGTTTTTGAATTGGATTTTAGCCATGAAGATTTTATTTTTGATGTCTCTGTTTGCTGATCTGAGACCAGTAGTGTCTTTGAGCCTGAAGGCTCTGTGCTTTTCTCTGAGGCTATTCTTGATGTCAGGGGTGATCCAGGGTTTTGAGTTGGGGTACTTTTTTATGATTTTTACTGGTATGGTGGTATGAATGCAGAAGTTGATGTAGTCAGATATTGCAGTGACTTTGCTGTTCAGATCTCCGTTGAAGATATCCCAGTCGGTGCATGCCAGGGACCCTTGGAGTTGTGCGATGGAGTACTCCGACCATTGGGGGGCGCAGTGGGACTGTGGGAGGAGACGTTTGAGTACTTGTTTGTACAGCGGAAGTAAACAGATGACGTTGTGGTCTGCGAGTCCGAGCGGTGGATACGAGCTGGTCCTGAAGGCGTCGTGGATGTTTCCATAGCAAAGGTCTAAAGTGTTGTTTCTTCTGGTGGGAATGTCGACATACTGCTGGAATGTCGGGAGCGCGGAGTCGAGTCTGCAGGCATTGAAGTCTCCCAGGATGAGTATCGGAGCTCCGGGGTACCTAGCTGCCATGGCGTTAGCATCCTCGGCTACCAGTTCTGATGCTACTTTGATGTTGGCGCTGAGAGCGATGTACACACAGCTGACCACCACAGTTGGAAATTCCCGAGGAAGGTAGTAGGGGCGAAGAGACACGGTGAGCAACTCCACGTCGGGCAGGCAGACCCTCCGGTGGGTTTTGATGTTGCTACACCATCTGTCGTTGATGTATAGACAGACCCCACCGCCCCTCGTTTTCCCCGAGTTCCTGGTTCTGTCTGACCTGATGATGGTGAAGTTGTCGAGGCTAACCTCGTCGTCGGATACCGACTCGTCCAGCCAGGTCTCAGTCAGGGCGATGATGCAGGTGTCCCTGAAGGCCCTTTCCATTCTGCACCAGGCATGGAGCAGGTCCATTTTGTTCCGGAGGGAGCGGACATTTGAGAGGATAGTGGAGGGGAGAGGGGGCTTGAAGGGCCGTCTCCTCATACTGGAGAGTTGTGCGATGGAGTACTCCGACCATTGGGGGGCGCAGTGGGACTGTGGGAGGAGACGTTTGAGTACTTGTTTGTACAGTGGAAGTAAACAGATGACGTTGTGGTCTGCGAGTCCGAGCGGTGGATACGAGCTGGTCCTGAAGGCGTCGGGGATGTTTCCATAACAAAGGTCTAAAGTGTTGTTTCTTCTGGTGGGAATGTCAACATACTGCTGGAATGTCGGGAGCGCGGAGTCGAGTCTGCAGGCATTGAAGTCTCCCAGGATGAGTATCGGAGCTCCGTCTCCTCAGTCTGCTTCGGACACCTCCGCGTTTCCCTCTTTTTCTTGGCCATAGCTCGGGAGGAATAGCTGCCGCCGGCTTGATGTTACATAGCGTTGAGCTACGGTGGAGCAGGAGTTCGTCACGGCCATAGGTGAGTAACCCATTGATGGTTCCGTCACAGAAACGATGAGTGGTTCACTGAGGGTATTGTTTCTGATCATGATAGTTACCAGATCCAGATAACAGACATATACTGGTGGACATTAACACTGCTGAACGTACAACAAGACGAGGACAGGTGTGACGCGCAGCCGAGCACAGGTACATTTGTGTTGTCGCAGAAGAGCATGCACCAAGCATGTTAGGATTGACTTTGGGAATCTTTCCTGGAATTAGTCTATGGAAATGCCACAAAATATGTGTCATACCGAGACGAACCAAACCGGACGGCTCAGTGGAAACGGGGCTTTAGAATCAAATAACAGAAGCTATTAGGTCTACCTGTAGACATGTTGACATCAGAGATTTGTATTTGGTCATTGATGCTGAGAGGGTAGCTGATGTTTTTCAGAATAGTCCTCAGCTGATTTATCACTGCGACATCTGACATGTTCAACTCAACAGAAATCAGGTATTCATTCACAACAGGAAGAGCTGCAGAGATGAGTCAAGGACAAAAGAAATGAGATGCAATAAATGCTAAGCTATCAACCCAATGTGGATATTGCTGTCAGCCCCAAAAATACAGGGCGTATCTGTCAGGCCTATCATTAAGAACATTAAGTCATTATGAGTGCTTTAAAAAAGTAACAAATCTAAAGTGACTGTCTACTGAAAGAAGCCACACTCTAATGCTGTTAAAAACACGTCAGCCAAGTGCAGTATTAATGAGAGGAGAAATATTTAGATATAGAAATATTTATTGTATGAAATAAAATAAGAAGTTGTAGTTTAGACCAATGATTGTATTTTCTAAGTCGTTGATGTAGAGGCTGCAACAACTGCAGTTACATATGAAAGAGAGAAATGTGTTGTTTTAATTTTCACACTGACTTCGTGGTTACATCTGATATTACAAAAAGATGATGACATGAAAACACATTCACACATCAAATACATACACAATATAATGGATCTAATATTGATGGAGACTTTCATATACATTTCAACCAGAGTGTTGTAATGTGGCTCCTGATTTCTAAAACAACATACTGTTACTAGTAGTTGAGGACACTGTCGGTGTTGTGGTGGTCAGATGTGTTGAGGCTGCAGGCGACGAACCTGCAAGGAACAATTACACCAACATAGATGTTAATGCTAACAATAGAAAGTGGAATGATTAATGTTAAGATATCTAAAAGTTTAAGGAAATATCACAGCATGAGTTTGTCCCATGATTTAATAAAAGCATATCTTGTTATTCAAAGGAGAGCTAAAAGACTTTCATCTTGCAATGGTCATTTTATAACCTTGTCAGTTATCCCTGGCAGAAAATGTAGAGTATTTCCTTCATTTTGGATATTACAGACTATTAAATAATGTTTTTACACTCGTCACCTGGCTGTTTTAAATGTCATCTACGTCATACTGAGACTGAGAGCTGTTTAATTATATCAAAGTATAGAAACTAATGGAGGTCGGTTTATACAATGAAAGAATTTACATGAATTTACATTTACATGTTTATTACTGGAATCCCAAAAACAACAGCTTCAAACTTTGGGATTACTTCGCAAGCCAGTTTACCCCCTGGAGACGTAAACACAAATGGTGCGAGCGAAAACAAAAGAGAGGTAAACGTGGAGACATAAAAGCGAGGCCCGCTAAAATGCCCTACAGGACTGCTCTTCCGACTCTTTTACTGGCAAATGTACGATCTTTGGACAATAAAATGGACCATATAGAGCTGATGAGAGCTGTGCATCGCAACGTTAGGGACGGCTGTGCGCACATATTCACAGAGACATGGCTGAACGAACGCATCCCGGACTCCGCCGTTCAGCTTGAACAATTCACATGCTGCCGTTCGGACAGAATCCTTATTAAAGGAGGAAAGAAGAAAGGCGGTGGAGTCTGTGTCTACATCAGGGATGCTTGGTGTCGGGGTGCAGCTGTGGTATGTAAACACTGTTCACCGCTGGCGGAGTTTATGATCGTAAAGTGCCGTCCTTTCTATCAACCGAGGGAGATTACAGCGACCCTGCTCGTCGCTGTGTATATCCCCCCCACTAACAACAACGCGGATAGAGTCGATGCATTTTGGGAACTTTACAACGCCATCAGTGAGCAGCAGACAGCCCACCCAGATGGATTTTTCATCATCGCGGGGGATTTTAACCATGCAAATCTCAAGACTGTTTTACCCCACTTCCACCAACACGTGAACTTCCCCACAAGAGAAGGTAACACCTTAGACATGATTTACACATCTGTTAAAGGTGCTTACAAGGCGACACCACTCCCCCAGATTGGCCACTCTGACCACATCAGTGTAATGCTAATGCCAGCTTACAGACCCAGGGTTTAAGTCACCAAACCAGTTCTGAAGCAGGTATGTGTGTGGCCAGAGGGGGCTTCTGCTGCACTTCAGGACTGCTTTGAAACCACAGACTGGGAGATGTTTAAGCAGGCAGCCACCTACAACAACCGCACAGACATTGAGGAGTACTCTGACACTGTTACCTCCTACATCGGCAAATGCATTGATGATGTCACCACCATCAGAACCATCACCACCCGGGCTAACCAGAAGCCATGGCTGACAGGAGAGGTACGCGGGCTACTGAGGGCCAGGAGCATCGCCTTCAGAGCTGGGGATGCAGTCGGCCTGAGAACAGCGAGGGCCAACCTGTCCCGTGGCATCAGGAAAGCTAAACACAGCTACTCAAGTAACCAGACACTTCAAGGACAGCAGAGCCTGTGGCGTGGTATCCAGACCATCACGGACTACAAACCCAAGCCACAGACCTGTGACAACGCCCCTCTGCTGAACGACCTAAACAGCTTCTTTGCCAGGTTTGAAGCAAACAATAGCATGCCCGCAGAGAAGACCACCCCTCCTCCCCACGACCAGACCCTGTGCCTGACTGCAGCCAGCGTGAAGAGAACCTTCTCCAACATCAACACCCGCAAGGCTGCAGGTCCAGACAACATCCCTGGCCGTGTGCTGAAGGACTGTGCAGAGGAGCTCAAAGATGTCTTCACAGACATTTTCAACACTTCTCTGAGGCAGACTGTTGTTCCAGCATGCTTCAAAACGACCACCATCATACCCATTCCAAAGAAGCCATCACCATCCATTTTAAATGACTATAGACCCGTTGCACTGACCCCCATCATCATGAAGTGCTTTGAAAGATTAGTCATGGCCAATGTTCCCTCTAAGCTGCGCGCTTGTGCAATCGCGCACTGCTCGCACATTCTCAGCGCACAAGAAAATCTATGCAGCGCATAAAATAAAATTCAACATAAACGTATTAATTAATATCTAATATTAGTCCTAATCTTATCTAATCAATTAAACCAATAATAATAACAATAATATTTTTGTTTTCTGTACCATTTTGCAACGTAACTCAGTGAGTGACAGGTGTCCAGCCAATGATATGATATGCGCAGCCAATCATTGACAGTGCTTGCATATTAACCCTGCCCATTCGCGCCACGCAGGTTAGCTAGCTAACAACAGTGCGGTGGAGTTACGATAAGCAAATGTTAACCCCTTATCATGGCGAAACGAACGGGCAGCGACACATCCACTCACCAAGCCATTGTGAAAAAGAAATGCGGTTCTTTTAAGATGGAATGGCTGTCAGAATATGTTCAAATAGAAGAACAAGCGGTGAAACTGGGTGACAGAAATCGTCTTGAAGTGGCACATTTGGACCAGCTGATGCGCATAAAGTCAAAGCAAGAAGCAGACGAAGCCATCAACCTGGACAAAGTGTACAACCATTGGAGAAGTGCGAAGGACAGACGTGAAAAATAAGGTAAAATTTAAGTCAGATTTGTGCATATTCTAGTGACATTTACAAAGATTTTTTACTTATGGATATTAATCATTAAATGATGTTACTACTAGACAATGTATGGGTAGTAGAAATGATAATAAAAAACTGAGTAATTACATATTTTACAGACAGAGTTACAGGAATTTACACTGTATCACAAGCTACAGCACACGTCATTGTGCAAAATGTGAATGTTTTAATGTGAACAAAATGTTATGTCTGAAAGGTGTATATGTATCACTTCTTCCAGAACAGGACCCTCACCCAGGCCACAACTGGACCTCACCCAGGCCAAAGCAAGACTCTTCCCATGGCCAAGCAAGACTCTTCCCATGGCCAAGCAAGACTCTTCCCATGGCCAAGCAAGACTCTTCACATGGCCAAGCAAGACTCTTCCCATGGCCAAGCAAGACTCTTCCCATGGCCAAGCAAGACTCTTCCCATGGCCAAAGCAAGACTCTTCCCATGGCCAAGCAAGACTCTTCACATGGCCAAGCAAGACTCTTCACATGGCCAAGCAAGACTCTTCACATAAAACATACTACACATCTCATGAACAACAAGATTTTTGTCTTTTTCCTTTAAAGTTTGTCAAATCACTTTAAAAAGTAAACTAGTGAAAATTGCTGCTGTAATTCGATTCTTTTAATAAGCCATGTAACTTGCTTTGATCCAAGGTTTTGTACAGGTATGATACTGGTGTGTGGCCACAGCGTACACATCTGATGTTGCTCACAGTGGTCCTTAGTGTGCTCAGGGAGCTTGTGTGTATGCCCAGACACATGAAAAATTAGAGGGAACATTGGTCATGGCCCCCATCAAATCCTCCCTTCCCTCCACCCTGGACCCCTACCAGTTTGCATACCGGGGCAACAGATCAACCGAGAATGCAATCTGCTCTGCTCTTCACCCAGCCCTCACCCACCTGGACTCCAAAAACTCATACGTCAGAATGCTGTTCATAGACTTCAATTCAGCATTCAACACCATCATCCCTCAGCAGCTGATCGGCAAACTGGACCAGCTGGGGCTCAGCACTTCCCTGTGCAACTGGCTGCTGGACTTCCTCAGCGAGAGGCCTCAGACTGTGCGGGTTGGCGGCAATGCATCAAAAACCACCATCCTGAGCACCGGGGCCCCCCAAGGCTGTGTGCTCGGCCCCCTGCTCTTCACGCTGCTGACCCACGACTGCACTCCATCCTTCAGCAGCAACCACATTGTGAAGTTTGCGGACGACACAACAGTGGTCGGTCTCATCTCCAACAACGATGAGATGCACTACAGGATGGAGGTGGGCCAACTGGCCACGTGGTGCAAAGACAACAACCTCTTCCTGAATATCGACAAGACCAAGGAAGTTGTTGTCGACTTCCGGAGGGCCCCCCTCCCAAACCCCCCCTGACCATCGACGGTGCTGCTGTGGAGAGAGTGAGCAGCACCAAGTTCCTGGGGGTCCACATCAGTGAGGATCTCTCCTGGACAGCCAACACCACATCACTGGCCAAGAAGTCCCAGCAGCGCCTCTACTTCCTCCGTAAGCTTCTACAGAGGCACCATCGAGAGCATCCTGACCAGCTGTATCACTGTGTGGCTTGGGAGCTGCACTGCTGCCAACCACAAGACCCTGCAGCACACAGTGAAGGCGGCTGAACGGATCATCGGTGTCCCGCTCCCCTCTCTTCTGGACCTCTACGGCACCCGCCTCACCCGCAAAGCAACCCGCATTGTGAGTGACCCCACCCACCCCTCACACAGCCTCTTCAGCCTCCTGCCATCGGGGAGACGGTACCGCAGCCTGCGGGCCGGCTCTACCAGACTGAGAAACAGCTTCTTCCACCAAGCTGTCAGGAAGCTGAACTCTCTTCCCTCCCTTCCTTCCCCTCTGCCCCCATGAACACTGAACATTGGAACCTCCTCCTGTTTGAATATTGAAACAGACCCTGGTCACTTATTGCACATTGCACGCATGCACAAGTTTCACTTTTCTTATAATCTGGTTCTATACTCCATTTTATTTAACTTAGTACTTTTTGCACATTTAGGTTTATTAATGTAAATATTATTTATCTTTTTTATCTTGTTTTATTTTATTTACCGTACCCTTTTTTATCTACATTGCACCGTGGGGAGGGGGGAAACGTAATTTCGATTTCACTGTATGTCTGACATATTTTGGAATTGACAAATAAAGAACCTTGAACCTTGAACCTTGTATAAATGACTCTTTTCAGGGCCTTATAATTTACATGTGCTATCAGAGTTGTTCTATAGATGAGTTCATATCTGTCATGATGAGTGATGATGAGTCTGGAATAAACAGACAACATGAAGAAAAATCCTGGTACCATTAACTGTTGGTGACATCGTCTGCACTGTTGTGTTCAGATGTGTTGAAGCACTCGGCGTTGAATCTACAAAGAACATTTTTACCAACATGTTAAAATTGAATGATTGAAGAAATACTAAAATAATAATTCATTCCAGTATGCAACTACAAAGAGGCTTATTCTCAGTACAGTGTGCCATAAAGTCAGTAGTGTGTGATTTCAGACACAGACTTAGTGTCAGTCCTACTTGGAGGTGATGGATGGGATGTTGCATTCGGACACCATGTGAAGCCTGTCAGGGGAAAAAGAAGGTAAAGTACATAAACTGCTCTAAGACAACAGATTTAAAAGAAAAACATCTCTGTCTGATGATTCTTGTTCAAACAGCTTACTGTGTAGATCAACAGACTGACAATATCGTCCATCAGGGGGAATGGCATTGATGCATCCACATGTGTCATCAGTGATGTTGTCACAGGATCCATACAGCACACACTGGTCACATGACCAACGATGCCGATCCTCACACATGCACTGAACACCAGTACTGCTTGCAGAGCAAACTGGAGACCAACACATGGTCAAAGTGTCATTCTTCACGGTCATAAAGTAGTTGAAACATGTCCTTCTCATGTGTCTAAAGTTAAAGCCCCGTTTCCACACAGCAGTTTGGTACGGATCAGTAGGGTTTGGTTCAGATTAGCATGATCCCATTTTCTGTTTCCACAGCCCTATATAGGCGGCGTATAAGCCAGATGCCGATAGCCGCGTCAGCTACGTAATAGTGTGACATCATAGCAGCTAACCGCTAACAGCTAACCGCTATGGAAAAAAATGTGGCACAAACAAATCCAACGATGAAGACATCCAGCAGTTCATCTCCTCTGTCACTGACATGTGACTCTTTGTTACAAAACTCAATCAAGCTTTGTATCAGAGAAGGCTGTGTGCCGTGAGGAGAAATACAGACGTAAACAATCGACTGTGTATTGAAACATGGCAGGGCTTTGTTTAACCTGTAATTATATTTACTCATAGTCACATAGGGGCTGCTAAATCTTGTTTGGGGGATTATTGTATACAGAGGGGGGGGACAGCGGGTGTGTATTGTAACTAATGTCTTGTGTCCTGCCTGTCTGTATACTGCTACTGGATGCCTTGAATTTCCCTCGGGATCAATAAAGTATCTGTCTGTCTGTCTGTCTGTCTGTCTGTCTGTCTGTCTGTCTGTCTGTCTGTCTGTCTGTCTGTCTGTCTGTCTGTCTGTCTGTCTGTCTGTCTGTCTGTCTGTCTGTCTGTCTGTCTGTCTGTCTGTCTTTCTTTCTTTCTTTCCCATTGTCATAGTGGAAGTGACGATACTTTTTACCAATCAACAGACTGCAGTGTTTAGCTCCACCTTTTTGGGTCGACTCGATTTTCTTGTTAACCCAACGGAAGGGTACCAAAAAGTAGGACGGTACGGGTCGGTTATTTGGGAATCTTTCCTAGAATTAGTCTATGGAAATGCCACAAAATATGTGCCGTACCGAGACGAACCAAACCGGACTGCTCAGTGGAAACGGGGCTTTAGAATCAAATAACAGAAGCTATTCGGTCTACCTGTAGACATGTTGACATCAGAGATTTGTATTTGGTCATTGATGCTGAGAGGGTAGCTGATGTTTTTCAGAATAGTCCTCAGCTGATTTATCACTGTGACATCTGACATGTTCAACTCAACAGAAATCAGGTATTCATTCACAACAGGAAGAGCTGCAGAGATGAGTCAACGACAAAAGATATTAAGTATTTGTAGGGTTGTATATTGAGCACAAACAGGTACAAATGTGCAGCATGTGCAATATGAAGCTCTGACTGTCAAAAAATCTAGTTCACATAATAAAACAATTTAATTTCAAAACGGGTGTTGGTGAGAAGAATCAAAAAATCTAATACATGCAATGTCTTTTTTTATCAATGTAAAAAAAGGGAAAAAAACAAGAAGTTTTAAAGTCCATCTTTTATAAGCTTTCAATAACTCACCCTTTTTCAAATGGCAGAATTGTCCATTGGATGGGATACTGTTGATACACTTACAAGTGTTGTCAGTCATATCGTCACACACTGTGTATGAGATGCAGTTTTCATATGACCAGATATACTGATCCTCACATTTGCACTGGAAGCTGCTACCATTTGGGTGGCACACTAAAAAACAACGGTTTTGATATATTTAAACTATTATGTTGGACACATCAGACATAATAATAATCCTAATCAGAATAATTTTAATTGATATTGGGACCGTGATTATTAACCATGATTATTCATTGATTTTACCCCACCGTTCATCACCACTCTTTTATGACTGTGAGAGAACATGGACTGACTTATATGCTCACAAGCTAGGACCTTGTGACAAGGTTGGAACCCTTTTAATACCCACTTGAGACCTAAGTGCAAAAACACACCGAGCCTGAAAACAGTACAAATTTGAAAGTCTTTGACCCTCTCTGCTCTCCCATTCAGAAGCATATTAACAAGAGTGGACGTCAATTGTAAGACACTTGTGTTAAGCCTAGCTCCAGTAATTGGCTCCTTCAAATGATGCCATCTTATATTTGGTTTGAAATGAATACAAAAACTAAAACCCATTTCTAATAAAATAAGGTTTTCATAAAAGAGACAGTTATAAAACCCAACACAAAACAAATAGTTGGGCGTTGCTATAATGAAACCTTTGTCAGTTGTTTGAGAAAAGGTCATCCAACACTAAGCTACACCATGCTCCTCATTTCAGAAGATGATCACCCTTAATGTTAAAATCAGAAAAGGCTCCATTCTTACCTGTGGTGATGTCGATGTGTGTGACATTCACAAGGGAATCCAAGACCAAGGAAAGGCTTATATTGTTCAAGAGGTCCCGAAGGTCATCCACTGCCCCGACATCAATGACACTGAGCTCCACATCTACAGTGTACTCAATGTGAGCTGACGGTGCTGTAGGAAACAACAAAACGCTTTTGGATCATTTCAGTTTTAAGACATACGACTGCAGAGGGCTTCCCAAATCCTCCCCACAATGTGCTGAACTTCAAAATGTTTTTGTTTTGATGGCTGATTGTCCTTAAAAAACACTAAAACAAATTTGACATGGACATGAAATGACATCTCCAAAGTGTTTTTGTTTTTTTTGAAGCACAAAGATGAACAGAGATATGTATACTATACACCCCCCCAAAAAAAAACTAAAATGAAAAGTAAATCAAACAAAAGCAAATATATAAGTCACAATTAACATTGAAGTTAACATGTGTCTCTATTCCAATAAAACACTGGTGAATTAAGCAGAGGCACAGCTTTTCAACAGGCAACTTCTTGGGGCCCAAGGCCAGTAAGGGGCCCCCCAACAGCTGACAAACTTTAAACCACTAGCATTGCTTCAAGTGTAAACATTTTTGCAATGACAGTAGGAAACCTCCCTAATGGGACCCCATCTGACAACATTCATTTTCATTGCCCTGCTACTAGGTGTTGCATGCATTATTGCTGTGAAGACAATAATGGACACTGGTTGGAGGGGCCCCCAATGAATGTTTGCCTAGGACCCCAACAGACCCTTGAATTAAGCTAATCTCTATCTCTTCATAGTGCAGTAGCTGTCTGTTCTGTTTTCAAAAAATATTCAGCCAATTATGTTGTTATATAAGGTACGAAAAGACCAAAATAAAATGAAGTGTCATTGTTTGTTCAAATTCATTTGATGGACATTAACCAGAGGACAGACATAGACTTTCTGACAAAACACAGCTTATCTTTATGTTTTTAAATAACTTAAGGAAACACACAGATGAAATATTTATGGATCTTTATTAAATATTTAGAAATTAATTCAAAGCCTCAACTGACTTGAACATTTAACATTTTAGCTTGTAATTAAAAATCAACTCAAACCTTGCATTTCCTTCTTCCAAACAAAAGCAACTTTCAACATGTGAAGATGCCATTTGCTCCCTAATGCTTCCTTTTCTTTCAACTATAGGAAAAAGCGAGCAATAAGGGTTCTTGCACTCTTCTATTGCCTGCATGATCCGTGAGAATTATATAAGGCCAGGGGGTGGAACCGGTACCTTTCTGAACCTCAGACCATGTGAGATGTCAAAACTGATGATTTTGGATGCTAAAAAATGCAGAAGTTGTGGGATAATTTTCAGCTTGAATAGGCACAGCAAAGTGTATTATCCTTAGACAATTTACATTTTATTAAATTGTAGAATTGACGACTTTGACTGGTGGGTTGGCTGTTTCGTCAGCCATGTTACCATAATGACTCTCAGTTATCTTGTCAAGTTTATTTCTTTCTTTCATGACAGCAAACAATAAATAAATACATGTTTTTTTTTCAGCCCAATAGTGTACCAAGTCTTATAACTTAGTTTAAAGTCCATTAAAAACTTGAAAAGCTGACAATCCCAGTCAGGAAACAGAAATACAATCCACTGCAAAGTTTCATGGTGAGTATTACATTAGTTTGACAATAATACAAGGGAGTCAGATAAAGTAGAGGGAACTGCTTCACCCACAGGGTGCAGCAAAAGAAAAATCGTACTGCTATGTCTACGAGGTTTTAAGTGCTATAAGCGAGCCGACTTACCATTTCTTTTCTCCCTCGAATTAAGTAGAAAGCTGTCCTCTTCATGTTGTGCCTGAGAAAATCAAAAAACCACAATGAAAGAACTAGGTTTGCTTTTCTTGTGATAAAACTAAAGTGCACTATTATTTCCTTCATTATTGTTAAAACGGAGAACTTACTGGTAAAGCCAGACTTGAAAAGTCCAGAAAGTTCCCTATTTCCAAAATAGCAGATGTTAGTAGAAGGGAAGAAATGATCAAGCATGTCTTGAACGAGGCCATCCCTTTCAAGAGAGGTCCAAAGGGAGAGAGGACAAAACAATGAGCAGGGAGCAGTGCAGCATTGACTGTGAGCCCTCATATTTCAGTGTGGGAAGTCTGGACAAACACTCAGAGGTCTGAAGCTTATCGGGACTGTTTCCACAAATGTGCTAAAGAGAGCCAAAATAACCATTTTGTTTTAAAATGTTTACACTTTACAAAACCACTCTCATTCCTAGTTTACCAAAGCTGATGGAGAGTAGATGGAATTTTAAAAAATAACATGGAAAAAAGACAGTTATTAAACAATTTAATAAAACGGTTTAAACAATACTGAGGTCCAGAAGTGTTCTCTCTCTGTATTGAAGTCAAGGCCCATCAGGGCATACAACATTCATGCCCAAATGATTCCTTCAAAGTCGGTACCATGGTAACGGGGGTCTGGTCATTTCTTTTCCTGCATTCTGGTCAGTTTTTATTCACCAATCGGTGTCATTTCTGCAGAACTTTGTGTATTCTGTCAAGTCCAAACCTGTCATTTTTGTGTCTTTTGTCTTTCAGTATTTGTCAGACATATGTTCAAACAACAAGAAATATAACCATTATATTTATTAATACAAGTAGACTACTTGTAAAGTTGATTAATAATTTAGTATGACATTCATTTTTTTTTTTTATGCATGACAAACAACGTGAAAACGTAAACATGATTCAGATCATAATTAATGTGTGATGCACGTTCATAATGTAATTTTATTAGTATATTTTTTGGTTTGCTTTTGTTTAAACAGCAAGAACCTGGCTAACATGGTGCAAACTTTGCAATCTGGCTCTCAGTGTAAACAAGACCAAGTGATGGTGATCGATTTCAGGAGGACTGGCAGGTACAATCATACGCCCCTGACTATTGATGGTGCAGCTGTAGAGTGTAAATAACATCACGTTTCTGGGTGCGCACCTCGTGTACAACCTGACCTCTTCTATTGACTGGCACAGGAATGTGTCCTTGAAACCCACAAGTGAGTTAGCATTTCCAGTGCCATTGGTTCTTTCCTCTAAAGGTCAATGTTTTTTTTTTTTTAAAGGTTTATTTTTGGCCTTTTTGCCTTTATTGATAGGACAGTGGATAGAGTCGGAAACAGGGAGAGAGTGGGGAGAGACATGCGGGAAAGTGGCCACAGGCCGGACGCGAACCCGGGCCGCCCGCGCGAGGAGCAAAGCCTCGCAACATGGTGCGCGCGCTGCCGCTGCGCTATCGGCGCCACCAAAGGTCAATGTTTTTAATCGATTTGTGTTTCGACGCCTGATATAAGGTCTGTGGGTTAACACAAGCTGAAGAGATGTTGACGTCTTGTTATAGACGAGATAAATTATGTTAGTTGTCAAAACCAACCGACCTCGGTGTAGTTAGCTTGTAGCATAACGTTAGCTTTTTAATAACTGAGTTATTATTGTGAAACGGTGATAATATTTGCTTGGTGTTTGACCACTGTGTCTAAGGTTTTATGAGAGTAAAATCTCTTTTTGTTTTATTTATTTGTGCCGCTGCGTCCCGTGTGTTTCTCTGCGAACTCTCGCGTCATAACCGGGTAATAGACTCATTATCAGAAAGACTAGTGTGAACGCCGTCTGATACAAATCCGGCCACTGGTTTCTGATAAGTGAAGTAAACTATGCTCTGAGTTGTACGTGAGCTCCAGGCTGAGATTGAGCTGTCAAGGTGCGTTGTTTTCTCTCTCGCTCTCTCGCTTTACACACACACCTTTCGGTAGACGCACACACATAGAGATCTGTGGCTTTCCAGACGCTGCTGAAACGTAGATCACGTTCTGTGTCCGCCATCACGTGACCACACGTGGTCGCCGCCATTTTTGATCTGTCGCTGTCTGTCTGTCTCTGTCTGTCCCCCCCCCTCTCTCTCTCTCTCACTCTCACAGAAACACGCACACACACACACATGTGCCACGCTTGTTTGTTTTGTTTGTTACCTGTAGTTTGGTTTATAATAGTTGTTTGTTTGATTGAGTTTCATTGATTAACTTGATGTTGCTTTGTTAAATAAATTCTGTTATAATTTAAAGAGCAGTTGTTTGTGATTACTGTGTATTTGCATTGTGACTTAGGCTGGGTGAAAGGGCTTTGTGTTCGGATTTCACACCTTCAATTAAATACAGATTATTAATTATTAATGATATTGGTTTTTAAATAACTAATTTTGAGACTGATATTTGTAATATTTTGGTTGTTCCCTGTTTACAGGGTGGTGCCCCAAGGTTTATTAAACACAGTTTAATAACAATTATTGATTTAGATTAATAATTAAATAAACTTAATTATTAAATTTATTTTGACAATCAAATTTTACGTCATAAACACCATTCACCATTTACAACTTTTGTGCCGAGTGTCCCATGTTTTTGTTTAGTTTTTTGGATATCTACATTCTTGTGATATTACAGAAAGATTGACTTGCTGTCTTTACTTCTGCACTTACAATGTGGGAATGTAATCGTTTACAAAGAGAGCAGATGTCGTGTTCAAATATTGAAAACTGCTACTTTGTACCACAAGGTGGCACTGTTGTAAAGCAGATCCTATTTGCACTGTATAATGCAGTGTGGGACGTAAGATGGCAACTACTGTACATAATGCACATACTGAATAATAAGTGAATTGCTGCTGATGCAAAATTTTCTGTATTGTTATTTACTGAAGTAAACGAAACTAGTTTTAACTCCTGCCTTCTTTTATTAGCGAGTGCAACAATACATTGTGTACAATATGTAACTACTCAGGTTGGCCATCATGCTGTTTTTGCTTGCCGGTGCTCAAGGGCGACATCTACTGGATCAAAAAGTTTTTGTTAACTTCCTTTCAACAACAAGCACGTCATTATTCTCCCAGAATGTGTATTATTAACCAGTAGACATATTTCAAAGCAAATGATTTGGCTATCTAATCACTGTAACATAGTTGTGTTTCAAAGCATTGCCTTAAAAAAAATAAAAAAATAAAACTGTGTACATAAGCTGACAGATTAAACATAAAGGGCATTCTAATTTTTAATTTAAAAATATTTTATGTCTCATATTGCAGCCTCTCTATTGTGCAAGGAACCTACATTATTATCTCTATTATATCGTCCCTTACATCAGTCTGTGTATTATTGTAAGGCCCCATACATGCAACATTGACGGTGTTATTTACATGAGTTTGTTTAAATACTTGGTACCAATCAGGATATACTTATTGTTCCACAGTGTTTAAAGCATTTTATAATGTAGTGTTGTCAGGCGTGATTCTTTATTGGTTGTCTTGCGTCACTTTTATGTGACGACTACAAATGGAATTTATAGCCACTTGTTAAATCTGGTGCTATATCTAGTTTAATATTTCTTTGTATAAATGATCCAAGTGATTGCACCCTGTCACCTGATAAATGTAATAAATAAGTAATGACTATAAATAGTTGTTGACTCTTCAATAACTACACAATAAATAACACATTCAATGACTTATGTATACATAAATAATAAAACCACTTTTTAAATGGAAGGGGACTCTAACATTAAGTATGCAAAAAAAAAACGCTTATAAACCAGAAACCATTTTGAATACAGCTGAAACTCTTTAGACTGATTTCGCTCAGAAAGGATGAAGGAAGTAGTTTGCCTACGATCAAAGAGGTCCATCCAACATGTGCATACGACACACAGCATTTTCCCAGCAAGTCTGTAATACCTTCATGGTTGGGTGGTTATGCCCCTGACCTCTCAGATTTATTCAGAAGTAAGCTAATATTTAATCACACAGCAGATGTCCAGAGCTGTTAAAAAATAAAACACCATCAAATCATAGGAGTATATTTTGTTCTCATAAATAAGTGAGTAAAGGCACCATTGATTTTTCTTTTGATTTTTTTTTACCTGCAATTGGCAAGAGTTATTTGGAACCTGCACAACCTATCCCCAAAGCCCCTGTATTTTTAATAGTACCAGCCCTGTAGCTGGGACCTTGTGGGGTTTAAAAATCAGTGGGACTTTAGACCCTGGTTCCTGCAATGGAAAAAAACACTGAGTGCCTTCAACAAAAGACTATGACAATCCAGGCCACCCACAAGGAACATGTTGAAGTCTACAGGTAAAAGGGCAGGAGAGGAGCGTGACAGGCTGTCCAGCTTTGAAAGGGCATAAAACATCTTTATTATTAAAGATAACAAATCCTCTTACCTCAGTCTATTCGCAGGCTCACTTGAAGAAATGTTAGAGACTGAAGTTTGATGAAAAGGTTCCAGAGAATAAAGAGAAACGAGGTCACTCTGTAAACAACACCCGAGACCGAGTTTACAAATAGACCTTTTCAGTTTGTGAATCAGCCAACATGCCAAAGCTTTCTTTCTTCCCTCTTCTGCTGTATGTGGAGAACACAACACAGAAACCTTGACAGTGTAGAGCCTGTGGAAACTATGGAAACATGCAGCTTCAGAAACACTTCCTGAAATATAGTAAGGGACACACATTGTTGACACTGGCTCAACTGGTTTAATTTTTTGCCAGCTTCCTTATTTGATGAATTGAACAGTAGGATGACAACATTGATTGTTCAATAATGTAATCTAGATTTAAACCAGGTATGCCCACTGAGAGTTTTAGGAAACAAACCAACAACATTGGTTAATAGTTATAACCTTCTGTGATTTAACAAATACACTAAATAGATCATGTAAAGGTTGAAATGAAACATGAGGTGTCCTTTTACCAACTATAGGTGTAATTTATGGAATTATAGCTCAGCTCTGACTCAGTGGTAGAGTTGGTGGTTTCAACCAGGAAGTTGAGGGTTCGATCCCCAGCTCCTGCAGCAACATGTCCGACGTGTCCTTGGGTAAGACACTTTACCTGAAATTGCTCCCACTGCTTTGTCGGAGACGTGTGCATGTGTTCCCACGAAAACGCAGCCTACAAACTCGCAAAAACGGGTTTCGAAGTACAAGTCGTCTACACTGCAGGTCTTGCCTCAATCTGCCTGAGTGAAAACAATGTAGTTCTCAGGCCCGGCCTGTAGTGGGCA
>NC_136691.1:24150238-24180238 GCF_947650265.1 Symphodus melops
CATGCTGGTATGGCAAAGTGGTTACAAGCTCCAATGCAAAGACCCACTGATGTCTGCTCACGGTACAGAGGAGGAGGCAAGAAGAAACAGGAAATGAAATAAGCTCAGCCACAGGACTTACAGGCCAATTTATAGCTGGGTAAAATATCTGTTCCTGTGATTTACTACACAGCATGTAAAAGGAGAGCAATCAAAGCAAGTGTCATTCAGAGGTTTGAGCTCATGTGATGTTCTCCAGCTTAGAGGCAAGGCAGCGCCTGAATGATCGGCAACACATACATGATTAATCCTTTACAACGTGAAGGCATTGGCTGGTTACGCTAGAGAAAGTGCATCTTGTGTTTTCTATATATTCAGCTCCACCCTCAGTACACACACACAGAGAGAGACTGCTCATGAATCATTTCACAATACTTGTGCAACCTCAGAGCACACAAGGCTGAACCTCGTGTGAGAAAGTGAAAAATGACTCCTTACTGTTACTCTGACAATTCCTGGAGCTGGGATGATGACAGAAAAGGAAGGTGAGTGGAAGGAGTGACAGTGTGTACACAGAAGAAGAAGAGGAGTCATTTAAGTGACCTTATCTAAAACACCGGCCTCAGAGTAATCAGAATGAGTCCCATGCTGAAACTGAACCAGAAATCCCTTTTTTCTTTTTGATTCTGTGTAGCTTCTCATCAATGAGATGTATCCTTTCTCCTCCACTACAGAAGGTCGGGGAGGTGGCTGTAGACTGAGTCCAGCAGTGTCTGGCTCGCCTCCTGACTCTTGATTCCTGCTATCTCAAACAACTGGCCCAGCTTGTCCTCGGCAGCAGGAATCTCCTCGATGATGTGCAACTCCTCTGGGTTCAGGATGTGCAGCATGTCGTCAAAGATGGGCTGCAGGTCACACGGGTCCAGGCGCACCTGCCGGAGCACAGTGTCTTTCTTCTCTGCACAGGACAAAGAGGACAGGCTTTTGTTACCCTCAAGCTTTAAAATCCAAATCTTTTAAATCATCATAAGAACAAATGACTCAGTGATGCGTAAAGTTTGTAGTTATGAAGGATGCTATAGATATGAGTTTTGTATCTCTGACATGAAACTAGAACGTTTAAAAATGTGTAAATAAAAACTGAAAGTGCTCGTGCCCATAATGCAATTAAGATCCACATGAATTATTCTCTTTTAAAATTCATCACATGACTTAGTGGTCTTTAGTACAGACTCTTACAGCTGCTGCTGCTCTAAAACAATGACACCACTGCACTTCTGATGATCCGTCAAAAGTCATATTCCCTGAATTAATCATAACCAAAGTGCAAAGTACAATATAACTTAATGATGTCAGTGGACAAGCAGTGAGACTCTGCTCTGAGGGATGTCCTCAGGTTAGTGTACCCGATGAATGCAGTGTGTTCTTTTACTTTCATACACGACCTCGTTAAAACGGAACATTTATCCTTTAATTCTCTCGACAAAAAGACAGAGACAATAAACTTCTCTCCCCTGAAGTCCATCAAACCTTCGGAGTTAATCAATCCTTTTTTCAGCCTTAAATCACAACGAAGGCTCGTCTGGACATTTTACAAAGTCATCAGGTCTAGATGAACTCTTTCTCATGAAGGTTGTAATCGTTGGTTGTTTGAATACATGTGACCAGCCCACATGTTTTTGGTGGCAGGTGTAGAGAATGAAGGGGTTGTTTTTATACTCTTTGCTCTGCACTGTGACACAAAGTGACATCCACACTAAATAAAGACATGCAAAAACAAAGAGTGGATTTAAAAGAGACTGTCTTTGGTCATTCCCCTTGGAAGCCACAGTGACTGAATGAAGGAGTTCAGAGGAGTTAACAAACCACTCTCACCTTTGGTAATGAAGGAGCCGTTCCTGCTGAGAGCAGAGTCTTTGCTGGAGGTGGAATCACAGCGAAGCAAGGGCTCCGATTCATCTGGAAAGAAGCCTTTGACGCGATCCACTGGTGACTGTTCCAAGGCGACAGCACTCACTCTTCCCATGCTCCCGCAGCTGCTGCTGCTGCTGCTGTGGCTGCCGCTGCAGATGCTGCTGCTGGGGGACTCTGATGGCTTGTGGATTGGGCTGAGACTTTGGCTTACATTCACTGAGCCTATCAGCTTGTTGATGTCACACTGCAGGTAGAAACAGAAAGATGAAGTGAGAAGAACAAGAAACCACTCAGCTGACTTTTTAAACGTTGTGCATGTCCCTCATAGTTGAACCTTTTCCATTCATACTTCTCTAACTGATCACGCTCTTTTCCTCCTTCCATTCTGTCCTCATCCTCAATCTTTGCCTTTTTATGCTATCATACCACTAACATGCTTGCTCCCTGTAACTCCTTCTGTGTGGGGTTCTTTGGTGAAATTGGTCTTTTTTTCTTTTTACAATGCAATATGTCGAAACACTGGAGTCAGAGACTGCTACATAAGGAAGTGTTAGCTGCTGCTGAAAGCTGCCTTTCTATTGCAGCTGTGATAAAAACGTCATGTAAATCATACTCACATACATTAGCTAGTCTGTGAACATATTCTCTTACTCGGTCGGTTAGTGATGACTACAACGTTAAATTTAGGAGAACTCCCATGATTGGCTGCTAACCTTGGGGTCATCTTCTGACATTGTAGTATTGATGAAAAGCCTCCCGGAGGTGGAATCTACATATTGTATGTTTAAGGAGCACAGACATGCCTCCTCCACTCTCTGGAGTTAATAAGTGTGTGAAATTGTATTTATATTCTGGAGTGGTTCTTTTCCACGTTCTCTTCTTGACATTGCTGTGACTGACTGTAGTCATTGTTCCACTGCGTGCAACCAAGAAGAGCTTCCCAACCACATGGCATGAGAAGCTGGAGCTCAGGGGTCACCCCAAGGAGAAATGCTGCTGCTCTGCCAGAAAGCCCCTCGGCTGGTGTGTGTGTGTGTGTTGTTTATAAGCAAGAGAAAAGAATCAGATTAAGTTGCTGACAAAACCTGTCAGCAAATTGGGTCCAGGAACTCTCACTCAAACACACACACACACACACACACACACACACACACACGCACACGAACCCAAAGCACCTGCTGTTCTCACATCACATTGCTCAGTGGACACGTCTGCAGGACAAAGGGCCCAGAGATGAGGGCAGAGTAGTCAGAGCTGAGCGATGAGACATCCACAGCATCACATTTGTGAAACGATGTTTAAATGATCATTTTCGATAAATAATAATTATGAAGTGTCGCTTTTTCGACCAATACTGAACGTCCAGTTCCATCATACACATCGAGGGATTAACGACTTCACTGATCCTTCCTTGACAATATAAGTGCTCTGGTCTGATCGAACATTTCTCAGCTGCTATTTCACACTCTGTCAACGAAGTACGAGAGAAAAAAAGACCTGTGCCAGAGATCATCTGCTCATTATTAATCTGCGATGAAAGGCAGCAGAACGAGAAATAAGTGAAGAGCCGGGACACTGGGCTCAGCCAACCATGTGACTTTAAAAAACAAGATGACCTTGGAGAGTGAAGCCAAGGGCAAACATTTGATGACATCACAGGAAAGAAAAGGGTCATGAATACATTATCCCACATATGTCAGTAGTTCCACATCAGCAAGGATCCTTTTTAAGGGCAAATGACTGAGGAATGAGCTTTCACAAGCTGCCACTCCATTCACACCAAACATGACTTACAGTTAGGCCAGAGGTATTGTGAACAGAGATGAGACTGATTCCAGGTAATATCAGTATGGAGTCTGACATTTCGGCAATTTACATCATGGTATCGGTATCATGCCATGTCACTGATGAAGAAAGATCACTGCACAGTTTGCAGAGTCTCACTTTAAAGAACAACCAAAAATGGTCTCCATGACGACGTTCAGAGGACATGGATCCGCTCCTTCTATATGATTCAAAGGAGTTTTAATTTGAAGAACCTGACAGCTGTTGCTGCTTCCTGTTTATATATGAAGCCAGCACCATTCAATGCTGGGTTTACTACAGCTCTGTGTAGCCTTCAAGTAATACCAACAACAACTGTGACATCACTAATTCTGATAAAAAATGTCAGAATCGATATCTCTACATGTGTATCAGATTTGGATCTGTTATCATAAATGTGGTAAGATTTCTGTTTCATACAATTAATGGATTCTGATAGTGTCCAAACCAAGCGTTACTGACCAAAACCATGACCCTATAAAGGCTGGTTCACACAGCAGGATTTTAAAATTGTCGGCCGATTTCCCAAACTTCAGAGACCACACACATGGTGATAAATAATCTGAGGTTTTACAGTTTTGGTCGTACTGTGTGGTGTGCGGCCACACGGTGACATCAACACACCACACATGAACCGATTTCACTCGCGAACGTCCCCCGATCAGACGGGAAATCTCACAAAACCTCTCGAGCTCAAACGTGATTCCAGAGTCAACAAACGGACGAAGAGGATGTAACAGGGATCGTTTGTGCTGTTTTTATCTGAAAAACACGTTTTAAAAAGAGGCGTCGGTCAAAGGAGTGGAGACAACGGGAGCATGAGTTGTACTTGCTACATGTTGATATGGAGGTGAGTAGTTTTCGCATCTACGTCACCTCGCTTTCTGATTGGCTGTGCATCACATTCAACAGGCTCGTGCTCGTTTTCTCCTCGGGGGGGAAAACACCACACGATGATGAGAGATCAGGCCAAAACAATCCAACATGTTGAATATCCCCGATTTGAGATCGGAGCGGTCTCGACATTCTTCCCGACCAGACGAGAGCGGTCTGAACACACCACACACGGCAGGAGGATCTTATAAGATTATCTTATGATGATCGGGGCGTCCTTAAGATTATCAGAAGGGGAGAATCGGAGCCAAAATCGGCGTAATTATCCTGCCGTGTGAACCAGGCTTAACTTACATTCAGTAACTGTCCTACGACATATAAAACAATGGGGCCCTGGTTTGCTTGTAATTGTAAAGACAAACTTTGGGTCAGCTCAGTATTTCAAATGCTTGTACATATATGGGTCACATGTGAGCACTAATGTTCCACCTTTGTTTTTTAGTCAAGGTTGAAGAATCAATGTCATCAAGATAAAATTACTTCAACATATTTAAAAATATAAACCATAATAAAAGTTCTTTTAAGGATTTTAAGGTCTTTTAAAATGCTTCAGCCTTTGCTTTGGCTCATGATTTTATGATCTGCCTGGAACTTGAGGGCTCTTGTAAATTGATGTGATTTTCTTACTGAGAGACTGAAAAGTAAAGTGGACCTCAGTCACCAGCCACTTTTAGAAATGTGTTCATAGAATCTTTTTCTGGAGATTTCCAGGCAACTCTTTTCTTGTTCTTAGATAATCAAAACAGGAAACACTCAGGAGCTAATGTGTCATTATGATTACAGTTCAGATATTACCCAGCAAAGTGATTGACCATTCTGTTTTCTTATCTTTTACACATTTCAGTCATTACTAATCATATATCACTTTTTCTTTTAACTATCCAATGGTGGCACTATACTGCCAAGTGTTAGGGAACAAATAGGAACAAAGCAGAGGTATCAATTTAAATAACAGAGACTTTTATTGTGAACTAGAGAATAATTATTCACAACAATAAGAGACCACCTTTAGTCACGGTATTTCATCGACAAATCTGTCAGATGTTGCATCATTTAAACATCGTAACCCACACAAAAATAAGTATAGTATAGTTGATTGTGACGATACCTAACACAGACACTAGATGGCACCAAATGACTTTACCATGCCTGTGTGTTTTTTTAGTTTATAGGAGGTGGAGCCTTCAGTTATCGGCCCCTCTCTTCTGGAATCATCTAACAGTCGGGGTCCAGGAGGCAGACACACTCAGTACTTTAAAACATTTCTAATTGATAAATCGTATCGTTCGGGCTGGTGGTGGTGTAAAGCAGCTCCTAAAAATGCTGCTAAAGGCTGAGACTACTGGGGGAACTGGCACCTTTCTCCCCCTCTGTCTCTTTGTGCAATCACATCATATTACTGATTGTTGCTATCGCTAAATCTCAGTGACTAACCACATGATTTTACGGGAGCTCCTGTTGCTCCTGGATTGTTGGTGATGACGGCCTACTGGGGAATACAAAGGAAACATCTTTTCTGTATATTTTTCTATTTCAAGGTTTTCTTTTGGATTTATCACTGAATCTGTGGTTGTTTTTCTTATTTTTTACCTCGTCTTTCTGATTCTGATACAACCTAGTCCAATGAACTGGTGTGGCCTGTTTCTAGTCTTCTGAATGCACACCAAAAACCTTCACGCACTGATAATAGAGGATGCTATCCAAAGTGATCAGTATTCACTAATCTATTCAGAAGCAACTTTGGGTTAAGCGTCTTGTCCACGGACACCTCGGCATGTGGCTGCAGGAGCTGATGACCTACCTCCTAACTTTCAGTTGAGAGAAGACCAACTTTACCACTGGACCAATGCACACATCCCTACAGCCACCAAAGATGTGTCTCCCTGTGCTAATTCGGAAAATATAGCACAACTACCTTCGAGAAAACATGTTGCAAAGTGAAGCCATGAAGGGACCTGTTAGCCTACAGGTCATGTATTAGATTAGATTCTGTCACGCAGTAATGTAAGATGTTGTTGCTGCTAACGTGCCAATGTTCTACAGATCCTGATTGACGCTCGAGATTAGAGCATAACGCTGATACCAACGTAGCAGCTGAGGCCTAGTATTCAACAACAACAACAACAGGTAACAACAAGATTTCTTTTATTCTAGTAACTGATCCCATTCATGCACTGCTGACGAAGAAGCGGGAGCCATTCAGGGTGTCCTCGGACACATCAGACGTGAGCTGGGGATTGAACCCTCGACATTGTGGTTAAGAGAAAACCGACTCTACCAACTGAGCCACAGCCCCTGCTGTAATAATCAGCATAAAAAAGAGCTCTTGTGTATGTCCTTCTTCAACAAAAAGATCTATATGTTCATTGAATTACACATTAAGTGGGCTAAGCTGCTAATGAACACTGTAGTTTACAGATTTAAATATGCGCTACTGAAGATTCTCCGAGTTCACATTCCTTCATGAGGCGTTCCTCATGAAGTATCCTAGTAAGTAACCCAACCAGCAACACAGGATTTCCGACTTCCAAGTTAAAACACAACGCATCACCAGTTTAGTTTAAATTTAACAAGAACCTCAGCTATCGGTCAATTAGCCCGAATGTAAACTACAGCTTGTAGCTTTCTGCAGTGGAATATCATATCCAGCCATCCTTTTCAGCCTACCTGTGGATTGTCTTCCAGGACACAGCGGATCTTCTCCACCACATCAATGCGTCGCTGTCGGTGAAGGGCATTTATAAGCTTGGCCAGGTTGGCTTCGCTGTCCCGGATGGTCCAGTGCTGCAGGGCAGCGTATGCTCGCTCGTTATCTGATGAGTAACTGTTGGAGAAGGCTGCCACCTCCCTCTCAGTGGCGTTGGCCAGCATCTGATAGATATCTATCCACTGTGTCCCCACATTGGCCGCCACCAGCTTCAGGATATTAACCCCTGAGAAGATCAGGAAGATCAGAAAAGGGAAATTAGTCAGAGCGGACAGTAAAACTTTGATGTTTAAATGCAAAAGTCCTGGATCAGCAAGTATTCAAAGAAACGTAAGACGGAATCACTTTTTTGATCCTACTATCCAAGATTGTCAGTGAAAGGTAAAAGAAAAGCTCATCAACAATTTTAAAGACGCTTTTATCCAAAGTGACGCACAAGAGGGAGTAAGTACAACACAAGCAAGGATCTAGAGAGGAGGAAACAAGGTCAGTAAGTACAAACAATCAGCTTTAAGTCTGATCAGACACACTGGTGCTGACAGGAAGTGACCAGAGGAAGAGCGCAACATCGACAGCTGTTCTCGTGAGTTCTAATCAGTATCAAAACCATCCTAGATATTGTTATTGTCATTATAAAAATAAAACCATCATCACAATCATTAAGGTTTTACGCCACAATGAAAGAGTCTATAGATTTTGGTACAAAGGGACTCTGTAGATCGAATGGTAGTTTGGTTGTTTGTTCGACTACAGAGGAGAATCATGGAGGGACTTAGGGCCCATCCGTATCATGCCTAAGCACACTTCAACGACCCGCACCCGAAAGTCCAGTTTGTTTGGTCAGTGTGAACGCACCGTACCAAACATGGCACATATGATGAATATGGAATGAGACCCAGCTTTTTAAAAAAACAGGTAAAATAAAATAAAGTTTTGCAATAATTTTGATTGTCCTATTTGAGGCAAGCCAACATTGGAGTTTAACCAAAAATTGATAAACATTATCATGCTAGCATGCTAAACATGGACAATGCTAGCAAATACCTATTGAGGAAGCAACAAGTCTTCAATTTAGAAAAACTCTGAGGCAAGAATCAGTGACACGCACACACACACACACACACACACACACACACACACACACACACACACACACACACACACACACACACACACACACACACACACACACACACACACACACACACACACACCCTTATGTAAAAAATTAAGGGATGTTAAAAATATGAATGCCTGAAACAAACACTGTACTGTAAGTTTTAAAACTTTGAAAGGGTCAAATCTGCTCCAGCCGTCACGTTAAAGGTCCAAGACTGGGCACATCTACCAGGAATCATTCAGTCCCAGTATGAGCGCTCCTCACTGGTACACTGGAACAAATGAAGCCACTCATCTAAACTTGATGTGTCGACATCATTCATGGCAGGTGGGTATACATAAAGGAAGGAAAGAGTCCATCAGTATTAACTCATCCATTCATACACATTCACACACTGATGGTAGAGGCTGCAGAGTAAAGAGTCCATCAGTATTAACTCATCCATTCACACACATTCACACACTGATGGTAGAGGCTGCTGCAGAGTAAAGAGTCCATCAGAAGTAACTATAAAACAAGCTACGAAGCAACAGTTAGGACTGCCATCTTGTTTTATTTCAATTGATGCAGTGAATTATCTAAGCTTCAACTAAATTAAAGGAAATACAATGTATGAACTTATTTAAAGAAGATGAGGCTGATTCTGAAGCAGCCTGGAGTACCTTATTATCCCAGAATAAATTCCAACATTTTGTAAAGCACTAGGTTGATCCCTGAATCAGGCTTAGTCTAGCAAACATGCTTAATGCCTAAATAAGGGATTTAGAGAGATTGGATGGAGGGATGAAACTGATGTAAACCAGTTGTAAGCAGTGCCTGCACATGCTACACAGACACTTTTTATGGATTGCAGGAAACAACACTCACTTCTTCTGATCCTGAATCAGCTGCCCCTCCATAGTAAACCTGCTAGTTTACCTCAGTTTACACGGGCTTCCCCAAACACACATTTCATTTGTGGTGCTACAAAAGCACCTGAAAAGTCGATGGAATGACGCAAAATTGCTTTGTGTGGCGTGATGGATGCTTCGTGAAATGAGCATAAATTCAAACTTTATTAGTTTGTTACTTTATTTCCATCGATCGACTATTCTATGAACCAAATTAGCTAGGATAATAGCAGTTAGCACAACTGTGGCTTGCTAGCAGACTTTCTGCATTACGAGCGGGGATTCAATGAGATTCTCTATCAGGGGAAATATGGCTCACAACATGGAAGAAGCTCTGGTATCCATGACTACAAAATGACCATTGTCGATAAACTCAGGCTCCCCCTTTATGTTGCTAAACACAGGTGTGATTATACAGCTTTCTATCAAACCAAATAAACGATCAAAGGAGAACCTTTAAGTCTGAGCATGCTGCACTCACTGCAGGTTAAAAATAAAGACTGGACGTGAACATGGCTGGGATTCATGAATAAGGGGTTGAAATGAATATGCAGTTAAACTATTGTGAATCCTGGAGGAACTCAGATGACCTCGCGTGCTAGTCCTCTGTCTGAAGAGCCTGTTGACTCACATCCCCTTCACTCGCCATATAACACACAGCGACACGAGAGTAATCCCCCTGCTCCGCATGCCTCCCTGCCAGCTGACCATGTTTAAATGACCCATATAAGTCACGTGATAATTCAATATGTCAGCCAGCTAATGTCTTTATGTGTGTTTGTGTGCACTTGTATGTAATACAGTGTAGACTTATGAACTTATCAAACAGGAAATAACTGGAACGTCGAGCTGTTTCTGTTTTGCATTGAGTTTCAATCGGGACTTCTTATTTCAATCACCTGCTCATACAAAACATGCATTGAGCAAGAGCGAGCAACATTTGAACATCTCTTTAGTCAATCAGTTTGGTCAAGTGTCACTTTTGGATTTAAATACAACAAATAATGAGACACTGAATTGGTCATCATATTGTGTGTGTCCTTGTCCTTATTTGTCAATGCAGGTGAGGAGAACTTATGTTGTAGCAAAAAAACACATTTTAAAACGTCTGCAAGTTGGATAAGATATTTATCCTGCTTACACTCTGTAGCACAAATCAAAGAGTTTCAGTCTAAAAAAAGCTTTATGACGATTTTTAGGCAAATATCTCTAATTACAATGACCACAAGGGGGTTCAAAATGAAACTTTATTTAAAATATCAGCTGAATACATTAGAGATAACTTAAACTTCAGGTGAATAAACTTTTTTTTTAATGAAAGTAAATGGTTGTGTTTCCCAGTTAAACCAAGCGGTCCCCTTAGGGAAATTATCCTTGGATTGTTTCCATGAATACTGATACCAGTATTCAGCATCGGTCCGATACCGTCTGTCTGTCTGTCTGTCTGTCTGTCTGTCTGTCTGTCTGTCTGTCTGTCTGTCTGTCTGTCTTTTATCATCTTAAAAACTAAGTTAGGCCTCCATTTCAGCAGCATTAATAAATACTTGTAACGGTACTCGGTATCAGTGATTACCTAAATGTTGAAAATAAACATGTAAATTATGCCTTATATGTGACCTTTAACCCCTCCAGCTGTGGGGAGTATCAATATTAGAGATTATGCTGCTTCACCTTGTGATATTACTGTTTAAGCTGCACAAATCAATCCATCCATCCCCTCAAACATTAACAAGACTGTGTCAATTCCTTTTTACTTCACTTTCTGTTATTAGGGCAGCTTCATCGCAACCAAACATCACATCAAATGAATTACTTTTTCTGATTCTGCATATCTTATCACACTCCTCTCATGTTAACTTTTGAAAATAAAACAACACAAGAGCACAAGAGAAATGTTATACCTGCATATCACACAGGCCACCCACATCTGCTCCTCACAATCAAACACAGGCTGAAGTAAACACAGGGAACCTCAGCCCACCCTGCTACAGCCAAGCACAATATATTCTAATATGTGGCTTCCTACTGGGCTTGGATGTGGAACTTGGCATTATTAGCAGTGCAGATGTTTAACAAGGGAGGATGTTGGACAGCTTCATGTTTTCCTCACAACCTACATCATAGTTTAGTTTGCATTTAAACTTTACATCCCAGCTTACCATGTTCCAAGGGATATCATAAGATCATAGAGGTGGTCTGCATGATGGTCCAAAAAAAATACAAATAAATCAGGACCAAGACCCCATTTTGGTGTGGTTATTTGGTCTGCACCAGGATTTGATCGACAGATTACAAACTGGCTAGTTTGTTTTAACCAAACACGTCAGGTTGTAAAAAAACACCAGGAAAAGATGTAATCATGAACATGATTTTGTCTTCAGAAGTCAAACGTTTGCATTTGGACTCTTCTCTAGAACCTTCACTGTATTCATTCATGATGCACTCGGAGTCAATGTCTGCACTATTGCCCGTTTGGCCAAAGCCTGAGCTGTGACAACTACTTATCCTAGCCACCAGAATCAAGCTAACTTTTATTCAACATGTCCATTTCTCTGTTTGACTTCTGTCATTTTCTTTCAGGTAAACAAATAAGCTTTCGGATCCTGGCTATAACAGGCAAGCCCCCATCAAGCCCCACTATGAAGGAGAAGCCGCTTTCACTACTTCCTGACCAGCTTTGAGGAAATGCCAAGTACTTTATGTGTGTGATCTGTGCTTGGATGTTTTCTTTCTTTTGTCTTTATTGCTTGAGTATTTTAACTGCTCCAGTAAAGCAGTATTACGACCTCAAGGGGAGCCAGCCACACACCTTGGAAGGATTAAGGAGCTGTTTTGTTTTATGTTGCAGTGAGTAAATAGCAATGTTAAACGGCTTTTTGGGTTGCATGTGCATATATACCTCGACACATAAATGCATACACATGGGGTTAGGATTAATCATTGTATCAGGAGAACACACATGAACACAATACACACACACTGAAATTGAAAAGCTCCCTTCAAAAGTCGTACTTTGATACCGCATATAAGCGTGGCCACAATCACACAGGAAAAGGTTCCATCATGACAACACACGCTCGAACAAATGTTAAATGTTAACCCAAGTCTGCCTGAAGGATGGGGCTTTCCAAGAAAACGTTAAGGGGAAGGTCAGGGAGGATGGTTGTCCACACAATGTAAGCTGTCGCCTGCTGCCAAGTAAACACATTCAAAAACAGGAGTGTCACAAAGCCAAGAATGGGAGTTAAAATGGATACTTCACCCATTAACATTAAAGGGATACTTCACCCATTTACATTGAGCTTGGTATCATTAGAAACCTGGTAGTATTTTCAAATGGCCGTGCATCCCGCCTTCATTTTTCCCTGAGACAGGAACGCTCTGTAGCCTTCAAGGACGCAGAAGTCGTCATTTTGCATCATCGGAGGCTGTTTTGATTAGCAGGGCTGAAACTACAAAGCTAATTTCTCATGTTTTCGATGACTGAAGTTTCAGACCTACCACAGATCAGTGGGCGGGGCCTCACAACCAGAATTCAAACTTAATGTCTGCCATATTGCTTGGAAGCTCTGCTAAAAGTATAGGGGGTAGAAAAGTAGCAAAATGGTCTTGTGTGTGTGTGTACATAGATCTGTGTGTGTAAGTGTTTCTGTGTGTGATCTGTGTGTGTGTACATAGATCTGTGTGTGAAATTGTTTCAGTGTGTGTGTTATCTGTGTGTGTGTAAATGACTTTGTGCGTACATAGATCTGTGTGTGTGTGCACAGATCTGTGTGTAGACACGTCTATGAATTATATTAATGGCTGCTCTAAAAGCTTGACCCGAACCCTTTTGAAACGTTATGAAACTTGAAAGAGATTTTTTTATCGTATAATGCAGGTAAGGCATGATGATTAATGCCTGACCTGTTCTGTTTCTGTTAACATGCAGTTCTATGTACAAGAAGCTGATCCTGATTTTGTTCAAATCACACAGCAGAATGTATATATCCATGTGTTGACTTATAGTGATGATGGCAGAATTAGTCTGGCCTACTGAAAGTCTCATTTGACCAAACCTGGCCCAACATATGTTTGATTTAAGATGTCTGTTCTGTAGGACGGTTATCTCGACCACATTTCCAACAGTGAACATACAGGAGGATTTCTTTCACATGCTGTACCGTAAACATGCATTTAAAGCCCCGTTTCCACTCAGCAGTCCGGTACGGATCGGTACAGTTTGGTACCGTTTGGTTCGATGAAGCCCGATTGCGTTTGTGTTTCTTCAGCCACCCGTGCCCTATTTGGTGCGCGGCGTGTAAGCCAGATGACGATAACCGCTACGTAAATAGCGTCATATAGCAGCATATGATAGCAGCTAACCGCTAGCAGCTAACTGCAAGATAATAAATTCAACAAAGGAGAAAAACGCTACACAAACAAACCAACGATGAAGACATCCAGCAGTTCATCTCCTCTGTCACTGTCATGTGACTCTTTATTACAAGAACTCATCCAGCTTTGTCTCAGAGAAGGCTGTGAGCGGCGAGGACAAACACACACGTAAACAATCAGCTGTGTATTACAGTCAACGGTTTAAACACGGCGGAGTTTTGTTTACCGACGTAACACAGGAAGTGAAGATTCTTTCAACCAATCAGCAGACTGCAGTGTTTAGCTCCACCTTTTCAGGTCGGCTCCACATTCTTGGCACCCCAACAGAAGGGTCCCAAAAAGTGGGATGGTACGGATCGGTTATTTGGGAATCTTTCCCAGGATTAGTCTCTGGAAACACTGCAAAATGTGTGCCGTACCAAGATGAAACGAGCCGAAATGCTCGGTGGAAACGGGGCTTTATTCCCATAAACGTTACCTGACATTGACTGTTGAGGTGACACACAACCTTTTTTCTTTCCTCTGATCCTGAAAAACTAACATCCTCTTCCTAGTTGACCTGCGTGCAGCTTTTGACACCATCAACTGTTCTTCCACCCTTCTCTCCCATCTTGAAAGTCTTTTTTAACATTAACATCCTCTGCACGCTCCTGGCTCAAATCTTCCCTCTCTGACGGATCATCAGCATTAACAACTGCAAATATCCCACTGCTCCCCTTTCCCAAGGTTCGGTCCTCGGAGTAAAACAAAACAGGAATGCTGCCGTCCATGAAACAATAGCATTGAGTAAACTGAGAGGTCTGCAGAGGTCACTCTTTGATTTGCATTCAACACACATAAACTACATACATATCTGTGCAAACATAGCTGATCTTTAATGTTGCAAAAGAAGACAACTCCATGTATTACTGTTGATTTGAAAACATTTAGGCAGCTTAAATACAGAGGCTATTAGGGGCTAACAACATGCACCCAATGTGCGCAACACATCCCAGCATGAACACACACCACACAGTTTGTTTACTTCTGTCTATGTCCTTGACTCCCTGTAAGAGACCAGATTGACCCACTAATGTGCCATGCCAACCAAACAAAGCCCTGATGCAGCTGAAACCAGATTATTCCAGTTCTCTGTGGTCAGACACGAAGGGAGCTGAGAGAGACTTTTGCTTTATTAGTGTCCTACACACACACACACACACACACACACACACACACGTACAGAGTTTCCTCTGTTTCAATGTAACATCAAAAGCTCAGCTGTCGACTAAAAGGTATCTATTATCAGCTACAGTGACATCGAACAGAAGCTAAATATTGGAAGTGAATACAAGCATCAGAGAGAGGAAGTAGACTCCTCACTAAAAGAGGGATCGAGTGAGCAAAAGGAAACCAAAGGAGAAGCAACACATAACACATCTTCTGACCACTCAAAGCTTTTACACGGCAGGTCACATTCACACACTGATGACAGAGGCCGCTATGTGAAGTGCCCATCAGTATGAACTAATCCATTTCTGCACATTCATAGAGCGACGAAGAAGCGGGGGAAGCTTGGGGTTAAGTGTCTTGCAGGAGCTGGGGAACAAATGAGGACTTTCTGGTTGAGAGACGAGCGACTCTACCGCTGATCCAAAGGAATCTCGATTTCCGATAAAGATAAATGGAGCCTCTACTGTTTTGATTCTTACTCAAGGAAGTATTTGGGTCCATGGATCGACAACAACGTTCATTCTAAGTTGACACATTGTTAATTCAGTCCGAAAGCTCAATGGGGTCCTGAGAGCTGAAAGCTGAGGGTGTGTGTTGGGGGAGGACGGTGACAGCAGGATGACCATCACCTCTCTTGTGTTACCACTGTCCTTTACACCATGTCTTTGGGGACTAATTGATCACAGAAGGTACCCACAGTGGTGTGCTCACTCCACAACATGGTTCTACACAGCTCAAAGGCAGAAACATAACATGCTATTTACAGCACACACTCGAAACCATGACCTCCTAAATGTGACAATCTTTAAGACGGTGGCACAGGTTTATGATTTTAATTGGAAGGTCGCCATGTATTTTTATACCTGTTTTAATTTGAGAGAATTTCCCGTGTTGTGTAATTTGAATTGATGAATTATGTTTGTGATTCTGTACAACTACATTGGCCAGGTCTCTTTTTATTAAGAGATGTAAAATCTCAAAGGGACTTCCTGGTCAAATAAAGGTCAAAGAAATGTCTTGTCAAATGTTGTTTGTTCCCCTGGACCAAGTCTCTTTCAGTAGAAGCTCTCGAGTTGAAAGCAAAATAAAGCCATCTTACCCTGACCGTTGGAGTAGTAGATCCACTTCTCTTTGACCTGCGTTACAGGAGCTGAAGCCTTCTTCTGAATCGCCTTCTCCATAATGCTGCTGGGGTCCTGCACAGGCCCTTTCTTAAGCACACGAGAGCTGCGATTCACACTGCAAACCACGATTACCACCAGCACCAGAAGGAGCAGCAGCACTATCATCCAAGGGAGATGCTCGTTGATGTCGAAGTGATGTTGGGGGCTTGGCCTTGGAGATCCCCTGCGTGTGGGCTTATAGTAGCTGGAGACCCCACCTCCACCACCTCTGCTCCCCTGCCCATCCACCTTGCTGATACCTATTCCACCCTTGACTCCCTCTCCACCCTCTAAAGGCTCTATCATCCCCCTCTTGCTTGGGCCTGGCACTGGGCTAGAACTAGATTGCTGTTCTTGGTCGATCAGTCGCTTGTGAGATGGGAGCAGTGGCATCAATGGGGGATCCCCGATTTGTGGATTGGGAGTGCCAGGTTCACTGAGTGGGGGTCTTTCTGCGTGACGGTCTTCTCCAACCAGTTTTTCCCTCAATAGTTGAATTGCTGCTGATTTGCTGACAATTCCTGTGATGAGAAAAAACGTTGAGCAAAATTAGGCTGAATTGTCAAACATTTTGCAAATGAAGGATCCATAGGAAAATAAAAAACATATTATTTAAACATATTATTAAACAGAAAACATCTAAGTAGGATAATTGTGGGGTTTTTTAAGTATCTACTTAAGACAGTTGCTATATCTAATGAGCAGGCATTTATCTGTTGGAATAGACTTTGAATATTAATGGAAGAAGCCTGAGTGGAATCAGCCATCTGTTCCTGCAGGGAGCCCAGAGGCTTAGCAGTAGCAGAGGCCATGCTGGAAATACTGTCTCAAACTACCTGTCAGTCTACCAAACGAAAGGTTGAGAACTAGAACGGAGTCTAATATATGTTGAGTATTTAAAGGAAGGGTTAGTGATTTTTTTTGAAAACTAGCATAATTTTAAAAAAGTAGCATTCTCTCTGTGCTCCGTATTCATCCATTCACCCCTCGCCTACATGCACTATCACCATTTGTCCAGAAGCGGATTTCAGCTCGTGCTCTGAGTGTGGGCTCGTGCATGATAAAGGTAGAGAATGAGACAGGGGGATCTGATTGGTTCTTAGATATGTACTGAGTGCAGACATCGGTCGAAGTTTTATGCGTTTACAACTGCTACAGATGATAGATTTTTTTTTTTTTCAGAGCATACTATTGATAATTACTATCAGGGCCTAAAAACAAGTGTTTGGAATCAAAATGAAAGGATTTTAATAAATCCATCCATCCATTTTCTGCCGCTTATCCGGGGCCGGGTCGCGGGGGCAGCAGTCTAAGCAGAGACGCCCAGACTTCCCTCACCCCAGACACCTCCTCCAGCTCTTCCGGTGGGACCCCGAGGCGTTCCCAAGCCAGCCGAGAGACATAGTCTCTCCAGCGTGTCCTGGGTCTACCCCGAGGCCTCCTCCCAGAGGGACATGCCCGGAACACCTCCCTAGGGAGGCGTCCAGGGGGCATCGAGACCAGATGCCCGAACCACCTCAACAGACTCCTCTCGATGTGGAGGAGTAACGGCTCTACTCCGAGCTCCTCCCTGGTGACCGAGCTCCTCACCCTATCTCTAAGGGTGCGCCCAGCATGACTGCAGACGCTGCACCAATCCATCAGTCGATCTCACGCTCCATCTTCCCCCCACTCGTGAACAAGACCCCAAGATACTTAAACTCCTCCACCTGGGGCAAGGACTCCCCACCAACCCCAAGAGGGCAAGCCACCTTTTTCCGGTCGAGAACCATGGCCTCAGATTTAGAGGTGCTGATCCTCATCCCAGCCGCCTCACACTCGGCATTGAACCACACCAGTTCACGCTGGAGGTCCTGGTTTGATGGAGCCAACAGGACCACATCATCCGCAAAAGCAGAGACGAGATCCTCTGGTCCCCGAACCGGACCCCCTCCAACTGCTGACTGCGCCTAGAAATTGTTATCCATAAAAGTTATGAACAGAACCAGATTTAAAAAAAAAAAAAATCAATGTATGGGTATCATTAACTCATTCCCCGCCATTGACGAGATGTTCCCTCATTTGGTGTTTTCAGTGAAATACGATAGGGGGCGCTCTGACGGATGTTGTGAAAAAGTTACAGGACTGTGGGGTCAAAAACCAACAAACAAGACCACCTGAGGGAAAGTAGAGAAAAAAAAAACCAAACATCTCCTTCGTCCTTATTTTCCAGCGGGCGGTGTTCTATCAGTCTGTATGTGAGTTTGACGCGTGTCAAAAAGTAAACATTAGTCGTATAGATGTGAGATAAAAGCTCTTGAACAGTACAAACATGCCGGCGCCAGCAAGGAGATATTCAGCCGCGGTAGCTACAGAGTTAATTATACTGTAGATACAGACTCTGATAATTCATTTTTTGACCTCCGTGAAACTGATCAGGATGAAGGCAGCAGCGGAGGGATTCAGGACCTACATTCAGACCTTCAGGACGTGTCAGAGGTAAGATATGATCACGTTATTTTTTGATTCACCGTGATAGCATACGCATCTGATAATTCATGAGATAACGTGACGTAGAAATAACATATCCCTCAGTTTTGTACATAAACTATGTACAAAACGAATTTTTGACGGACATTTTATTGTAATTTCCAGACACAGAGTCCAGGTCTCCAAGATCCAGGTCTCCAAGGTTCAGACATACACGTAGGTGCAAGAGGTGATAACATATGATAACATGTTTTATTTAGTTTGATAGTATGTTACTTGGATTGTATGATTATTAGATGCTACAAGACAAGAGCATCTGCTAATTTGTGAGAGAAGAGAAAAAAGAAATAATTTAGCTTTCATTTTGTACACAAACTATTTACCAAATGAATATTTGTTTGACATTTTACTGTCATTTTACACACAGAGTCCAGGGATTCAAGATCCAGGTGTCCTTTATACAGACCTACCCAAGGTGAAAGAGGTAAGTTCCTCTCTTTGTGCACATCACACTGTTGAATAAAAAAATTGTCTTTCTAATTATTTACAGGTTGATCACAGCAAAGAGGCAGAGGTCGGACCTGTGGATCTTATGGGCGTGGTGGAGGTCAAGTACCTGGTGACCAAGCAAGAGGCCCTGTGAACCAGCCAGGTTCAGGTCCTGGTCCAGGTAATCTGATGTGGAAAGAAATGAACTGGCAGCCAAAAGACTTTCTTTTCACTGAGAATCCTGGACCTCTAAATGATGCTGCTGCTCTTGATCATATCATTCGTAAGCCTGACCTTGAAATGTACTGGTCTACAGATGACCTTTAGGCCACCCCCTACTTCAACAAGGTCATGTCCCGCAACCGGTTTGAAATCATATGGAGATTTCTACACTCCAATGATTATGAATCAAGGCCAGCAAATAGCACTGACAGGTTGTACAAAGTCCGCCCCGTCTTATATTACCTTCTATCTGAATTCAGTCAAATGTAACAACCTGGGGTCGCCGGTGGCGCAGCGGCAGTGCGCGCGACCCCACGTATTGAGGCTCAGTCCTCGCGCGCGGGCGGCCCGGGTTCGCGTCCGGCCTGTGGCCCATTTCCCGCATGTCTCTCCCCACTCTCTCCCCCTTTCCGACTCTATCCACTGTCCTCCCTCTACAATAAAGGCAAAAAAGGCCAAAAGCAAATCTTTAAAAAAAAAAAAAAAAAAATGTAACAACCTAACACCAACATTTGCATGAGGGTATGCTTCTGTGGCGTGGACGGCGAGCGTTCAGGGTATACGATCCCCAAAAACCTGTCAAATACGGGATCAAATCCTACATCCTTTGCGATTCTGACACAGGGTACTGTTACAACATGAAACCCTATTGCGGAGAAGGCACTTCCCTGGGAGACACAGTTGTCTCTCTTCTTGATCAGGTTTTTGTTAAACTAATGTTTTATTATTGAAAATAATAATGATATTTAAGTGTTTGTAAAAACAAAGTATTTCTGAGTGTATAAGAGAAGAAAAATGTATAATGTAGTTTGTAAATGTTGTAGTGCTACACTATTCAAAGAAAATGTATAATTTTATGTAATCATTTTTATTTATTTTAGTTATTTATTTTAAAATATAACTGTAGTTGGCAAATGAAAGTAAAAAGAATCCAAATGTAAACTCAAAATCACTTTTTTTTCTTGAAAATAAGTGTGTTTTACAAAAGTGCTGTTTTCTCAGCTTTTTGTCCGGAATGTTGTTTTTTTGTGAAAATGGCCGATATTCAAGTGCTGATAAAAAAAGATTGAATGAAGTTTGAATAAAATAGTATATGAAAGCAGAGGCTCTGATCTTTCTTTTGATGTATTCAATATTTACATATTCAAAGAACAAAATATTCTGTGGGTCTTAAAAGATTGGTTAAAATGGTGAAAAAGGCTGGCGCTGGCTGGCAACCATTCTAGAATTCTCTGGCGGGGAAAGAGTTAATCTCCATTGATTATGTGGCCTTCCCCTCAATTTGCCTTCTACAGCTGCTAATGGGATTGGTGTTGTATGATGATAAAGGGTTATTAATATAATGCTGCTGTGTAGAAAACACTTTAGTGGGTCCTAATCCCTCTCATGCTCTTAACAGCAGTGAGGTACTGAGATTCAGATCTCCTCCCTGAATGAATGATGATGTTTTTGGGCAATATCTTCATAATCCAGAAGGCCTGCAGCAAAAGCATGGCAGCCTATGCAACCACAGCACAGGAGATGTTCACAGTTACTGTGGCATGTGAGGTTCTGCCATCTTGAATGTCTACATCCAAAACTCCTGAACCGATTGTTAAATAAACATAAATTATAAACTTGAAATGTTTTCTTTAACAGTATATGGCACGTGTGGCGTCCTGCCCTCTGTATACATGCGTTTGGCTTCTTGGCTTGGGAGACACAACTGGGTACACCTGAGTCTAGCAGCACTCCTCTCATCCTCCCAGGCCTCGGCCTTTGCTTTGTTTTGCATTTTACAAAACTACACTCATCCACACGATGCATTCATGACTGATTTACATAACCATGATTGTTGTAACTTAAGTTTAACAACTTATTAGTTTACTTTAAAACCGTGTTTCATGTTTAGTTCCCTTCTTTTGTCACTTATTTGAGCAAGTTTGTGACATTTTATCATTTATTTAGTAAACACTCCAAATTAGTAAATGGTGAATGGACTTCAACTTCTATCAGGCTTTTCTGTGATGAACATCAGCGAGTAAGTACAACACAAGCAAGGATCTATAGCCTGGTGTAGTTTTGAGTGCTAAAACCAGGAAGTGAGTTAGCATTTTAGCGCCATGGGTTCCTAACTCTAAAAGTCAATGTGGATTTTGAATGGGTTTGTGTTTAGACTGAAATAAGGTCTGTGGTTAACACAAGCTGAAGAGATGTTGACGTTTTGTTAGAAAAGATAAACTACGTGCGCTAAGACCCCACTTGTGAATTTTAAAGTTTTTACGCGAACTTAAAATGGCGGTAGCTAACAAGTAGCTAACTGAAACTACAGTGGTTGTCGCAGACATTAAACGTCATCACGCCGGGAACTCTCTCTCTAATCCTCATTACAGCCTCTCGTCATGTTTTTCAGTGTTCTTACAAATATTAGTTTAATAAACAACTTATTAAGCTAACGTTTAGCTAGCTTGTCAAATCCGATGATTAGATGGATGAAGCATAACGGTTGTGACGTCATTATAAAACCGACCGCGGTGTAGTTCACTAGAGCAAAACGTTAGCTTTTTACTTCTCTCTGCTACATTAACTCTTCAAACTTCATATAAATGATGTTCATCTGTAAAGATTATCCAGCTGAACAAAACAGCTACACATCAGAAACGTGTGTTTGACACAGAGCTTATTTTCTGCAATGAAGCAAAATCCAACGCAAAAATCCCAAAAACGACTTTTCGTAGGAACCACCAGCACCATTTTTTCGGGTTGGCCTACAAAAATACATTATTACTATAACAGTCTATAGAGGAAGAACAAAGTCAGTTAAGTACGAACAATCAGCTTTAAGTCTGATTAGACACACAGGTGCTGACAGGAAGTGACCAGAGGAAGAGTATATGAGTTTGTTAGTTCTGGGTACTAATCAGTGGTTGCATGGAGCCACTGGCTTGGAAGACTAGGAGCTCAGTCTTTGAACGGTTGGGTTAAATGCATTTATTCATCCATTGAGAGATATCGGAAAGGCATCACGAGATTCTTGCGCAGACTGTCACGTCATCTGCTGGGCATGACAGGAAGAGCTGAGCACCTGTCATGCATAAAACATGCATGCATAATAACAATAAGATAAAATAATAAGCAGTAAAAATCACTAATAATTAAAAGCCATATTAAAAAGGTAGGTCTTTACGCTTAAAAGCACATAGAGAGGTCCCTGTGCAGTGAGTTCCACAGTTTGGGAGCATAAAACAGAAAGCTCTCTCCCCGGTGCTCGTGTGGGTCACATGAGGGACGTTTAAAAGGTGAGCATTCATATCAGCCATGAGAGCCCATTATTGCACCGTGTAAACTGGTGCAAGAAGAAAATGGGGCCGAACACTGGCTCTTGAGGCACTGCTGTGAATAAATTGTACATGTCTGTCTTCCAAGTGACTCTAAAAAGATCTCAAGATCCAGATCCTGAGATAACAAGCTGGATTGAGTGTGGATAGGAGGATTTGATGGTTAACTGTCAAAGGCAGCTGACGAGCAGCAATAAAACTGAAGACCGACAGCTCTCACCATCTAGCCAACCAGTGTGAAGACAGACGGCATACCAGCTATTGGAATTGAATTGAGTTTTGTTATATCAGAAAAATTACAATGTGATATGTTGTTTGAAATTACAGTATCAAGTTAATATCCTATACACAAACACACTTAAAGGACATACCGGTAATTCAAAGGATAATTCAAAACATGTCTCCATGGTAAGGGAAATGTAAATGTCGTGAAATCATGGCATTCACTCTTCAAATAGCTTACGGATATCTGAACCTTTTCCATTTTGAGTATCAACATACAGTGAAAAACAATTATTCCATTTCATGTTCCTGTCATTGGTGCTGTTCAAATCTAGTGCGAGAAAGAAGCCTATTCGAGGATGTCTTGAGTTAAAATCCGGAGTCTGCCCAGACAAGACTGAGTAAAATTGCTTTTGATTCTGAGACCTACAAAAAGTGGTCTTGAGTCTGTTTGGAGTATTAAAACACGAGTGTTGACCGTTTTTTTCTGTTGTTGTATGTAAGCCTTCAATGCACATTTTACAGGACACCTACGGTTGCCAGGTTATTTTTTGGTCATTTTAATGAACATGTATTAGATTGTAGTACATGTTTCTTGATTTGTCATCATTAATAAAATGTAAAAATGGTCTCTTTATAAATGCTGTGTAAACAACAAGTTTCCAAGCCTTTGCCAGTCTCTCTCTGACAGTAAAAGAAAGGTGAAAGAGCAACATCCACGACCCATCCACCCCCACTTCCCCTTTTACAGCACAGGCAGGAGGACATGTCATGGGCCATCGACCTTATGCAAACACTAACAGCAGTGACAGTTAGGTGTTGGGGTCTGTTAAGCTCTCTATGGACGGTTGAGTGTCTGAGACCAGAACACAAATACAGAGGGAGGGATTTCTTTTAAATATTCAGTAAAGGTTAGGAAAGAGGGGACGTTTTAAGGGTGGTTGATGAAGGAAGACAGATATCTCCATAAACATTCCTGAGTGGTGGACATCACTTTGTTGTCATATACCTACAAACTCGTCCATCCTTTTAGATGCCTGTTATCTTCAACTTTACCAAGATTGTTGGTCCTTGGGTTCGACTTGTCCCCACCCTGAAAATGATTTAACATCAACCAGTTACCCACGTTGATGTTTAAGGAACTTTTTGTCATCATGGTCCTGGTCCTTGAGTGAATCCCATGCCATCCACGTAAACACGGACACAGCAGCCAGTCAGACTCCAGCTTCTGCTGTATTTATGTGTAACATGTCGTACATTCTGCCTGCTTTTGTTTGACCTCCTGTACACTCTTATCAAACAGGGAAACAGAACGTAGGCCTGCGAATTGGTCATATTCAAATTATCCTGAACGTCCTCATGTATGTACGTTTACATGTCATGTCAAGTATATCCTTCTCAATTTACCGTTTAATGTCAATCTGAAATGTTTAGTATGTGAAACAATATTGAGGACATTAGCTGCACTAATTCTACCGTGCTCTTCTAACGGGGTGTTGGGTCATAGCACCTGTCCTTTATGAAGGTATTGTGTCTGCCTCACGTTATGAGAATCAGCAGTGTCAACCTGGCTGTGCCCTCAGGAGTGCCTGCATGAAGTGTTTGTGTGCTGACAAGAAAAGTGCTGCACATATGTCCCGTCTCTATGACAACAGTCTGTTAAAGACCAAAACAGCTCCTTTACTTTACACTTGTATATATATTTCAGATCGTTGACTTCCTGATCAGACACAGAGCAAAGAGGATGTGGTAAACAAGACACGATCCACAGGTGGTAAAACTACAGGGATAGCAAACATTTTGAAAAAAGCACTATTGATGTCAACAGCGCCTTTCTGAAAAGTGGAACAATTTTCAACTTGAGCTCTCCCTTCATTGTCAAAGAGCAGAAATAAAAAAAAAACCTCACTGACAGGAAATCCTTTCTGATCTCTCTCGTTGTCATGATGGTTGTCTGGTTTGGTTTCTGGATTTCATCTTGTTTCAGTTTTTATTCTTTCTTTAGTGTTTCTGTGTATGAATGATTCCTAGTGTGGTTTAGTCTTTAGTGTGTTTCCCTGTGTCCTCCTATGTCGCCTGAAAGTTTATCTCCTGTTTTACCTGTGTTTTTAGGTTCCTAGGTTTGTGTTTAGTGTTTCCTGTTTTATTTGGTAACATCTGGTTTAGGTTGTGTTTTGGGTGTTAGGTTTTACTTTCTACTTGTCCTCAGTGTTCTGGTCCTGTGTTCTTTGGTCTCTGTGTTTCCCTCCTGTCTTGATGACCCTGATTGTCCTCACCTGTCTGATTGTCCTCACCTGTGTCTGATTGTCCTCACCTGTGTCTGATTACTCCCCAGGTCTATTTAGTCTCTGTGTTTTCTTACCCTCTTGTAGGTTCATTGTCTTTTGTTCTTTGCTACAAGTTGGACGTTTCCCCGTGTTCTCTACTAGCTGGATTCACTCTTTTTGTGGTCATGACTTTTTTTCGTTTTGGATTTTGTTTTGAATAGTACGTTTTTGTTTGTGTTTTTGCTCGTTAAAATAAATTATTTTTGTTCCTGCATTTGGGTCCTCCTCCCTGTTTTCTGCCCGTAACCGTGACATTCATTTCCAATTGAGAGATCATGTAGAGAAAGCAAATAAGAGAAGCAAGACAAATAGCTATATATATATATATATATTCTCCTGGCTCTGAACTATCATTGTCCTGCAGGAACCGTGTTAAGAAATATCACGCTGTTATAAGATATAAATTGTAGCCTCACGATACAAAATCCTGCTTTTTTTTGGTCTTACTTAACATACTTGTGTAAAGGTAACAAAACGGTTCCCGTCTCACCTGTATGAGCTCCAGTTTGTGGTAATAGTGCCGAGGATGATGAAGTCATGGGTTCTTCTAGAAGCACAGCATGTGTAGGCACATGTAGGGTCTTGGTTGCCATAGATGAAGATGAAAAGGGAACTGTGGAAAGGTTCTGACAGATGTTATCCGTGTATTTAGTTCCTGGTGTGATCAGCAGCAGGCCCTGAGCTTGGCAGTCTGTGTGGGTTCTACACTTCACTGCATTCGAATCCACATCTGAGAAAGTCCCTTTGATGCACGGCTTACAGAGCACATCCTCTGTTTCACTGCCCCGCTTCTTCACCCTGCTCCCTGCTGGACACAGCGAGTGAGGCTTACAGCCGGTGCCCCCACTCCTTGGTAAAAAGCTGTTGGGGGGACATGTGCAGACTCGGTCCTGGGTGGTTGTGCAGGATTCTTTTTCAATGAAGCCAGCAGGACACTGAGCCCGACAATGATGGCATTGCTGGACCCCATTCTCGCCACGTGTAAAGGTGCCTTCAGGGCAGGGGCTGCACTCCCTGACTGCTGTGGGCGAGCAGTGGTTGGACACAAAGGTTCCTGCTGGACACTTGTCGCAGACCAGCTGGGTGCCAGATTCAGGGTCAGTGTGCTGATAGTGGCGGGGAGAGAGGGGGGGCTGCTCAGCGGGGCTGGTAGGGGTCAAAACCCAGGCTGAAATGTCAACCAGCAAGGTATGTAAGAGCTAAAAAGAGAGGAAATGTGAGAGTTAGAACAAATGTAATGACTGAGATTATTTAAAGGACAGTCTTATACAAAATGACTTTTCAACGATCCTGAACGCTTATGTTCTTCTGAATCCTGCTCAAATTCAGATTTTTACTCCGAGACGGCAGGAACAAGTTGTGAACATAATGTCACCATTTAATAATGACCTTTTAAGTTCAAAGACGTGAAAAAACTTCTATGACCTTGCAATGGAGAGTTCATCTGGTTGCTCTGGTAGTACACCAAATACAGAATAAGATTCAGATCATGAGATCATGTGCTTTCTCTCAGCTTAGAGATGTGTTACATTAGCCGACCACTGAGTCGTCTGAAGGCATGGCAAACTGCAGACTGTAATGTTAAAACTTGTTGTGATTTGTGATTGGCAGGTGAATCTAAGATGTTAAACACTCGGTCCGATATTGAAGCTTATGTGTAGGATATCGGTCTGACGGCACCAATTCACATCAGTCATCAAGAAATACGTTTAGGCACTTCAACATTCTCAGCTCGCATGGTCTCACTTTGAACCATTAAGAGATGCCCTCAAATCGTCTCCATGACGATGTTCAGCTGAGAGCTCCTTCAAAACCATCAAAACACAACTCTTACACTTTAGCTTAAAAGATTTAATTTGAAAACCTGACAGCTGTTGCTGCTTCCTGTTTGTACGTGAAGTGCACAGCTTTGTGTACCAACAGCATTATCACTTCTGATATAAAAATATCAGAATCATTTCACATTCCCTCCAGGATTTCGCAGACTTTTGGGGGATTGTTGTGGCCTAAAATGCCTGAATTCACTACAACTTTTCCAAAAAATTGGAATGCATCTTGCAATGTTTTTTGCTGTTTTTTGTAATTAAATTGCGACAGGAAGCAAAAAATTGCAAAATTGTTGCGATCACAACATCACGACTTCCTGGAGGGACTGAGATCAGGGACTGAGATCAGTATCCGTCTCATCTATCAGAATAGAATTGGAACTGAAAAAAGCTTCAGAAAAATGTGAATCAAGTTCTGCAGCAGATGAGGATACAGAACCGACAGAACTGATGGCTTTGAGATGGACAAACAGATTTTTGCTGGTGACTTGAGCGGCGTCCTCTTGCGATCTAAATTTCTTACTGAACAAAAGCCTTTGTTTAGGTTCATGTTAAAGGGATACTTCACCATTTGCATGAAGCTTGGTTACCTTAGAAACCTGGTTGTATTTTTGAATGGTCGTGAATCCCGCACTCATTTGTCCCTGAGATGAGAAAGCTCCATATTTCTTGTCAGTGAAGGAGCCTCTGAGGACGCAGAAATCGCCATCAAAGGCTGTTGTGATTAGAGTGGGTGAAGCGACATCGCCAGTTCTTCATGTTTTCAACCACTGAAGGTGCAGACCTATCACAGATCAGAGGACCGGGCCTCACTCCCAGAATCGAAACTTAACATCAGCCATAGACTGGTATAGTTTTGAGTGCTAAAACCAGGAAGTGAGTTAGCATTTTAGCTCCATGGGTTCCTAACCCCAATCACAACCGGGATACTCAAGTCCATGTAAACACACTCAATGTCAGCAGGAGTGGCCTGCGGTGCTGTGCATTCTGGGAGTTGTCTTTCATCCACATGAGCCAAAAGACACTTTCGGCCTTTCTCAGTCAAGAAGACACCAACTTAAATATTAGTTTCATATTTCTTCTTCATATGTGACCCAGTGTCCATACAGATTCAAGTTTCAACAGGTTAAATATCCCTTTAAGTACAAGAGTGTTGAGTTAGTGCACTAGTGATGAGTGGTTAGGGGACTGCTTTCTGGCTGTAACAGTCAGTCTGGACGGAAGGATTTACATGATCAGCTGAGGGAATGTGTATGAATAGATGTTTTATTAGAGATCAAGAGGATTACAGGATAAAAGTTCTTTGCAAAGGAAAACAAGCATGGCTCTTTACCACACCACCTATTCTGCTCGTTGTTATTATTCTAGGAACCTCATCCATAAACATCAGCGCATGTTCTCTCTGCATGCCACTGTAACCTTTTTTGGGTCAGCAACATCAATGCATCCATTCAATTTTCAAAATGAGGCTCTCAGAGAGAATGAAGCATTCAGTGGTTCCATTCAGACTGTTTCAGGACAATCCACCCACAGTGGATAAGAAGTATATACTGTATTTAACTTGAACATTTCGGGAGGACTGACCCTGATATCATCCTGACCTGTCTGTTTACAGTGGAAGACTATCCCTTCGGGGGGGGGGGGGGGGGACAAAGCAACAGAGTCCGTTATACGATGCTACAATAAGAGTATTTGTTTGTGTAGTTCAAAAAAGTGAAGAAAACACTCGCCAACAGAAAACATAATGTAGATGTTTAATTATTAAACTTATTAATTAACTTATTATTAATGTTCAGTAGGCTTGGGCAGTGTCAATTTATTCATACCATCTTGCCATTATACCGGGATGTATGGTATATGAAGGTATTTGTAAAAAAAAATAGAAAAAAATCAAAAATAAAGTTCTGTAAAAAAAAAAAATCAGTTCTTGTAGTGACAGATTTTTCTTCAGCTAACTCTCCTTTTCTTATAAATGAATTAGGGCCCGACGCACTGACCAGTGTGCAGGACCCTACTGTATCACTTCCGATTATTTTTCTTCTTTTTTTCCTTCTGCCCCTTTGGAGCCATTTTGAAGACTTGAACGTGAATGAAAACTCACTAAAATGTCCAAAGTCATCAGGTTTTTCACAGGTAACATTTTGGGCCTTTGCTTTTATCTTTGGGGAAAGCTGAATGGGATATGTGAGGGGAAGAGAGAGAGAGGTGCATGTGGGTTGGAGATGAAACCACATGCTGAGAACTGAAACATGGGACGCCATCGAGTGAGCGATACCAGCGCCCTGAAGATCAGGCCGAAGAAGACCAGAGTTGGTATTGGACGTACGTCGCACACTGAACAGTAGTATCTGAAAGTCATGACTCTTGACATGATCACACATGATTTCAGATTTGAATTGATGCAGATTCTTATCATTCAGTTATAATTGTGGTTGGAATAAATATACTGTACAAATCCTGCTTACTTTGTCACGTGTTTGGCTTTGGATATTATGTTGTGTGTTTGTTCACTTTAGCTTGGACTGGTGTACAGTCTACTGTATCAGCCAGTCTCAACAAGATGCAAGCACAGGACAGGAAGCGGCCCAGTCCCTCCAGGATTTCACAGACTTTTAGGCCGGCCTAAAACGCCTGATTTCACTGCAGCTTTTCAAAGAAAATTGCAATGCATGTTGCGGCATGTACGCATGCCCGCACACACACACCCACACACACAGCTAAAAGCAGCTAAAAGCATCCATCTGGATGAAAAGCGCAGGGTCCAGCATCTTTGTCATTTTAGTGTGGCCGCTCTGAGCTCTTTCCTCTTTTCTGAAAGGCGTTGTTGACTTCACGTTTGCTCTTTTCAGCACGTCTGATATTCCCTGTATTTGATATCTTCCTACAGATGGTATCTTGTACCCAGATCGTCTGTGCTCCGTGTCTGCTGGGTTAAAAAACGATCTGAAATATTAAACATGCAGCAAAAAGTGACGGAGCAGTGTCAGCTACACAGCGGCACTTTGTCAACAAACTGTTGTCATGGAGACAGGACGGACCTGCAGCGCT
>NC_136691.1:24185238-24427738 GCF_947650265.1 Symphodus melops
GCTCTGGAGTTTAGTTAACAGTAAAAGTTGTGTAAGTTAGACTATATTGGATACTTGATTAGAAGTTCAGCCTTGGACGAAAAAAACAGACACTGTCCCTTTAAATTGAGTATGTGAGGAGACATAAAGCATAAAGAATAAAAAGAGGCTCAAACGACTCACCACTGCAGAGACACACAGAGCAGGCATGGTCCTGATCTAGAACCCGCAGATAAGGGTCAAGCAAACGTCCTTGAGCAAGTTGTTTCCTGGGGAGACACTTTTCATCTGGAGATGTGTCTAATCATCATCACCAGTATCCTCGTCATTTTCCCGGAGAGAAACTGAGCCGCCAGCGACACTCTCAACTGCAGTGTTTTGTAGTCCGTGTCTCTAGTTGGAACGGACTCCGATGGTGCGGGTTCAGGGCTTGGTTCCGAATGAAGGCTCTGGTAATTTCCATAGCGATGATGGATGAGTGATACGCCGGGATCAACGCCTCGCCCAGTCCTGGATCGCCCTGTGCAGTGCGGCTCTCCCACAGCGCTGCAGAGAGCCTCAGACACTGTCGCGGTGACGCGCAGACGGAGGGGCGGGGCCTAGCGGCGAGCCGCAGCCAATGGGAGCTCTTATATAGTCCCGCACGTGTTGAACCGAGCCCTGTTTGTGTGGTGATAGGGGAAGCACACGCAGGTGTGCCCGATGCCCCACGTCCAGCCTCCAGGCTGACTGACCCCTGGGGACTGAGTCAGTGTGAGACTCTGAGACTCTACAGGGGAAATACATTACGGGACTATGACGTCACACAGTGCCAGTAAAGAAGATGTGCAGCTTTGGACAAAAACAACCCCAATAGCCCTTGTCGGCTATTTGTAGTTATTTCATTGCAGTCTTAAAGGTTACATTTTAGCAAACTAAAATGATGAAAATAACATTCTTAAAAAACTTAGATTTAATAGAAAATGTATGAATTAATAGAGTAGGACTGGGATTAAATAAGTTTATACTTCTTCCCCCTCCATGTCTCTGTGTACACTACATTTAGAAAGTATTTGAGAGCTTGTTTTGTATGATCTCATTCGTTTTTCGTCCATATTACTTTTTTTTACATTTCGCTGTCTTCTGTCTTTTTTCTTATCTTTTAATTGCTACATTTTCGAAATAAAATAAAATCACTAAAAAACTTTTTTGTGTTTTTCAGTTTACGTATGCAAGCATTTTCTCTTCATGTAGTTTCATTGAAATTGATGGGAACAGTGAGATAAACCAAAGCAATACCATTTTTTCTTAAATGTTAAAGAGGACATATTATTTTAACATTTTCAAGCAGTCCTCTGTGCTCTAAATGAAACATCTGTGCCGTGCTTTGGTCCAAATATAAAATGAATCAAGCAGCAGAGGAGGTTTGTGACACTGTATAACGCTCCGTTTTGGTGTGTGCGACTCTTCAAATACAATGAGTCCCTCTTATATGTTCCTGGTAGACATCACTCTTTCACTAGTGGGAATAAAAATAGAGTTAATGGGTGGAGATACCCACGGAGAACAAGATCCACTCGGACCTGATGTCTCCAGCCTCCCCGGGGTCTGTGAGAAGCTCTCCTGGAGGTGGGAGTTGAAGACCTCACTAACAGGGTTCTGTCAGACGTTCTCAGTAGACGCCTGCCGAGTCTGACCGGCTTCCTCCCCTGCCAGCGCCTCCAACTCACCACCAGGTGGTGATCAGTTGACAGCTCAGCCCCTCTCTTCACCCGAGTGTCCGAGACACACGGCCGGAGGTCAAATGACACGACCACAAAGTCTCTCATCAACCTCCGGCCTCGGGAGTCCTGGTGCCACATGCACTTATGGACATCCCTGTGCTCGAACATGGACAAACTGTGACTGGCACAGAAGTCCAATAACAGAACACCACTCGGGTTGCCGAGGCCCCCGCCATCGACTGCTGCCCAATCCACACTGCACCCGACCCTTACGGTCTCCTCTGTGGGTGGTGGGCCCACAGGAGGACAGGCCTGCGTCGGCCATTTGGGCTGAGCCAGACCGAGTCCCATGGGCAAAAGCCAGTCCACCAGTCGCACTCTTACAGGCCCCAAACCCCAGGCCTGTCTCCAAGGTGGGGCCCCTGCTGCACCTTATGGGGCCAGTTTTTCTGGATGTCTTTATCATGTTTCTTTGAACTGCTTTTGGTCTCACCCATCACCCAGGACCTGTTTATTAATTTATTTAAAAAATAATAAAGCAACTTGGATAGAACGTATTTACAAAAGGACATGTGTATTAATCCAAGTGTAACATCACCTGTAATATCTGGACTGATCAAACCAGCCAGCGATTACAGGGCTTGGTGTGTTTGTTTGATCAGGGCTCAATGTCCCCATAATCACTGACGGGTTGGTGGTTGTCTTCATCAACTTGTCCACAGGCATCTTCGCCTGCCTCTTCTTCACTCAGCGTCACCTGTTTCCATCTCAAAATCACTTTCTCCTGTTTGGATGGCAGCAATCACATCCTTCACACAAACCCTCCGACCTCTGTTTGCTGGTGGCATTCTGAAATGGAAACAGTAATAAGTATATAAATATATACAGTATGAATAAATATGTATAAATAAACATATGCATTTTTTATTGTAAAATGCATATATTATATATTATTATATATTATGTATTATATTGGCTTAGCTTATTATCATACTGACAGGAATACATGCACCCCCACAGGCAGGTAAGCCAGTGTGACCAGCATCACTTAAGTCACACAATGCTGTCTGGCTATAAGGGCCAGACAGCATTATAATACTAAAAGGGAAACACCCAAGTGTCCCAAAACACTCCAGGTAAAAACAGTTTCTGTCAGACCCAGAGAACAGTTCACTGTATTTCTTAGACTAAGATACAGAAAGAGTTAAAGGCATTTTATCTTATAAATCCAGTCCAATAAAACAAAGAGATGTTGCTTGAGGAAGATTTGGAGGTTGTGTGAGTTGGTGGGTATGTATAGGGCGAGACACATTTACTACACAAAAACATTGTGCGGCTGAACAACAGGAGCCATTGACTATGTAAATGTGGACTTTTTAAAAAAGGTCATGCAAACTTTGGAAAAGCTAGGGGGTTTTTCTTGACCATAACATGTTGCTCTTCCCGACATGATTCATGGCAGACAGTGTGTGAATATGTTGTTTTTGGGGCAGTATAATGTCAACTCATTTAGCTGTATTTAGGGCCCGGAGCACTGACCAGTGTGAAGGACCCTATTGAAACCCAAATGATTATTTTTCTTCATCTCTTTTCTATATGTTGAATTCAATCTTATCCATCACTGCACCAGTCACAGACACTTTTCACCAGCCTGCTTTCTCTTTAGGATGATATCAAAACAAAATGTGGGCTGTCTGCTGTGTCAGTGGAGCAAACATGGAGGCTTGAGCCAGCTGCTCAGTCGCCTGTTCCTAGCTATAGACTTTTCATTTATCCAGGCAGGCCTTTAGTATACAGTCAGCATAAATGAGCTGGGATGCTCCCATCATACCTTAGTGTAAAGAAAAGCAGCCAATAAAAGACCGGAGCACCATCTGTCCAGCACGTGGATCTGAGGTCAGTGGACAAAGTAAGCAGCCCAGGAGAGAGAGGGGGAAGAGATAAAGGGATGAAACGTGCCTCTGGCCTCTGCTGGCGATGAAAGAACTAAGTAGGTCAATGACAGGAGAGGAAAAACCACGCAAAGTTCATACTTAAAGCAATCCTCTTTGATATTTGACAACGGAAGATGCCAGTGAAATGGCAAGAGAATGGAATAGTGGTTCCAGAAAGCAAGTTTGCAGAGGCTACACTGCAGCAGTATCTTGAGCAGCAATACTGCTCACTCATGCTGCAGAGACGAGCGGATGTTCAGCCTGCTTGGCCACACATCCTCAGACTGCAGCTACTGGGTGAAGCTGCCTTTATATAGAACTCAAGTAGACGATAGCTGCATACTGTGTGTGTGTGTGTGTGTGTGTGTGTGTGTGTGTGTGAGCGTGTGTGTGTATGTGTGTGCGTATGTGTGCGTGTGTGTGAGCATTTGTGTGTGCACGTGTGTGTGCGTGTGTGTGAGCGTGTGTGTGTGTGTGTGTGAGCATGTGTGTGTGAGTGTGTGTGTGCGTGCGTGTGCGATTGAGCGTGTGTGTGTGTGAGCGTGTGTGTTTGTGCGTGCGTGTGCGATTGAGCGTGTGTGTGTGTGTGAGCGTGTGTTTGTGCGTGTGTGTGTGTGAGCGTGTGTGTGTGAGCGTGTGTGTGTAAGCGTGTGTGTGTGTGTGTGTGAGCGTGAGTGTGTGTGTGTAAGCGTGTGTGTGTGTGTGTGTGAGTGTGTGTGTGTGTGAGTGTGTGTGTGTAAGCGTGTGTGTGAGCGTGTGTGTGTAAGCGTGTGTGTGAGCGTGAGTGTGTAAGCGTGTGTGTGAGCGTGTGTGTGTAAGCATGTGTGTGAGCGTGTGTGTGTGTAAGCGTGTGTGTGAGCGTGTGTGTGTAAGCGTGTGTGTGAGCGTGTGTGTGTGTGTGTGTGTGTGTGTGTGTGTGTGTGTAAGCGTGTGTGTGAGCGTGTGTGTGTAAGCGTGTGTGTGAGCGTGTGTGTGTAAGCGTGTGTGTGAGCGTGTGTGTGTGTAAGCGTGTGTGTGAGCGTGTGTGTGTAAGCGTGTGTGTGAGCGTGTGTGTGTGTGTGTTACATGCACACAGATCTGTTAGTGTGTTTGTGTTGAGAAAGATGGATGACCCTGATTATTTAAAGAAAACAAAAACATATAGACGGCCTATTAAAAGCTGTCAGTCTATTTACAGGAAGAATTTTAATTCACATCATTTGTTCTGTTTCTTTATTACATTCACAACTGTTCTCTCTCCCTGCTCTTATTTAACAGACCTTTGTATATTTCTGTATTTGTAGCCAATATATTGAATGCATTAAGTAATCAACCTCAGTCAAATGGAAGAGCTGGAGAATATCAAAGTAAAGGATCAAACTGTAAGACAGACAGACAGACAGACAGACAGAGAGACAGACAGACAGACAGACAGACAGACAGACAGACAGACAGACAGACAGACAGACAGACAGACAGACAGACAGACAGACAGACAGACAGACAGAGAGACAGATAGACAGATAGACAGATAGATAGATAGATAGATAGATAGATAGATAGATAGATAGATAGATAGATAGATAGATAGATAGATAGATAGATAGATAGATAGATAGATAGATAATGCCTATTCTGGTTTGTAATGGAAGAGTTTAAAGTGTGGAGTGTGTGAAGGATCTGACTTCATCTTCCCCAGCTGCTTGGATAGAAATAAAAGCTTTACTGGTCCCCTCAGACGATCCACTCTGTTTCATGTAACCAAAGCAGAAATCCTCAAAACAAGCATGTTGGCATTTTATTTTGGTGGATTTGATGACTTGAGACAACTACTGACAGACGTGGGTTATTTCATTTTTTAACTGAAAGAAGTATAAAATGACCACGAGTTGGTAACAATGATATCACATTGCTTTGGTATTTTTAGTGCAACAAGCTGATGCAACTGTTTGATTTAACCAATAAAAACAAAGTATTTGTAAGAATACTTCAACAGAGAAAGTCACTAAGATGACCCTGACCTCTACTGGACAATATTTGTAATTGCAACTTAAATCATACACCAGACTACTCATCACTTATAATGTCCCAAAAGTTTATTTTTTGTTTCTCTCATAATAGTCATGCATAGTGACTTCTGAACCCAGAGTGGACTTTATCAGCACCCCTGTTCACAACATAATGCAAAATGCTGAGGTTGGAGTCAAACCCACAACCCCTGTGACCAGAGGACAGCCTCCAGACATGGAGCACGCAGCCAGAGACGGGACTGATTCAATATTATGTCCTTATTGGTTACGATATTGAAGTAATTTATGTATCCAGTATCAGACTGACGGTGCTGAATAACGTCAGACTAAAAACATTCTCACCTCACTTTGAAGACGTTCAGATTAAACTGTAAGAAGGGTCACAAACCGTCTCCATGGCGATGTTCAGACGAGATGAAACTGACTGAGCCGTCTATATGATCGAAAGCACAACTCTGACACCTCCGTTTAACAGATTTCATTTAGAAACTAGACAATCCAATGCTGCGTTGACTCTGAGTCGCCTCACACATAACACCAACAACAATAAGACTATGTGTGGATTTTAAAGATGACATAGAGGGCACAGTCCTAACTGGTGATGTCAGACAGGCCGGGGAGGGGCTGAATACTCTAAAGGGGAGATCCAGTAAAAAGGATGACTCCCCTGTAATATTTAATCTGCTGATGACCTGAAGGATTTTGACAGATTTGACAAAGCAGATGTAAAAACCTTCTTTTGGAGACCTGAGCCCAAAGCAACAGTCTCAATCATTAGACCTGTGAGAGAGTAACAAAGGACTTATGGCCTATTGCTTTAACTTCTATACTATATAAAACTATGGAGCGGATTGTTGTTGGTGCTGTGCTGACTTTACTTTACACAGTAACAAAAGATTTCATGAACCCTAAAGAGTATGTCAGGGTCTTATTTGTGGACTTTAGTTTGGCCTTCAACACAGTGAAGACCAATGTTCTCCTTTAAAGGCTCATTGATCTAAATATCAACACAGGACGAGTTCTCTGGATCAGAGATGTTCTCTCCTGTTGTCCACAGAGGGTTCGTGTGAGGAGCAGCATGTCACATGTACTCACTGAGCGCTGCTCTGTCCCATGCATTATTTCCTCTATTTACTAATGAATTTAAGATCAATGACAAACATTTCTACTTGTTTAAATACGCAGATAATAGCGCAGATCTGCACTAAACAGGATCTAAAAATTGAGTCAGTTTCACTTGACGGCCAACTTGTTGAAACTGTGGAAATCTTCAAAGACCTTGGCACCAGCTGAGTATATGTTTAAGATGTGTCCACAGTGACCTTATTTCTTAACTAGAGCTGGTGTACACATCTATGGTTGAGTGTGTCTTAACTTTCCATCTTCCTCCTGGTACTGTCACTTGAGCTGTAGATTCAAAGGGCCTGTATGTAACTTTGTCCCGTGTTTAAATCATCAATAATCCATCAATAAGAGAGCGGATAACTGATGTTAAAAAGGAGACTGTCTATCTGTGCTGCCTGTAGAACTTCTTATTTCAGATCCTGATGCTTGTTGATGGCTCTTCTTCTACGTGTGTTCTTGACGTCCTCCTCACACAGCTCGACTTACCAGGAGCAACAGTTGTGCCTGACTGGATGGAGAAGGAAACTAAGATGGACTCTGGTCATAAAAATAACACAACACAGACTCCTTCGCAGACGCCACGTAAACACAAGAAACCAAAAAAAAGAAGCCTGTCGAGCCAATTAGACTCCGAGCGACCAGAGTGACCACAGGAGAGCTTTTCATTCATGGAGGAAGCTTCAGTTTGATTGAGGGAGAAAAGCTGACCCAGAGGTGGCTTCACTTCCAAACAAAAGGTCAAATCATTCCTCTAGACCCTCGAGGAGTTATCTTCACATGGTCTAGAGCAGGTGTCTCCAACCTTTCTTCATCCAAGAGCTACTTTGAAAAAATGGAAGTGGCCAAGGGCTCCTTGCATCACATGACTTCCATTTATTCACACAGCACACATCAGCTGAAGTAAGCCAGGCCTACTGTTTGTACACGTGTGACATTGCAATAAGCCAATGCTTATCAATAATCTTCAATTCACATCAAGGTCCAAGAAAAAAAAAACATGGATAATTTTGTGCAACACAGTGAGCTATGTTACTGAAAATTCACATCGAGGTCGAAGAAAACACAGCTCCTTTACAGGTGTTTTTATGAGCCATAGTTTAGGGTTAATAATACATTCTATTTATTTTTATTTATTTATGAGTGCCTTTCAAAAAAGCCAAGGACACCTTACAAGCAGGTTAGGGTTTCATGTTGAATGTGCTCAGAATATTTTCATGGTCAGATGATAAAATGATTTAGTTTAGAAGTGAAATGTCTTCGTCATCTATGATTTAGCTCTTTCCATAAAACCATACCAACCATCGAAGAATAATGTTTATGCTTGGAATGATTCAAGAAAGGCAACGAGCTATGAGTGTGCTACAAACTTTATTTGTATATGGAAATGACCATTGTTGTGGTTTCAGCTGATTTCCACTGCCTGTTATTCAAACTGGGCAACACTGAAATATGCTCTGAGTGTGTGTGTGCGTGTGTGTGTGCAGGCACGGCGCTCATGTGGTCAAACACATTTGCATAGAATTTGTGTTTATGTGTCTTTTGTAAAGCTGTTGACACACTGCTTTAATGGATCCTGTCAGGATGAATGTCCCTTCAACTACTTCCTTTTGAACCGTTCATTCTGTCAGAGATAAGCTGGGGAGTCGACACTGAGCTCCATGTCTGCTGCACAGGACAGAACTGATTTGATGGACTATCTCAGGAGACACATGTTCATCAAGTAAAGGATAAATGACTTGAGCTTGTTTATTTCTTTTCTAGTCTTCTGATCAGTCGAAGCAGTCTTACACTGCATGTCACACCCACACACTGACGGTCGAGGTGGCTGTGCAAAGTGACCATCAGAAGTCATTAATCCCATTCACACACATGCACAAGCTGCCGCAGAAGCAGCAGGAGAAACTTTGGACATGAGGCTGCAGGAGCTGCCCACAACTTCAAGAGATGGGGGGGGGGATCTTGAAAAGATGCATGAAAGACTTCATATTGACAGTTCTTCATGTTGAACACGTCGATATAGCATGAAGGACACCTGACACCAATGTGTATGGCACATCCCAATCCCTGTGTGTCAGAGTCATTGAGGACATAGACACTCTGTTTGGACATGTTCAAAGTTTCCCACGCTCTCGTCTGTGTGATTGTTTCATGTACATGTTTAATTTCCTTCCCCACAAAGGGGAAGGTGTGGTTAGCATGTTTCAAATAGCATAGTATCACTCAGCAGATGGGAAAGATCCTTTTGTGCCTTTAGATGCCAAACAAAGTCGTGACATTAAAAACAATTGAAACTACAAACACAGGGTATACAAAAGAAGACTGGAGGGGGGAAGAGACAACATGCTCAGATAGTTCCCTCTCTATAATACATACACAATGTCAGTCAATGGGGCAGCAGTTGCTGAGTTTGTAGGGACCAAGTCTCGATGATATGGAAGTTGTCTTGTAGCTGGAGAGGGGCCAGAGCACTTCCCGAGTAGCCTACTGCCGAGGTACCCTTGAGCAAGGCACTGAACCCCCAACTGCTTTGATGCGCTCCTACGTAGCAGTGCAAAGCTGCCCCACTCTGTCATCTCTCCTATAATGCATGTCCACAGGTCCTGTTTGTGCATGTGTGTGATTCAGGCCTGTGTGGGAGTGTAAAACCTGAATTTCCCTTAAATTGATAAAGTATAAAAATAAATCGATGGTTGGGTGAGAAGCTCTAAGTGGTTGTGAATGTGTCTGGAGATGTACTTTGACATATGTTTATATAGATGGTAGAACCTGATGCTCAGCTGTTTTTCTTATCCCCTTTGAATGAGTTATTATTAAGTTTTGGAATTTTCATTGTTTTTATTTATGTAATTTTTTTGAATTTAGTTTAAATGTGTTTTCCATTCATCTTAGTTATTTAAGTTTTTGTGAAGTGAAAGTCATGTGAAACTGAAAAAAAAAAAAAACTCCTAAAATGTTTTATAACAAACTGGAAAGTTTTAAATTCTACAGTGAGCAAGGTCATCTTAATTAAGTTCCTCAGACAAAAAGTAAAGATAGACTGAGCCACTCAGTCTTAGTTATTGTTAGTTAGTTATCTTAGTTATTTAAGTTTTTGTGAAGTGAAAGTCATGTGAAACTGAAAAAATCAGTGAGCAAGGTCATGTTAATGAAGTTCCTCAGACAAAAAGTAAGAATAGACTGAGCCACTCAGTGTGTTCGTTTCTCAGATGAGGACATTTCAACAATCATCTTATTTCATTTTAGTGAGTTTTGTAAACACACACAATGCAGTTTTAGTAAGTTAAACACAGTGTACACCAGAATCCCCCTCAAGTATTAACATTATTATTAATATTGAGTTCTTCATGTGAAACTGTTTTGCTAATGCCTCATTTTGTTTTAGTTTAAGAATGTATTTACAAGTTATACTGATTCTCTGGTTTTGTTTATATGCTTATTATTGATATTTTTTAAACTGTATGTTAATGGACATAAAGTGCTTACATGTAGTTAATATGTTACTAACTTGTAGTTTAAACATCACCAGGTGAGCAGGGGCAGTCATAACACCGTTTAATATAAAAGGTGCATTTATTTAAAATGTCCCTCTGCGTTAAGAGTCCTTAACACAATAAATAAATAAACAAATAAATAAAGCACTGCAGAAACTACTACAAATAGCACGTGTGTGTGCGCGCGCGCGCGTACTGTAGCTGCTGAGTGGGCTGATTTTTACAGGACTGATCAAGATACCGTTAAACATTCCTCTCGCGGGACTTTTCCTCCTGAAACATCGCGAAGTTTCCTGATATGTTGCAGCCTGTCTCGGTGGCAGCAGGCAGCCGTGAAAGGTGGAGACTCTCAGTGAACTTCCTGCATCATATCCTTGAAACAGCACCGAGCGGGGCAGCTGCTGCGGGGGCACACACGGATGGATGTACCGCTCTCTCGGCTTGTTTTTTCGCCTCTGAATCGACAGAACCGGTCGGTGGTTGGTTAAACTCGTCTACCTGGCTCGGAGCTAGCTCGCAGTGAGGCTGCAGGAGAGGAGAGAGACCAACATTTAAAAGCGAGTGTACAGACTGGACAGGAATGGGTGAGTTTTCCATGATGTGGCGCCTGTGAATGTGCGCACCCTCTGTGTAAACTGCTCCTTTATTTCCACTGAACATGGACGGGAAGTTTATCATAGGAACGACGTGGAATGAGTCCTGTCGTCCGTGGTAGTCCAAAGGGAGTGGAAGTTAGCAGGGCAGGAAGCTAGCTGGTTAGCCTAGCCCGCTGGATAAGTCCTGTTTGGATGTGTGTGCATGTAAACAGCCTCCTCCTCTCAGGTGCTGTCAACAAGGCCTCTGTCTGTCTGTCTCCTGGAGGAGCTCTACAGTCCTGCTTCCTTCTGCTCTTCACAAGTCCATCCCACAGACAGGAAACTCCTCACATCAGGGTTTTTTTTCTTCTTATTCTAGTCGAGGTTGGTTTCGCCTGTGTGAAGTGTGTTTAAGGCCTGTATCAATAAATACAGAGAGTCCTCCTGGGCCTGACAACTAATTATAGTTTTCCTCCAAATAATCCTAAAATCTTTTTAAAATGAAGTTTGAAACTGTAAACATTGTATTTCATGATGCGTTAGTTGAAGACGGTGATGTTGATCATGTAGAGGAAACACTGTGATCAGTGTGTTTATTTCTAAACCTGGATCATCATGTCTGAAGATGAGCAGCCTGAGGTGTGTGTGCTCAGGGACTTGTTTAAGACTTGTGTGCTATGCAGTAAAACAGGTTTGAAGCTCGGCCCTGCTTAGCAAGCAATGCTGCTGTGCATGAACCCTGCAGCTTCCACTTACTGTAACAAGGACTACAGTGATAGAACAATGTGAGACAACTTCTTATAATGTAAGAAGAATGATCTAAAGCATTAAACAGTACTTCTGTCAAAGTTGAAGAAGAGCTCTGTTTCTTCTGGACTTTGACATCTGAAAACCTCTCCAGGAAAAAACCCCAAAACTTCCAGAGTGTCTTCTTTCAACGTGCCGTATATGATAGGAGTCTTCCTATAGCTTTCCTCAGGCAGCTCGTTGTTGAGGAGGATATCTGTCAGATGTGTTTAAACATGTCCAAGGTGTGTGTGTGGTATGTGGTATGTGGTATGGGATTCGTGAGTGTGTGTGTGTTTTTTACATATCTGAGGCGACACACAGCCGACCTGGGCGACTGACTTGTAATGACGTGTTTTGAAGCTGAACAGAGTTTTGAATGCGGTCTCTTTGCTAGGGTTTGTTTTCCAGCAGCTACTCGTGAGTCTTTACGTTTGAGCGGGTCTTTCCTTGACTTTTGACAAGTGTAGGACAGACGAGAAGGACTGACGGGGAGGAAGCAGGAAAGGGAGCTGTGTAGGGGATGGACAGTCTCCATAGCCGTAGGCCTCGAGGACATTCCAGTTACTGTTTTATTTCTCTGGCCAACTTCCGTGAAGGACTTCATAGACGCACCTAAACAAAGGCTGGACATGTGCCAGAATGTGTGATTGAACGTTAACCTCTCCGGCCTGAACCAATATTTACCAGTATGTGGCTCCTGTTGATGTCCCACCCTGCTGTTAGCTTCCTTTATGCTGGACTCAGTGGATCACCCTCATTAAAGGAGAAGTCCTTTACCTCCTGTCTACATGATGAGCTCCCCACTAAAGCCCCGTTTCCACTCAGCAGTCCGGTGCGGATCGGTACAGTTTGGTACGCTTTGGTTCGATGAAGCCCGATCGCGTCTGTGTTTCCACAGCCACCCGTGTCCTATTTGGTAGGCTGCGTGTAAGCCAGATGACGATAGCCGCTATGTTAATATCATCATATGATAGCAGCTAACTGCTAACAGCTAGCCGCTAACTAATAAATTCAACAGAGGAGAAAAACACTCCACAAACAAACCAACGATGAAGACATCCAGCAGTTTATCTCCTCTGTCACTGTCATGTGACTCTTTATTACAAGAACTCATCCAGCTTTGTCTCAGAGAAGGCTGTGAGCGGCGAGGACAAATACAGACGTAAACAATCAGCTGTGTATTACAGTCAACGGTTTAAACACGGCGGAGTTTTGTTTACCGACGTAACAAGAAGTGAGGATTCTTTCAACCAATCAACGGGACGGTACAGATCGGTTATTTGGGAATCTTTCCCGGGATTAATCTATGGAAACGCTGCAAACTGCGTGCCGACCCGACCCGAGCCGGACCGCTCTGTGGAAACGGGGCTTATTTAACACTGTTGTTCCAGTGATGCTGCCTTTCTGTTGGGACACACTGAGACTTCAATCATTAACGTGTACGTTTGTAATAAATGTCATGACAGCAGGAGTCAACCGCTCGGCTTTCTTCCTCTAAGTCTTCTCTGTCATCTGTGAGTGCATGTACTGTTCTCACCATGACGCACGCACACGCACACACACACACACACACACACACACACACACACACACACACACACACACACACACACACACACACACACACACACACACACACACACACACACACACACACACACACACACACACACACACACACACACACACACACACACACACACACGGGCTGCTGTCTGGTCCCCTCTGTGCGGGCAGCAGCTTTGATCAGGTCTTCCTCAGTGAGAGGCAGCGTGTGGGGTTTGACCTCAGTGTGTGTCTTCAGCTTCAGCGCTCTGTGTCTATGAAGCGTGCAGGAGGACATCCTGTCCAGACTCGGTCTCCGTGACAATAAACTCTGTTTTTAATGGCGGTCAGACGGATGCTTGTGAACATGTGGGTCAGTGCTGGGTCTCCATCACACGCCGGTTGTCGGCGTTTAGCCGTGCTGCTAGCATCTTTTTCTGTGTTGGTCTTTCTTCATGAGGTACTGTAGCAGGTTCTGCTCCTCTCTGACTCCTCACTCTCACCTCCACGTCACATGACCAGAGTGTCAGCACAGGCCCCCCCCCCTTTAGATGACTGTTTCAGCTCCTGCTTCAGAGTAGTCTGCTTGACGGACTGACGGGATGTAAAGATGAATCATGAGGCTGTTTAAAAGAAGAAGGTGTCACATCCACACTTTAAACAATGACTGACAGTGACAGTTTGGAATCAGCACCAAGCACCAGATGAGACCTTCTGTTTGCTGAGTTCATTCAGAGCGCTCATTGAGTAAGGAGTACATGAAATGTGCACAGATGTTTCAGGATCAACAGATAAAACTGGAATCTGCAGTTTGTACTTTTCTCCTGGTTTGAAGCGTTTGACTCCGGGGAGGAGCGTCACAGTGCGGGTAAGTCTAGGACTGTCTCGTTGATTCAGGGACGACTTGTGAAGTTGGATAATCTGTTAATCCTTAATGATATGAGTTTAGTTCAGTAAGGACAGAAAGTTAGACTCCTCAAATCTTCATGAACGTCTCTCACTCAGCCAGCCTCCTTCATTGAAGCCAGCTCTCTGCTAGTGTTGCTCTCCTGTGGCAGGTTTTAGCTCAGCCTGTAGCTGTGTGTGCTGCCATGTAAGCGAGTACAGCAGACGAAGGTGTGGACTACAACATGAGTGGCCAGGGAAGTGAAAAGAGGAAGAAAGTGGAGGCGTCGTATGAGGAAAGGAAAGAGACGCTTCAAAGACGCTCATGCTGACGTTAAACATGGACGGGGCGCCACCGCACACAGAAACACTGATGGATACTGGCTCAGTAATAATAACAGTGTGGAGCTGTGCTGTCTGTGTTGAGGCGCTGCAGGCAGCTTGAATGATCATGATGGACACCTGTGCAGGTGTGAGTGGCTGCAGGGCGCGGCTCTCTGTTATCAGCCTGCTGTGGCTGCAGAAAGGTGACCTCTCACTCAGACAGGAATGTGTGTGTGTGTGTGTGACAGACCAGCACACTGAGCTTAGAAAGACACCCCCCTTCCTTCCTTCCTTCCTCCCTCCCTCCCTCTCTCTGCTTTACCTCTATCCCCTTCTCCTGTAAGATCCCGGCTGATAAGCACAATGCTTGAAAATCAGTTTTTTCAGAGTTTTGAGGACTTCCCTCCCAGTCAAGACCTTTTTCACATCTCCTGATGTTTTTACTTTCCTTCCTCCAAATGACCACAAACTCTGACATCACCATATGACATGCTTACTTGTTTTTGACTAACTAGGACGAGGTGATTCATTTCACTCAGTATCCATAATTATCACCATAAATGTCAAATCATTTCTTTCAAGTACATTTCTCTCTCTCTCTCTCTCTCTCTGTCTCTCTCTCTCTCTCTCTCTCTCTCCCCAAAACAAACAGGAGATATTCTCTCTGCTGTACACACATACACACATGCGTGGTGTGCCCATTTCAACTTTTAGTCAGCACACAGCTGATGGGTGATCCATACGGAGAGGGAGCACAGTGAGGGGGGTGTGGCTTTAGAGGGAGCACAGTGAGGGGGGCGTGGCTTTAGAGGGAGCACAGTGAGGGGGGCGTGGCTTTAGAGGGAGCACAGGGAGCAGGGGGCGTGGCTTTAGAGGGAGCACGGGGAGGGGGCGTGGCTTTAGAGGGAGCACAGGGAGGAGGGCGCGTGGCTTTAGAGGGAGCACGGGGAGGAGGGCGCGTGGCTTTAGAGGGAGCAGGGGGCGTGGCTTTAGAGGGAGCACAGGGAGGGGGCGTGGCTTTAGAGGGAGCACAGGGAGGAGGGCGCGTGGCTTTAGAGGGAGCACAGGGAGGGGGCGTGGCTTTAGAGGGAGCACAGGGAGGAGGGCGCGTGGCTTTAGAGGGAGCACAGGGAGGGGGCGTGGCTTTAGAGGGAGCACAGGGAGGAGGGCGCGTGGCTTTAGAGGGAGCACAGGGAGGGGGCGTGGCTTTAGAGGGAGCACAGAGAGGAGGGCGCGTGGCTTTAGAGGGAGCACAGGGAGGGGGCGTGGCTTTAGAGGGAGCACAGGGAGGGCGCGTGGCTTTAGAGGGAGCACAGGGAGGGGGCGTGGCTTTAGAGGGAGCACAGGGAGGAGGGCGCGTGGCTTTAGAGGGAGCACAGGGAGGAGGGGGCGTGGCTTTAGAGGGAGCACAGGGAGGAGGGCGCGTGGCTTTAGAGGGAGCACAGGGAGGAGGGGGCGTGGCTTTAGAGGGAGCACAGGGAGGAGGGGGCGTGGCTTTAGAGGGAGCACAGGGAGGAGGGGGCGTGGCTTTAGAGGGAGCACAGAGAGGAGGGCGCGTGGCTTTAGAGGGAGCACAGGGAGGAGGGGGCGTGGCTTTAGAGGGAGCACAGGGAGGAGGGGGCGTGGCTTTAGAGGGAGCACAGGGAGGAGGGGGCGTGGCTTTAGAGGGAGCACAGGGCGTGGCTTTAGAGGGAGCACAGGGAGGGGGCGTGGCTTTAGAGGGAGCACAGAGAAGAGGGGGCGGGGCTTTAGAGGGAGCACAGAGAGGGGGCGTGGCTTTAGAGGGAGCACAGGGAGGCTGCTACTTTTTTAAAATCCTGCTGGCTTTCTAAAATGACCCACCCTGCCTGTAAAGACCATGTGTCATAACAATCAACTCTTCTTTCAGTTACTGATCATTTAGACGTAACTCGATCACATCATCTATTTTACTTCAAAATGTGTTCAAACAGGAGCCTTTTTTTGTCATCATTGTCTGCATAAATTCAGTCACGTAGATCTGCAAACTATTATTTATCACTTCACTCCTGCAAAAAGTTGCATAACTTTATAATTGTCAACAACCGATGATCTATAATCCCAAACAATCAGCAGAGAGCGAGGAGAGTAACCATGGGTCACTACAGGGAGATTTAGCTGCTTTTCTACCCCCTCTCTCGTACGGCAGAACAACTCTGTCAGCTTGGTTGTAAAGCTGCGTGGTCCGGGTGCTGTGATGATGTGCTGGGACTGTAGTGGAATAAAAGGAGAAGGTGTGATAGATTTCACATGATGCTGCTGGACTGTTTCAATTTCAATCTTTCAATTTTCAACTTCATTTGTGAGGGACCGTGTGCAATAAAGACACAAATGTAACCATGTGATGCGTTGCACCAGAGTTAGCCTGAGGCAGTCCCTTTGGCAGCCGACAAGCTGTCAAATCTGCTTCCTTTGTTCCCATGGCAACAAGCTCATTAGACTCGACAGTGTTCTTTTCTTACTTTGTTGAAGAGGTGCCGACACCTGCTCACCATACTCAGTGCAATCAAATAGTTTCTGCTGATTTCTCTCTCTCTCTGTATTGTGATATTGCTAAACGGGCTCACCCAAGCTGCTCGCCACCTTCTGTTATTTTTACCGCTCGCACGTTGACTCTTCACATTTTCTCTCTTCTCCAGCGTTAGCTGCAAAGTTAGCTGTAGCTGTTTCACGCCGCTAGCTTCAACAAACTCTGTGAACTGGAATATCTCCACACCGTCTAGCTGCTTCACTTAATAGTGACGCACGGCAGATAAAGTCTATGATGATGATGATGATAATGTGTGTAACACAGTGTTTAACAGTGTGAGGGCTCAGGTGAGCCCTGCTGTGTGAGCAGGACTCAAAGGCTCCTTATCTGTATGCTGGGATCAAACCTCAGCTGTGACTCATCATTTCAAGAGTAGACGGTAACTTTGTAACCAGTCAGTCCTGCTGCTCCAGAAACTTCTCTCACTCTTTGTTGTTATCACACCTGACATGTTAGCATCATGCGTGTGCACAGGTCAGCCTCTCTGTGTAAAGGCTCTTTTCCATTGAATACTGAATTCTCCTTTTTTTTTTTATTTATCTCAGGTTTATTCAAATCCCCCCCCCCCCCCCCCCTGAACTTTGTCCTGTGGTGGATGACCTCTGACCTTTGTGAAGTGATGCGTGTGTGTTGGGATGGATGTGAGCATGATGAGGACACATGAAGAGAGGAGTGTGTGTGGCTCTCAGCCTGCTCACAGAATGAACACAGCTCTCATGACTTTTTGATTGAACATTAACCCGCACTGTGGCGCTCTGAGATTTACTCGCCAAACGGAAAATCTCCTCGTGTTGCACAGAGCTGTAAAGTCCTCGCACACACTCTCTCTCTGTCTCGTGCACGCAGTGAAAACCACAGGTGTAAATCTAGTTGAGTTCCTGGAGGTAACCAGGCCGGGGTATTTCCCACAACCTGACGATCTGATAGGTCAGATGCAGGTGAGTGATTTTTTTAGTTTGCGTCATCAAAACTACAAGTATAAAACGCATGTAATATAGTCTGACACACACACACACACACACACACGTCCTCTCACAGTCTCTGTAGTGTCAGTGTGTGAGCGTCTCCACTCAGACTCAGGTACAGAGCACGCTGAGTCTGACACACACACACACACACACACACACACACACGTCTAATAATCAACAGGCTGATTATATACTCAACAAAAATATAAACGCAACACTTTTGTTTTTGCTCCCATTTGTCATGAGATGGACTCAAAGATCTAAAATTCATTCCAGATACACAATATTACCATTTCTCTCAAACATTGTTCACAAATCTGTCTAAATGTGTGATAGTGAGCACTTTTGCTTTGCTGAGACAATCCATCCCACCTCACAGGTGTGCCACATCAAGATGCTCATCAGACACCATGATTAGTGCACAGGTGTACCTTAGACTGTCCACAATAAAAGGCCACTCTGAAATGTGCAGTTTTGTCTCACAGCAAAATGCCACAGATGGCGCAAGCATTGAGGGAGCGTGCAATTGGCATGCTGACAGCAGGAATGTCAACCAGATCTGTTGCTCGGGCATTGAATGTTCATTTCTCCACCATAAGCCGTCTCCAAAGGCGTTTCAGAGAATATGGCAGTACATCCAACCGGCCTCACAACCGCAGACCACGTGTAACCACACCAGCCCAGGACCTCCACATCCAGCAGGTTCACCTCCAAGATCGTCTGAGACCAGCTACTCAGACAGCTGCTGAAACAATTGGTTTGCATAACCAAAGAATTTCTGCACAAACTGTCAGAAACCGTCTCAGGGAAGCTCAACTGCATGCTCGTCGTCCTCATCGGGGTCTTAACCTGACTCCAGATCGTCGCCGTAACAGACTTGAGTGGGCAAATGCTCACATTCGATGGCGTCTGGCACGTTGGAGAGGTGTTCTCTTCACGGATGAATCTCGGTTTACATTGTTCAGGGCAGATGGCAGACAGCGTGTGTGGCGTCGTGTGGGTGAGCGCTTTGCTGATGTCAATGTTGTGGATCGAGTGGCCCATGGTGGTGGTGGGGTTATGGTATGGGCAGGCATCTGTTATGGACGAAGAACACAGGTGCATTTTATTGATGGCATTTTGAATGCACAGAGATACCGTGATGAGATCCTGAGGCCCATTGTTGTGCCATACATCCATGAACATCACCTCATGTTTCAGCAAGATAATGCACGGCCCCATGTTGCAAGGATCTGTACACAATTCTTGGAAGCTGAAAATGTCCCAGTTCTTGCATGGCCAGCATACTCACCGGACATGTCACCCATTGAGCATGTTTGGGATGTGCTTGACCGGCGTATACGACAGCGCGTACCAGTTCCCACTAATATCCAGCAACTTCGCACAGCCATTGAAGAGGAGTGGACCAACATTCCACAGGCCACAATTGACAATCTGATAAACTCTATGCGAAGAAGATGTGTTGCACTGCATGAGGCAAATGGTGGTCACACCAGATACTGACTGGTTCTGAGTCCCCAGACCCTCAATAAAGCAAAAACTGCACATTTCAGGGTGGCCTTTTATTGTGGACAGTCTAAGGTACACCTATGCACTAATCATGGTGTCTGATGAGCATCTTGATGTGGCACACCTGTGAGGTGGGATGGATTATCTCAGCAAAGCAAAAGTGCTCACTATCACACATTTAGACAGATTTGTGAACAATGTTTGAGAGAAATGGTAATATTGTGTATCTGGAATGAATTTTAGATCTTTGAGTCCATCTCATGACAAATGGGAGCAAAAACAAAAGTGTTGCGTTTATATTTTTGTTGAGTGTATGAAGAGTCTCATGTTGTCATGTAAATCATCATTTATTATTCTCTAATGGATTTTAGTTTTTAGTCTGTAATGTTAATGCAGTGGGGGAACAAGCAAATATATATTTTACATTTCTCATTTCCTGCTCTGACAGAATGATTGATTCTGTGATTGATTCAACAGAACATAATGCTTTCTCAGTTAAATGTACTGTAACACAAAAACACTATTTGTTATTTCAGCCATTAAAACATGTTTGGTCTGTATGTTTCATCTACCTGCCACCTTGACCAGTGAATCCAAAGGTCAGTTTGGGACCCTGTCAGTAATATGGTGAGTGTCAGCAGCTGTAGAGCACAGGTGGTTGGTTGTTACAAGCAGGCGTTACCATGGTAACTGCAAAGACCACAAGCAGGTTTGTAGGGACGACCCGAGACGAGTTAAACCTTAATGAAGCAAAAGTATGATTTATTCGATTACTCGATTCGGTCGGGATATTCGATAGAATACTCGATTACTAAAATATTCCTCCCTGTAGTGTGTGTGTGTGTGTGTGTGTGTGTGTGTGTGTGTGTGTGTGTGTGTGTGTGTGTGTGTGTGTGTGTGTGTGTGTGTGTGTGTGTGTGTGTGTGTGTGTGTGTGTGTGTGTGTGTGTGTGTGTGTGTGTGTGTGTGTGTGTGTGTGTGTGTGTGTGTGTGTGTGTGTGTGTGTGTGTGTGTGTGATAATGTGGTTTGACTTGACTCTGAGAAGAATGACATGTGTAAACTACTGAAGCAGTGTAGACAGTGAAGGAAGGAGCTCCACAGTGTGACTCAGTGATCAGCTGTCTGAAGCCTTCATGAGTCTTTCTAAAGTTCCTCTCATCTTCTGAGGCTCATGAAGCTGACGCTGTGTAGCCAGCCTAGCTGTTGTTGCTAACTTCCTGTCATATCTTCATGCTCATTGGTCGTGTTTGACCTCGTGTTTAGGACTCTTGGACGACTCGTGTCCAGCTCCAGACTGTCAGCTGTTTGTAAAAATACGACATGTTTCATTCATCTTTGCTTTTAGTTCAGCTCACGGAGTTTCTAACCATCTTTGTTTTGGAACGTGCATCATGTACTTCGCCTCTTTTGCCCCCTACTGGCTGTAATAGGAACTGCATCATGGGAAATGAGTCTTTCTGCATTGCTTTGCGGCTGTATTGACCACGTGATGATATACTGCCACGTGGAGCACAGACTGAGGTAACCGTGTAATATGAAGGCAGTTGATGCTGGAGCGGGACGTTAACCAGAGATCTCCTCTACTCTCAAGATAAATATTTATAAATAAGCTCGGGTTCGACCAACATGAGGTATTTGGGGCCAATAGTGATACTAGGGGGAGAAAAGATCTGATATCAATCTGTCGGCTGATCCATAGATAGATATAGAATGACATTCTGGAAGTTAGACTTGTGGAAAAGACGTTTAAGACGAGGTGGTCGGTCAGCGTGAGAGGAAGTGTCCGCATCGCTGCTCCACGCCCTGCAGAGAGCCAGGACGCTGGTTGGATATCATGGCACCCTCTACTGGTGAGAGTGTGACACAGTGGAAGTCGAATGACATGCTGTTTGACGGGTGAATTAGTGGAGATGCAAAGAGCGACAGATAATGTGAGCGGGCCGATGAATCAGACGCTCAAACAAAAGACAAGAATCTGCAGCCTCTTCACAAGTCAAGGATCTGATTTCTGTCTGAGCTCAGTTACTGCTGCACACTGTTTGAACTCACTCGGTCTCCTGTTCAATCTGTGTCATTGTTTGTTTCTCTCACTCCTTCATTTCTTTCCCTCGTCTCTCCTGATTTGTCTTCAGCCTGTCTTTGCTCCTTGCTGTTTGCCTGTGTCTCCCCTGATGTTCTCCTTCTTTCTCTCTTCTCCCGTCCGGGCCCGAGCAGAGGTTGTGGTGGAGTTTGAGTACGAAGCGCTCCATGAGGACGAGCTGACTCTGCGACCCGGGGACATCATCAAGAACGTGCGATATGTGGAGGAGGACGGATGGATGGAGGGAGAGCTCAGTGGGAGGCGGGGCCTCTTCCCTGACAACTTTGTCAAGGTGAGAGGACAAACTTTTACCTTCTTTGTCAAGGAAAGGAGAGCGAGACTAAGCAATCCCACTATTCTCTAAACCAGTGCTTCCCAAAGTGGGGGGGGGGGGGGGCACGGGAGAAATGAATAATTGAATCAATAGATTATTAACATGGACAAGTTTTTGACGGCGCTCCCACAGAAAGCGTTATGGATGAAGACAGTAGCAAAACAAAGCCAACTATTCCTTCCACGGCAAAGAAAATAAAATATGGTGAAACATTTCTGGCCTCAGGCTTCAGCTGTACTACGCTGCGTAATGAGGAGAGGCCGCAGTGTGCTGTCTGTGCTAGCTTCTGACAGCTTGAAGCCGTACAAGCTAAGACGCCACTTGGAGACAGACGGAGCACAAAGACAAGCCAGTTCAACAAATTGTTCAAACGCTCAACTCGCCTCTTATAAAGTTGCCTACCGACTAGCACAGTGTGAAACACCACACACAATAGCACAGGAATGAATTCTTCCCTGTGCTGTGGACATGGGTTCAACTATGTTGGATGACTCTGCAGACAGGAAACTAAGGGCAACTCCTCTGTCCAACAACAGCAGACATGTCAAAGGACATAGAGGTGCAGCTCAATGATGAGGTGCCACGGACTGCAACAAAGACTGTTTATTGATAACTTATGTCAGATGCATCGATGGACATGATATGAGGGAGGAATGGCTTGTCTGCAAACAAATGACTGGCAGAGCCACAGCAGAAGAACTGATTGAGTCTTACATGAAAGAGGCCAGTCTGCAAAGGGAGGACTGTGTGGATCTGCACGGATGGAGCGCAGGCTGTTGCTTGGAAACGGGGAGGGCTGCAAGCACTCTTCAATGTGCATGATACACCGCAAAGCTCTGGTATCTAAGGAGCTGAGCCCCGAGCTGAACGATGTTACTGTCAGCACCATTGCCACCGCCAATGACATAAAAACACGTCCTCTCAAAGCCCGGATTGTTTCGGCACTGTGCGAGGAAAGGGGCTCCGACCACACAGCTGTTGTGTTTCACAGATGCTGTCACGTGGGAAGGTGCTGTCCGGGGTCTTTGAACTACGAGAGGAAATCTGCATCTTTTTGAAGGAAGAGGGCAGAGATCCTGCCCACAATTTTGAGTGTAGCAACTTCCTCATGAAACTTGCTGACCTCAGTGACATGTTTCTGAAACTCAATGAAGTGAATTTACAATTGCAGGGAAAAAATAGACCGAGATAAAATCCCATCATTCATCAGAAAAGTTTCCAGAGAGTGAAAGGTGGAAATAACCTGCAGAACACAGTGGCCCCATGCATGGAAGCACACATCTCTGCCCTTCAAAATCATTTCCAGTGATACTTCCTGATGCAGGATTCCAAAGAACATGAGTGGATCCGTGACCCATTCAGTGCACCACTGTTCAGAGGAAGAACAGTTCATTGATGTCACCTCTGATTCAACATTGAGGCAGCAGTTTCAGTCAAAGACACTGGTTGCATTTTGGATTGGAGTGGAGAAAGATTACCCACTGGTAGGTGGCCATACTTCTTCCTTGTGTCACATCCTACCTATGTGAGTCTTTCTTCAGTGGCCTCAATCAAAACAAAATACAGATCAAAGCTGGACATTGAAAATGACCTCAGTGGCAATCTCAAAATTGCAACCCAGATTTGAGGAGCTCTGCAGCAGGCCCAATTTTTGCAGAGGCAATTTTTGAAAAACTAAAGTTTTATTTTATAGCAGTTTTTAAAAATGTTTTCAAAAGACTTTGTATAATTTACAATGTGTGCAGTAGCCTATGCAATAAACAAAATGTGTATATACATGTCTGTTTTTTGGGGGGAAAGGAGTTTTTTTTTTTGCTTGCCCTCTCTTATCAACTCCAACCTTGACTGCTCTACCTCCAATTTCATCCTAGAGCAACACCAACAGTTCCTTCTGCTGTTTAAAAGTTAGGCCTGCAGTCTGGTGCTTCTTTCAACAGCCCTGATCAATCAAAGCCAACAACACAGTTTTACAAAGATCCTTAAGATTCTTTCCAGAAACAACAATACCATAATGGTCAGCTATCTCCAATACCCGTTCCTTCTTACAGACATTTACAAATGTCACTGTGTGCCCTGAAAAACTCAAAAAGAAAAAGCCATGATCACAGAGCCAACACAGACCAGAGCTGCTTTTATATGCACTTGGGCATGCTTTGCCCTCGACAGAAAATTCCCCCTATCTGCCTAACAGAAAACTATCTGCAGCTCAACCCTAGTCTTCATGTGGTACTGATGGTAGGTACTTATGGACGACAACTCGGGAAAGCAGCCATTGATAGGGCGACATGAAAAAAAACACTCACAAAACAGTGTGTCAGCAGTACCAGTGACTTCCTGAATGGTAAAAAAAAACTCCCCTCTAGATCAACAAACAAAATGGCTTCCACTGAGCACATGGTGCATCTCCAAACAAAAAAAAAACAAAAACACACAACCAAACACCGATCTGGCAACAAAGCACAGAAAAGCAAGCTAAACCAACTGATCAAAACACCAACAAATAAAGTTTACCCAAGGCTATCAAACCACAACAAGAGATGGGAGACACACGAGAGTTAAAGTATAAATCATTCTTTTGTTAACCAAAAATAACCAAATCAAATTAAATGAACTCTTTATTTTCAAATGAAGACCAAAGTCTCAAACACCAAACTGCAGGGTACCTGTGGAGCAGAACAGGCAGAGCAGGTAGAACAGCAGGTGTGCTGAGGTTACTCCAATTAGTGTTCCAACCAGATCACATGGCTGAACACACCTTCAAGACAATCACTACAGAAGTCTCTGTCCTTCAGTTTGCTCGATCATCAGGAGCCCCTGTTCTGCTGCTGGCTGAAGTAAGACAACATGCGTGCATGCTAACAAACAGGGGCGGATCCAGACTGTTATGATCCGTGGTGGTATGAAGCTGTTGTGCATACAGAAAAGGGATCATTGACTCTCTGTCCTCACTTAGCATTTCTACTACTAACATGAAAGTATCTTAAATATGCTGCGTGTCCGCTCTGCTCCGCTACGGCTCCGTGCGCCCTCGTCCGTCAACCCCGCCCCTTTATGTCAGACCTGTGTTAAGAGAAGAAGGAATTCCTGCTTTTTACAGATTCACTCACCACAGGTCGTGATAACACAATGTGCATGATATGAAACCATTTGAAACACAAAAACAGGCAGTCATTGTTCTAAACCTTCAAAACAGAGTCATTTAATTATTCTTCTATTGATTTTTACATCAATCATAGACATTACACATTACACATGTTCATTAGCCATATTAGTACACAAGCATCCAACATAAGGCAGAAAAGAAAGTAGTGCCATGTGCATGAAGGGGAACAAATGCACGAGGGTCAGTTTAATTTGCGCTCAGCAGATTGGTACAATAATCCAGGAAGGCCATGTCTCACAGTACTGTTTTGGAGATCCCTCGTACTCCTCTAGTTTTATTGTGTCGTTACATCTCTGACCCTCCGAGCGTGTGAGGGTGGAGCAACACAGAGTCTTTTATCTTGAAAATAAACTGGATGTTTCAATGTTGTTTTGGTGTCTGACTTCCTCTCCTGCTCGATCATTTCTGTGCTACATTCATGCACATCCCAATTTCAAGGACAGCTTACTTTCACCTTGGTAATATCTCTAAGATCAGACAGATCCTGTCACAAAACCATGCAGAAAAACTGGCTCATGCATTTGTTACCTCCAGGTTGGATTACTGTAATTCTATTTTAGCAGGGTGCTATGGTAAATCTCTAAAGACCCTTCAACTCGTCCAAAACGCTGCAGCTCGTGTTCTGACTAGAACGAGGAAAAGGGACCACATTACTCCTGTATTGGCTTCTCTCCATTGGCTCCCTATAAAATCTAGAATAGAATTTAAAATCCTTCTGCTCACCTACAAAGCTCTAAACGGTCAGGCACCATCTTATCTTAAAGAGTTAATTGTACCGTACTATCTGACAAGAACATTACGTTCCCAGAATGCAGGCCTGCTTGTGGTGCCTATAGTCTCTAAAAGTACTACGGGAGGTAGAGCCTGCAGTTATCAGACCTGCTGGTACCTACAGTCTCTAAATGTACTACAGGAGGTAGAGTCTGCAGTTATCAGACCTGCTGGTACCTACAGTCTCTAAATGTACTACAGGAGGTAGAGTCTGCAGTTATCAGGCTCTTCTGGAATCGTCTACCAGTCGGGGTCCGGGAGGCAGACACACTAGACTTAAAACCTTTCTTTTTGATAAATCTTATAGTTAGGGCTGGCTTGGGTATGGACTCACAGCTCATAGTTATGCTGCTATAGGCCTAGATGACCGGGGGAACTGGCACCTTGAACTCCCCCCCCCCCCCCCCCCCCCCCAATTGTGTCATCTCCACCATCCCACTTCAAGCCCAGCTCAGTTTAGCAGATGGCTGTTCATCATGATCCGGGTCTGCTGAAGATTTCTGCCTGTTAAAGGGAAGTTTGTTCTTCTATGACGGATTAAGCTGGGCTCTTGTAATATAGCAATATATCAGTAAGGTCCTTTACCTGCGGTTTGTAAACATAATGATGAGCATGTTTGTAAAGTGTAAACAGATAACACCGGTTATGAATTGACGCTATACAAATAAAGATGGATTGATTGATTGATAAATGAATCACAGTGGTTGACTATTGGCTCTCCCGTTTGTCCCAGTCTATAATCTTCCGTAGTGAGATAGGTAATCTGCTAAGCAGCCTGGCCCAGTCACTGGGCTTTGACAGTTAATCCTTTAAGGAGCCTGCTGGTCTTTGTTTGTGAAAGCGTTAGTGTCTTTTGAGGTGTAGTCTTCGTCCCCTCTCCTGCTGTTGGGGGACATGAAGTCATTGTTAGTTTGAATGAATCCTTGTGTTTGTTGCACATACTGGATCACTTCAAGGTCCCTCCCTGTCATATCAGGAGCTTTTCATTTCTGTGTGAGTCTCTGGGTGACGCAGACTGTAAAAGCCAAACTGTTGGGGCTTGATGCACACTAAGTCCCGTCCTTAACAGTTACTGAAGCCATGCAAATCATAATTATGAATTTAAGCTCATTGTGTGCTCACCAAGTTTAAAAGTTTGTTGAATGATCCTAATACAACCTCTTCATCAGTGTTCATCATTTAAACCTGCACTGTTAAGGCCCTGACACACCAAGCAGACGGCAAAGAAATGGTGGTGACGAAGGCCGAAGGAGGCGTCTTGATTAAAAAGTTGCACATGAACACACCGCAAAGAATACAGCTGACCGCTAACCACCTGGTACGGTCTGACAATATGTGATATTAATAATATATAATATAATAATTAATAATATTCCAAAAAGTGCGTCAGGTGTCATAATCCAGGTAGATTTTGTGTGGTGAGTATATTTCAGAGAGCTATCTGCCACAGGGTAGGTAACTATCTCTATTCTCTATCCTATTCATCTCTATTCTCTCTATCTCTACTCTACTCATCTCTATTCTCTCTATCTCTACTCTATTATCTCTATTCTCTCTATCTCTAACCTATTCATCTCTATTCTCTCTATCTCTACCCTATTCATCTCTATCCTCTCTGAGTATGCTGGAAACTCTTGCAGTACTGGTTTGATGTCTTACCTCTTGGTATCTCTCCCTCTTTCCGTCATGTTGTTGTGTTTGGTTGTGGACTTGTGAATGCACTGTGAGAAAGTGCTGGAAGTGAACCCTCTCATGCTGGCTGCTGGCTCCTGTTGGTCGCTGTCTTAAAGTTGATGGTGAGGGTGGAGCAGCCACCATGTTAATGACATTAGGTGGGTGTCTGTAGTGTTTAGACAGACGGGTCGACATCATAACACGTGACTCTGGAAACAGCTGTGTGTCATGGTCTGATAATGTGACATTAGAAAAATGACTATAAACACTGTGTACTTTTTCTATCTTTTTAGGAGTTGAAGAAGGAATCAAAAGAGGTCAAAGAATCAAAGACTGAGCCAAAAGAGGAGACCTCTCAACCCAAGAGAAGAGAGAAGAGTGCTGGAAATGTGGCCAACCTGGTCCAGAGGATGAGCACTATTGGCATCCCGACAGGTGGCTTTCAGCCTCAGCCACCAGCAACTGCAAAGAGTAAGCTGCTTCAGCTCACCTTGAAGTGAGCGTCTGTCTGCTCGCTGTACAGACCAGGCGGCTTTGTAGCAACACTCGCGCTTAGTGGCAAACAAACCCCAGTTTTTTTCATTCTGGTCTTCAGAGTAATTTGCAAGTGGGTGACCTCATTGATTGACAGACGGTCACCATGGTTACTGATTCTCACCTGCCTGCAGCACATAGGAGAGAGAGCTGCTGACTGACATGACTTAAAGAGCATATTGCAGGTTAAAGACAAAACTTAACTAATCATAGGAAAATACGTTAACAATACTGTTTTTAAAGAAATTCTGAAATTAATAACCCACAGGGTCTCCTGGAGACGTTTTAGTACGTTTTCGCACGTCTTTGCTTTTTACTTCCGCATTCGGCTGTGACGTAACATAAGGGAGTCCCGCTGAATCCCCGTCTGTTTAACATAGAAAATCATGGATCCGAGTGTCACTCCCGTCAATAAAGAGGAAGAAGACATGTATTCCTTTACATATAATGGTCCACTGGTTTATTATTCTGAACCTGTTAAATGTGATAGAGAGCAGAAACAGGCAGGATTAAAGGAATAACGGCCTCAGGAGAGAAGTGAAGCTGTGGTGTGAGGAGAGACCCGGAGCAGGCGTCCTGCTGAGTGACAGGTGTCAGCTCGCCATATATGGGCGAGTGCTGTGTTCACATCAGCATATGTAAAGTTTGTAATCACATTCAATCAATTAAAAAACTATTTGTAGAAGGTGCAAGTGACGATCATTCACCTTTACATTGTATGGGAGCTGCTTGTAAAAACGGCAAATCTGTACAACGTATTACGGTGCCGCGCTGTGCGCGCGCGAGAGAGAGAGCGAGAGAGAGAGAGAGAGAGAGACAGACAGACAGACATAGAACCCGATTACACGGCCTGTGCAAATGCAGCACCATGTCTTAATTGTTTATTCCTCATGCAGCCCAGTGCTCACGTTGTTATAGAAAATACAGTGTATGGTGCAGGATCACGGCGCACGTAATCCACACAAACATGCACAACAGCGCACACACTCCACAGTTTAATGCGTGCACATATATTAGGCTACTACAAAAAGTTTAAAGTTTTAATTGGATAGAGGACCGACGTAAAGCTTGTGTTTCTGTTTGTTTCCAAACCGCGCGTTCCGTCTTTTCCCACTGCGCACACACAAACACACACACACACACACACACACACACACACACACACACACTCCACAGTTTAATGCGTGCACATATATTAGGCTACTACAAAAAGTTTAAAGTTTTAATGGGATAAAGGACCGACAGAAGTAAAGGTTGTGTTTCGTTTCGTTTCCAAACTGCGCGTTCCGTCTTTCCCCACTGCGCACACACACACACACACACACACACACACACACACACACACACACACACACACACACACACGCGCGCTCTCTTGTAACAGAGTTGGATTTATAATAAATAGTATGACTACATATATTAAAACAGACTGTCCGGTGTCTATTACGCTCACACTAGAGAATATAACAGAGGATTCCAGCAGATCAAATCATTAAACGCTTTCTGTCTGCGTATATAATATTTGATGTTAAACAGCCAGAGATTTAAATCATTAATAAGGAAACGCTTTTGTGTCTGATGCCGAAATATTCAATGTGTCTGTTCGATCGTTTCTGAGGTTGTGGGAATAATTCACCAAAAAACACTTTGAATAATCAGCCACTTACACTGTGCACCTGAATGTGCACCGCGCAAATTACAAACTATTGCAGGGAGGCATCCTGTCTATTCTCACTCACTACCACGTATCATCACACCTCTTTAATCATGTTTTAGCCTGTTTTTTGTGCTTTAATTCTTTTGTGCTGCCTTCTAAATGTTTGTTTGTAAAGTGTTTCATGCTCTCCGTGCAAGACAAGTTCCCCCAGGGGCAATAAAGGCTTCATTCATTCATTCATACACAGACGCATGAAGCCGATCAAAGCAGAGTCAGAGAACGGGAGTCCCTTATGTTACGTCATATGACGCGTTGTTGAAAAAAAAGCACGTTCTAAACGGCTATGCTAAAACAGCCACTTTCTCCTCTAAATTAGAGCACTTATGTGTTGTAGAACATATTAAAAAAATAACCTACTTATTTTACAGCCATTAACAGACTATATAAAATATTAATTACATTTTTTTTTTAACCTGCAATATGCTCTTTAAAACAGCATGAGTGGAAATCAATGTGTAGTAAGGCTGAACGATGTATCGTTTTGTGATCGAAATCGCGATTTCAAAAAACGCGATCACGTGATCGCCAAAGCTGCGTTTTTTTTTTGGCAGTGCTTCTCCCGACTGACCCAGGAGCTGTTGTGTCAATTTACACACGCCGTCTATTCTGTCCCTGCGTGTGTGCGTGACTTCTTTAGCCTGATACACAGCTCGACAGATAGCTAACAGTTTTCCTCCAATAAAGAAGCTGAAGTTTCTTTGTCCAGTCTTTAATAAAGGAAGCTGTAAAACTAAACAGACACCAAAACATTAGTTATTCATCTCATAATATGCCAAACAACCGAAAAGTCAGCTAGCTTGATGCTAACGTCTATGAGAATTTGAATAGGAATGCTAGCGGTTAGCATCGCGAATGTATCCATTTTTATCTCACGTTATAACCTTATTAAACATACTCAAAATAAACAATGCAAGACCTGAACATGAAATGTCGCTCACAGGCAAATGTTTCAGCCGTATAGATAGAAGAAAATATGGAGACATTGTTGGCTTCTCTTGTTGCATAACTTCTGTGAACTAAGTCACCTACGGCAACCCCAAAGGCCCAAAATATACCAACACTTATGACCAGATTTCTGTCAAACTGACACTAAAAACAAGAACATCACACCGTCTGTGTGTTTCTTCTTAATAAATAAATCTGAAATCAATTCTTAACTTTAGTTTTCATTCTATTAATTTAGAGTTCTGGCATTTAAAGTTATAACTGGTATGATGTCATTTCCTGTCATGTTTGTAAATGTTACTGTACATTGAGAACATTGCACAAGCTTGATTTGAAGAAAATCGTGATAAAAAAATCGAAATCGCAATTTTTGCCAGAAAAATCGCAATTCAATCTTTTCCTAAAATTGTTCAGCCTTAACAACAGCTAACAGAACAGTTTCTCACGCCGTATGGGTTTGAAAAATATCAAAAGAGTTGCATATGACCAGGGTGGACTTGTTTTTATGGACTCTTAAGTGTCCTTTTCACTGCTGTGGACCCACTGTCTGTGTCGAGCATAAACTGCAGTATTAATCCTGTTCTACCATCTCTCTGCGTTGGCAGATCGTCAACACGTTCAAATCCTTCACCGTCTCAGATTCATGTCGCACAGCTGTCATTAGTGGATGGGTCACAGGTCCAGCCATTATCATTTCTGCTTATCCACTTCGGGGTCATGGAGCTGCTGGAGCCTGACATAGACAATGAAGCTGAGCAGCTTGTACATACAGAACTCTGCGGGGAGTCGAACCAGGAACCTCCTCGCTAAGCACTACACCACCCTGCAGCCCTAAAAGACACATTTGATTATTGAATTAAACTGATGAAAAAGCTGCATAATGACACCATGTTTCAGAAAGGACACATGATAGAAATAGGGAGCAGTAGAGCGCGGTTACAGGCTGAAGGTTGTTTGGCGTGGTTCACTTCCTCTCACTCACGCTGCACAAACAGCTGACAGACGGCTTGTTATTGTGTCACATAAAGAGCAGGAGTCCACAGGGGCTTTGTTGATTCACTGGCTTTTTGTGAACTCACCTGTGCAGAGCCCAAGAAGAGGCAGTGCAAGGTGCTGTTTGACTACCAGCCTCAGAACGAAGACGAGCTGGAGCTGAAGGCCGGAGACGTGGTGGACATCATTGAAGAGGTATTTGAATGTCGGATGAAGGTTGGATTTGAATGCTTCACTTTGTTTTGTACTCTCAGTCAAGTTGGCGTTGTAAGGGGAGGACTTTGTGTTGTTTAATAAATGTAGAACGTTGGTATTTGTATCATGAGTGGAGTTTGGGTGGAAACGTTGAGCCTGTGGACACACAGAGACAGAAGAAAGAGTGAGTGTGTGCTTCTCTGTGCAGGTTGAAGAGGGCTGGTGGAATGGAAACTTGAACGGCAAGTCAGGACTGTTTCCCTCCAACTTTGTCAAAGAGCTGGACACTGCTGGAGAGGAGGCAGAGAGCAATGACAGCGGAGCAGCAGCAGCAGAGGAGACGGGTGAGACAAAAGGCCTTACTCATGTGAAGTGAGAGGGAAGCTGTCAGGTAGCTTTAAAACACGAGCAGCCTCAGGTGCGTGTGTGTAAGAATCTGTGTCTGAATCAATACATCTTTGAAATGAGACGTTCAGGGACTTGAAAATGTTGGTGTTCATTGGTGCATCAAACCAGAGTTCAGATGTGTGACAGCTCGTTCCATTGCTGCCTCAGCAACAGAACATTGATTCATTGGTTTTTTTTGTATCTCCTCCAAAGATGGAAATGGAATGGAAAGCGTCAGCACTCCCACATCGCCACAGCCCACTCCAGGAAACGGAGTTATTGCTCAGCCCAAGAAGATCCGAGGCATCGGCTTCGGAGATATTTTCAGAGAAGGCTCGGTGAAACTAAAAACCCGGCTGTCAAGTCCTGAATCAGAGGAGAGGAAGGTGAGAGTAAGTGTTAGGACAAGTGCTTGTTGATGTTGTAAATAATGAAAGGATATAGTCCTGACATATGTCCATGCAAACAACAGCAGCTGTTTTAAAAAGTGAAAGAGAGTATTTCAATTCAACATCGGGATGACTCCACATCACAACTACAGAAAGAACGTGGAACTTGAAGCAGACATATTGGCTTCCTCCTGTGTAGCTCAAATACGAGGGAGCAAAATGATGCATTGCACCCTAAGGTCAGTGTAGGGAGCAGACTCACGGCGGCGCTTCTTTACTCTTAGATTTCGTGGGTTGAGTCGTCTCTCAACCGGAAGGTTAAGGGTTCGATCCCAGCTCCCGCAGCGACATGTCAAACCTCGACTTGCTCCCTCAGCTTTGTCGGCGAAGTCTTCTGTCAAAGACGAGACAGTCTGACACAGATCCAGGAGATCTTTTTACCTGTAACATGCTTGTCAGAGCTTTGAGTAATATTGAACTGACTGAAGGTGTGTGCTGTTACTCCTCTGCTGAAGTATGAACGTTTCCCTCCCAGCATGGTGGGAAAAAAAGAGAAATATTGTAAAGCAGTTGGTGTGAAGCACGTGACTGAATCCTCCTGCAGGTTTCATGCTGCACACATTCCTGCTTTAGTGAAGTGTGATCTTTAGCAGCAGGCAGGTTTTACTCTCTCAAAGACAAACTAAAGATGCACTAACTAACAGGAGCTTGTTCAACTCTTCTCTCTCCTCTTCACCACTAACACAGCTTGTGTCACTTCCCTCCTCTCTTCACATCCTAGCACATGTTGCATGCCCTCTCACTCTCCACTTCACATGCAGGGCTGTATCCACCTGGAGCAGCCCTCGTCGCCCCCCTGCTGCTCTGCGTGACATCCTTCTATGAGCAGAGGGATCCAAACCCTCCCCTGCTAGTTCATCTTTAACATCATTGGTCTGGGGTGTGTCCTTTGGGGCCGCTGTGGCTCAGTGGGTATCGTCGTCGTCGTCGTCGTCTCTCAATCAGAGGGTCGAGGGTTCATCCCTCGGCTCCTGCGAGCAACATGTCCGACGTGTCCTTGGGCAAGATACTATACACCCCCCCAACCAGCCGAGGAGCACTGCCTCCCTCACTCTTAGTGTGAACACCTGATTAATAAAGTAAATCTTGTTCTTTGGATTTTGAATGTGATACTAAGCGTACATTTCTCTCTCTTTTTGACATAGTCTCATGCTGCACTCTCATACCGTGCTGAAGCATGTTTCTGCCACCCTCCTGTTCCCTCGCTGCTCCAGGACAAAGCGGGCCTGAGCACGGTTACCTCGTCATTAGAACACATGCATGGCTTTACGTGATCATAAAGCGCGCTGAGTTTACAAACCACACGGAGAGCAGGAGAGCTGCTTACTGTGATGTCAGTCAGATACAGACAGACCCACTGTGCTCCACGCGGCGTGTCCCCGTGCCTGAACTGCACCAGGCCGACGCACACCTGTCAATCACTCGCACTAGTCAACCGAACTGCACTTGAAGGGTGAAGCGTGCCTGGCGCCCCCCCCCCACTACAACAACTTGTAAAGCTCTCCATCCTGTATAGGCCTCAACGATGACCTTTAATAACCTTCCAGGATCACTTAAAGACGGACTCATGATCTAATTGGTTGGAAACAGCAGCTGTCATCGATGGGGAGTCGTGTACATAAAGCCACATTTCCACTCATGTCCATCTGTATGGTTTGCTTCATTGTAGCCAACCCCATCATTACCATCTGCTGCAAAGCCTGCCCATCCCAACACGAGCGACGTGCAGAGAGTAGACGCAGACAACAAAGCCAAAGGTAAAAACTTCCAAACAACTCAAAGACTTGCTCTGACATCACTGATTAGTCAACAGTAATAGTAGTTTTTCAGCTGTACTGTCCTATTAGACAAACCAGAGGTAATATTCAAATTCAATCAAAGCTTTCGCTGTGTTGACTGAACATTTATTTCTGCCTTGGAGTGAAGTGTAGGACTGTAAACCTTCTGAAGGTCTCGTCTCAGAATTGAAAAGGCATTTTTACACGGTCCTGTCTCGGTCTTGAACTGGGGGGGACTCTGGATTTGACATGAAGACCACCACTGATAGACTTGTTTCTCATGTCATTACACCAAGGAAAGGTCTCTTCCTAAAAGAACAAATAACCTCACTTCATGTATGGTTTGGTCACACCTGCAGCCTTCCTGCTCTTATGTTCTCTGTTAGAGACACCAAGACACAAGACCAGGATTTCTCAGTCTTGGTCTTGTCTGGGTCAAAGAGCACTCTGGGCTCGGTTAGTCTGGTCTTGACTACAACACTACCGAGAAGGTCAATTCTAGTTGTCTCATGCCGCTTCGTGCTGGAGCGAATATTCCAGTCTAATGTTGATCAGATAACTCGAGATAGGAACATCTCTTAACTTATGCCTGTCCTATTACACAATGCAACACTATTACATGTTAGCGTTATTAATAAAGGTTTCTTTCATGCCTTTCAACGTTACACTGTTGACATGCACGTCTGCTTGTCACGCTCATCTTTTCTGTTTGCCTCTCATCATTTCTGTTCTGCAGCGAAAGAGTGCTGTAAGGTCACGTTTGCTTTCGACTCTACAAACGAGGATGAGCTGAGCATCAAAGAGGGAGAGGTCATCCACATCCTAAGCAAGGTACGTTTCAGTGCTCTCGCCCTCAACATTTGGAGTGCCAGCGTGTCCTAACAGCATCGACAAACACTTGATTCTCTTCCTACGAGAGGGACCTGAGTGTGACAGGGCTCTACAGTGGAGTGATGGCTTCTTCAAGTTTGTGTGCATACACACAAGGGGATCATAATTAGCCTAGCATAATGTCCCCACTTCTCTGACCTCGTTCTAACATGGAAGTGTCTTCAACATGTTCGGACCTTATAAACCAAACACGTTGCTCACGAGGATCAAACCAACACAAGTCTGATATGCTGTTTAAAAAAGCAGACATGCCGATCCATCAGTCATTATATCGACCTCTTCTTTCCCACCTGTTCTGGAAGGCTGATGTTTCTCAGTGTTTTTTTTTGTTTTTTTTTCATCGCAGAGCGAGTGTGTGATTTTTAAAGCGTGAGAAGGTTGGTTGTATCCAGAGAAACAGACACTGCTGCCTCTGATGCCAGGCAGGAGCTGTGAACACCGTGACTCAGCACACAGCCTGCCTTTTTTTAGCAGTCCACCACCATCTAGTGGACACTGTTAAGAAGTGCTTCACGCACCTCCTCTGTTCTCCCTGAATCAGCTTCCTGCTGGGAGCATATTAGATGAACATATTCACAAATGAACGACTCCTTTCTTTTTGTAACAGGACACGGGAGAGCCTGGTTGGTGGCGAGGGGAAATCGACGGCAGAGAAGGCGTCTTCCCTGACAACTTTGTTGTCCTGCTGTCTGAAGCAGAGAAAGAGGTGAGTTGAAGACTTGGCACAGTCCGAACGCTGCAGTGTCTCACTTCTGAGGATTTCAAACAAGCAGTTTATCCATGACCCACCATACACCTTACTCAGGTGTGGCTCAGCAATGAGCAGTTTAAGGACAAACATTTAGTTTTCTTCTTGTTCAAAGGCAGGTTTGGTTCTCCACATCCACAAGTGTTTTTTAAGTCCTGACAGACATCAATAACGTTGCTCTGGACCGAAGAAAAACTGTGTCTGTTAAAAGGCTGTAAAAAACTTCAACCAATGTCTGCAGGAGTCTGTCTGGCCCGACCGTTTAGTGCTTACTTACCGCTGAATGACACAATGAATCTACACAATGTAAGAGATGAGCTGAGGTCTTTTGGAGCCACAGCGCTCGGGGCGTGGATTTGGAGGGAGCACTGAGAGGAGGGGGTGTGGCTTTAGAGGGAGCACAGAGAGGAGGGGGCGTGGCTTTGGAGGGAACACTGAGAGGAGGGGGCGTGGCTTTGGAGGGAGCACAGAGAGGAGGCGTGGCTTTAGAGGGAGCACAGAGAGGAGGGACGTGGCTTTAGAGGGAGCACAGGGAGGAGGGACATGGCTTTGGAGGGAGCACAGAGAGGAGGGGGTGTGTCTTTAGAGGGAGCACAGAGAGGAGGGGGTGTGTCTTTAGAGGGTGCACAGAGAGGAGGGGCGTGGCTTTAGAGGGAGCACAGAGAGGAGGGACATGGCTTTGGAGGGAGCACAGAGAGGAGGGGGTGTGTCTTTAGGGGGAGCACAGAGAGGAGGGGGTGTGTCTTTAGAGGGTGCACAGAGAGGAGGGACATGGCTTTGGAGGGAGCACTGAGAGGAGGGGGTGTGGCTTTAGAGGGAGCACAGAGAGGAGGGGGCGTGGCTTTAGAGGGAGCACAGAGAGGAGGGGGTGTGTCTTTAGGGGGTGCACAGAGAGGAGGGGGCGTGGCTTTATGGAAGCACAGAAAGGAGGGATGTGGCTTTGGAGGGAGCACTGAGAGGAGGGGTGTGGCTTTAGAGGGAGCACAGGGAGTAGGGGGCGTGGCTTTAGAGGGAGCACAGAGAGGAGGGGGCGTGGCTTTAGAGGGAGCACAGAGAAGAGGGGCGTGGCTTTAGAGGGAGCACTGAGGGAATGCTACTTTCAACATCATGCTAGTTTTCCATAATGACCAGTCCTGCCTTTATATCTTTGATTCTCTGTTTTTATCTTCATATTTTAGAGTGTAACGTCCAGAGGGTCGCTGAAATCTTCACCTAAGCAGGAGTCAGAAGAGGTAAAGCACTCTGGTTTCATGTCATGTTTTCAAAAGAGGTGGAAAATGTTTATTGTCCCAGAGGAGGGTTAGATTTGTGTCAGAGGTCATACAGACGTCCTAAAAACAGTACATAGACATAAATACATACTATGTAAAACATAACTGTCATGGGCATCCTGACAACGGATGTCAGTGAGACACAAAGACAAACAGTATATAGTGAAAGTATACAGGCAACAAGGCCAGCAGCTCCTTTAAAACCCAACTGAGGGACAAAGGAGCTGAGCTGTCTGTTACATCAGAGCCTCCTCTAAACTCTGCATGCAGACGGTGCAGAGGGTCTTCCTGGGTGGCCTTTGTCTTCTGATTGGCTCTCACTTGAGTTGAATGTTGGATTTTATCTGACTCGACTTGTTGAGCTCGATCATTGATGTGAAGATTGTGAAACACATCATCGTCCACTTTGATGTCACTGACCTGTTTTTTTTTTTACCTCCACCTTTTTCCTTCCTGTCAGAAACCCAAGAAGCCACCTCCACCTTCAAAAAGCATAGGTAAGGAACACACCACCTCATTAAGAGCTAACACCTCAGAGGAAAGGGTGAGAACTCTGTTGAGACCTTTTGATCATGCAAGAAAGGAAAAAGAAAAGAACATGGGTCTCATGTGTTTTATTAAAATAGAAACAACTTTAAGTTTCATTAATGCTCAAACACGTTATACTGTGTGCGCATGCGCAGCTGCGGTAAAACACTTTAATTAAATGACATCAGCAGCACATAGCCCGTTGGTATGCAACTGCTACTATTCACACTGCCCAATAAAGTCACTTATATGTGTGAGCACTGTACATCAATGTGTCGGTGTTAGCTGGCCGAGAGTAGCTTGTTAGCCTGTAGCTCGCGAGACGCGATCGCTCGGCGACGCGGAAGCTGTGTAGCATTAGGCTATCATTGTTAGCCACTGGCGGGAGTCTGGTTGTCTGCTGGTTTCTGGTGGCGGTTTGGTGATTCATGGTGTAGTGCCGCCTCGTTATGTTGCGTTTGTGCGTGTGTAAATCATTTGGGAGAGGCACGGGTTCTGTGACAGCGTCCATAACAACGGCGTCCATAGCAACCAGTGACATTAGAGTCACTGTGCGCATGCTCCTCCAGCGCTAGGAATTCTGGGTAATGCAGTACATATTGTTTATTACATTTTTGATGTCTTTACAGGCTTCTTTGATTTCATTATTATATTCTATTATTTGAATAATATTTTTGAATAATATTTTGTTATTTGTTAGTTGTATTTCAGGTTTATGACCTGTGGTTATTTAATTTAAAATAAAATTAAGGACAAAACGCGAGATATGACATTGTGTGCCTGATGAGCCTTTTCGGAGGGCTAAAAATGAAGAAGTCTGAACAAACACTATATTAAAAACAAGCTGTTCATCCTGCTTCCAAATGGCAGAGAGGCATTTCTGGTTGGTTTGAAACATAGCAACAGATTGTTTAATGAAGCATTCCTCTGTTTCCAGTCCCTTTTTGGAGAGCGAGGGTTAGTCAGGATTGAGTTAATCATACAGACTGACTGAAGTCCTGAAGAGTAAATCACTAACAGAAATGCCACCTGGACAAACGTCAGAGAGGAAACAAAGAAGTGTACGACAATGATGAATCCATCATAGACAGAGTCCACCAGACTCCCGGGTGGTGCTGGCTTCAAAGAAGAATAATAATAAAGATGCTGTGTGCTGGCTTCTGTTGGTAGAGCAGGCTACACATCTATAGAGGCCATCGTCCTCCACTTATCTGGCGTAGGTTCGAGTCCCAGCCTCAATCCTTCCATGTTTGTCTGTCCCGCTCTCCCTTCTGCTTAAGAAGAGTTCAAAAAGTTCCATTATATGGATAAACTTTCCATCACTTTGATGAACCTGACACCATGAATGCAGAACGGTGCTGTTCAGCTTTGAATGCAAACAGAACTACTGCCTCGTGAGTCTTTGTTTAGTTAGTCCGACAGACAACATGAGTATATTTCCTTCTCTTTCCAGCTCCTAAGCCGGAGGTGCCAAGTGCCGACAGGAAACCTCATCACCTCAGGTCAGAGGACAAAGGTAAGATCATATTTAAACCACCCTAAATACCACTAACCATTTGAGGTGGGTGTGACACAAAGGCTGGTTTATATTTTCAACTCTCTTCTCTCTCTGCTCCAGCCGACAGGCCAACAATAGATCATAAGCCATCCAAGCCTGCAGCACCTGTGGTTCCACCCAAGAAGCCAGTCCCCCCTCCTGGCAAAGGCAGACCAGGAAGCCTTCCACCAAAAAGGCCTGACAAGCCTCTGACCCCCTCGCCAAGTCTCAAGTCAGTCTCTTTTTGTTTCTTCATCCTTAACGTGTGCATGTTTTATTCTTCCACAGACACATTTTAAATGGTTAAAGGGAGTGTGAGAATAGCAGACAGTAATGAGTGAAGTCTTTGTAGTGCACACGTCGGAGACGTACACCTGCGTCCTGTTGTTTCTTTCTGTTATGTTCAACATGTCTTTTCCATTTTCCTTTAAATCTGCAGGCACAATGGAGAGGTGCCTTCTACACGACCAAAGTCTGACTTTGAGCCAGTGCTGGCCACCAAACCAAAACCATTGTCTGGAGAATGGGGGGAGAAGGCTACAGTTATGGGTATGTATGTTTCATAGAAGAACATGGTTGAAATGAAAAGGTCTGTCCTCTCTCTCATGAACCATGTCCGCTGTCGCATGTCGATTTAGCTTTCCACGCGTTAAACACAGTGAAAGCAACTTGTAAAACACTTCAAAGTGAAACTTACTTAGTTTCGTGGTGTCTGCTCTCGGGCTGTTCGTGAAGTGAGTTGTTTCTCAGCTGAAAGGTTGAGGGTTCGATCCTGAGCTTCTACAGCAACATGTTGTCGACGGCCCCTGGACTCTAACCCAGGGGCCGTGTGTGTGTGTGTGTGTGTGTGTGTGTGTGTGTGTGTGTGTGTGTGTGTGTGTGTGTGTGTGTGTGTGTGTGTGTGTGTGTGTGTGTGTGTGTGTGTGTGTGTGTGTGTGTGTGTGTGTGTGTGTGTGTGTGTGTGTGTGTGTGTGTGTGTGTGTGTGTGTGTGTGTGTGTGTGTGTGTGTGTGTGTGTGTGTGTGTGTGTGACCTGAGGTGTCAAAGAGCTTTGAGTCATCAGAAGACGAGAACAGAAGTAAACAAGCTCGACTCTATTGACCATTTATTACTCAGTTTCAAAATCAAAACAGAAGCTCTTAAATTCACTCTGTGATCATCAGTGAAATGCTGCGTTTGTGATGTCAGTTAGTGTTTTCACAATCGCGCTGGAAGCGTGCTGATAGGAGGAGCTGCATGTGTGAACGCAAACAGAAGGGAATTCTTCATTGGGACCTCCCTCTGAGTTTCTGCTGTCAGACCCCTCCTGTTTTTTACCTCCAGCCAATGAGAGGAGCGAGGGACTGCTGCACCATGCACGGAGTCTAAACACGTGACCACGACCATCTCTGTGTTCTCTGTTCTTCTGCACCCTTTAGTTCACGTGATTCTGTTGAACCACCTGCAGCTTTGACATAAAGACAAATATTCTCATGATAACATCGCACAGTGGACTCGTTGGGGGGGGGGATTAATAAAGTGATTAGTGAAGCATGTGAGAACATATCAGGAGCCAGAGAGTAAACGTGTTCTTCAAAGTGTTTGAGGGATCCGGCAGAATGAACCTGTTTGTCTTCCAATAGAGAGCACTCTGTGTAGGATGGATTTCCTGGAAAGGTGATAAAGAGCTGCTAAAACGTCACGCGGCCGTCTGGCACCAGTTTTCACCGAACATCAAAATTCAATCTGTCCTGCAATCAATGGCTCTGTGAGTGCAGAGACCTGGACACTGCAGCTTCCGGAAAGAACTTTTTCTTCACTCTTGGAAGTCTTAAACAAACATGACGTGACCTCCTGAAAGTTGTCTTTAATATAGACATTGTTTAAAACTCCAAAGTTCAGATGAAAAGCTGCCCTCGGTCTACTTGGTGTTTTCACATACAGAAATGATTTATTTTCCGGAGGAGTCGTATATGTGAACATAAACGGCTGAATTATTCGTTTGGATCTCCGTGCGCGTCATTAAACGGCTGCATGCTACTTCTGCGTCTTTTTTCACCTTTTACGTTATCGAGATACTTTCAGGAGAACACGTGTAAAAAAGCTTCGGTTTTAACAAGGCGAACATTTTAAGAGTTTTGTGTTTTGTTTTTTTTTTAGTTTTTTTTTTAGTTGCGTTGCATTGTGTTTCAAAGGAATGAAATGATATGAATTATTGTGTCAGCCAAAGTTTGACCTTCACGGTAAAGTTAACCCTTTCCTCCCATTCTCCCCACAGACCTGATGAGTTTTGATGACTTGTCGTCTACCTCGGAGAAGCTCTCTCACCCCACTGCTAACAGACCAAAGATGCCTGGCAGGAGGCTGCCTGCCCAGTTTGGAGGAGGACATTTGGTGAGTTTGTGGAGGGACGCTGAAGACACTTGTCTCTGATCAGCAGAGAAGAAATGCTTGTGCTTTGTTAAACTGTTATGGCAACTGCACATTTCAGCTTTTAGCTGGTTCTCCAAATAAAAAAAGCAGAACCAGCTGATTTAGACGATGGACTTTGAGAAATTTGCACCAAAAAGATCTGTGTGAAACAGGGAGACAGAGTCAAACAGAGACAGAGACAAATAGAAACAAAAAGAGACAGAGACAGACAGAGACAAACAGAGACAGAGCCAAATACAGACAAAAAGAGACAAATAGAGACGAACAGAGACGGAGACAAATAGAGACAGAGCCAAATACAGACAAAAAGAGACAAATAGAGACAAACAGAGACAGAGACAAATAGAGACAGGGACAGACAGAGAGAGAGAGACAGAGAAATATGCGGGGGACTCCTGTTGTTAAGAAAATAGAAACTTGATTTCCATCCCAATCATAGCACTAATGGGTCCAGGTAACTAAACATAGCACTAATGGGTCCAGGTAACTAATCATAGCACTAATGGGTCCAGGTAACTAAACATAGCACTAATGGGTCCAGGTAACTAAACATAGCACTAATGGGTCCAGGTAACTAAACATAGCACTAATGGGTCCAGGTAACTAAACATAGCACTAATGGGTCCAGGTAACTAAACATAGCACTAATGGGTCCAGGTAACTAAACATAGCACTAATGGGTCCAGGTAACTAATCATAGCACTAATGGGTCCAGGTAACTAAACATAGCACTAATGGGTCCAGGTAACTAATCATAGCACTAATGGGTCCAGGTAACTAATCATAGCACTAATGGGTCCAGGTAACTAATCATAGCACTAATGGGTCCAGGTAACTAATCATAGCACTAATGGGTCCAGGTAACTAATCATAGCACTAATGGGTCCAGGTAACTAAACATAGCACTAATGGGTCCAGGTAACTAATCATAGCACTAATGGGTCCAGGTAACTAATCATAGCACTAATGGGTCCAGGTAACTAATCATAGCACTAATGGGTCCAGGTAACTAAACATAGCACTAATGGGTCCAGGTAACTAATCATAGCACTAATGGGTCCAGGTAACTAAACATAGCACTAATGGGTCCAGGTAACTAATCATAGCACTAATGGGTCCAGGTAACTAAACATAGCACTAATGGGTCCAGGTAACTAATCATAGCACTAATGGGTCCAGGTAACTAATCATAGCACTAATGGGTCCAGGTAACTAATCATAGCACTAATGGGTCCAGGTAACTAAACATAGCACTAATGGGTCCAGGTATATTTTCTGAGCCCTGATGATCTAAATGAAGAAAGGTGGTGCTTTGATTCTGCAGGGCTCTCTTCACCCTGACCGCTCCAATCCCTCTCCTGTCTCTGTGACTGCTCACTCCATCTCTTAAAGCACTTAGCACTCTGTGAGCCGTCACCTCCCTTCACTCACTCACACCCTGTCAACTGTCCTCTGGTGTGAGGACGCAGCAGCTTTCTCATGTCCTTTTCTAACCTAAGTGCAAGTTTTATTGAAACATGGATCCACAATTTGCACTTTGACAGCCACTTCCTCGTCTCCATGGGAGACACTTCCACTTACCAGTAATTATTCCACCCAGGGACTTCCTCTGCTTCTGTCACTTTCTAGTGCAATCATCTGTGTCCGCATGTCAGCCTCTTGGTACTTTTCCAAATGTGTATTTAATTAACGCTCAGGTGAGGTTGAGTGTAGACCTGGATGTTTGGCACGTAGTAGTGCTGGACACCAAATAAGAATACTGATAACACTGGTCCCTTAAATCAAGGTGTTAATCAAAGTCTTGTCTTGCAGCCCAACAAGGACGTGAACATGGAGAAGTCTTTGAGGATGGACGAAGAGGATGCAGCCAAACCAAAGCTTACAGAAACCAGAAAGGTAAAGAGAAGAGTTAGAGAAGAGGCAGGATGAGCTTTTCACTGTGTCACTGGCCTTGGAACATACACTGTCAGTACATATGGCATTGTTGAATAACATCATGACTGCAGTTAGAAAGAGGAGCGTGTGTCTCTAAATTGTTTCCATTATATTCAAAAGACACCTCTACCTGTCTCCTTCAGTTTCCCAGTGACTGACGATGTGTCAAAGAGCAATGAGCAGCAGGAACAAAGTGTGTGCTCATACGTATCCCCTGTTTGACTGAATCTTTGGGACAGACTTGTTCCCGTGTCTGAATCCTCTCTCCATCTGTTTATCCGTGTGTGAGCAAGTCACTGATGTCAGCTGTAGTGCTGCCTGCTGTTCTCTTTTCACTTGTTGTTTTAATGAATTGCTTTCGATGCTGTCTCGTATGGATTGGTCATGGTAAGTAGCTGTTCCACTGGGGGCACGCAGCATCAGACCACCCTGTGTGTTTGTTCTAATGAAACACACCCTACACATGTACAGACGAGGAGGAGGAAGAAAGCCCTGCGGCACACACAGACATGAAATTGCTGGACATGGCCTACAATTGGTTTTATCTTTTCAAAATGAGATTCTGACCCTTGTAATATGTCTACCAGAGAAGGTTAAGAGCGAGAGCTGAGCAGAGTATTTGAGCCCTGCAGGGGACCAACACACACATCACATTCCTTGTTCAACCTGAAAGAGATTCAAATGATTGCCCCAGATTAGAGGAGCTGGAGAAGACGTGCATATTCAAAGAAAGGTGAAAGCAAAGCGTCTGATAAATCCACCTCCTGTCTCAGTTTTAAGGAGAGGTCTGCAAAGTTTCCTGGAAATTTCCGGAAACTTTTAGGTAAGCTTGAAAAAACCTTTCATGGGAGTTTATGAAATTAAGGGTCTTTTTTTTTTTTGTAACTGTATCATATCTATGCATGTGCACAGTGCATGTAGGGGGTGTGGCCTCAACAGCTGTGGGCAGTGTGCTCTGTGCATGTGTCAAGTGGACTTGCATGAAATCTGGTAGTTTTAATCAAGATTATGCAGAAACACACGACGATATTAAAGTTCCCTCAACAGTTTATTCCCCTTAATTCTCATGGACAGTTTCCAACTTTGAAAATTCACAGAATGTGTGCTTTCTTGTAATGTGGAGCTAAAGGGAGCTTGTTGGAGTGCAGGTCTTTGTTTGGTTAGTTTCACACATGAAGCGTGACATAAAGGCCACACGCCTTTAAAGCCAACGTGTCACCATGTTGTACTTTAAGTTTCACACTCAGTCTGGAACGTCGTGGAGGGCAGTAAACCCGTTTCAATACTGGCACCAGTTTTGCCATTTGCCCCACATGGATGTTTACTGTAATCAGCAGTGGAAACACACACACACACACACACACACACACTCCTGACGTGTTTTGTGGTTGAAAGAAGTGTGTAACAATCCTTCACAATAAAAGCCTCTTGTAATGATGCTGTCGAATGTATTTCACTGTAAAGAGTGGTGTCAGGACGCCACACATCAGTCAGAGGGGTCATGGCTGGTGTCGCAGGCTTGAGTGAGGAGGAGAAGGTTTGTTCAAGTGCATCGAGGTGTGTATTCCACTGAGCGATCCCTGTTAACCATTACTGCAGAAAGCAAAACAATCGAGTGAACTGAATCTGTGCTCATGCTGTCCGACCCGACAGTAACATGAAGTCATGTGACCTGATCTGACAGCATGGAAAGGTGTCTCGTGTGGTCAGAAGGGCCTCAGCTGTGTCTGACAGAAGAAGCCATGGGCCATGAAGAGCTAACAGAACATTGTTGTTGAAGGCTATCAGTCAGAAGAAGGAACCAAAGAATGACCTGAAATACAGTGAAGACAAGTGGAGCAAGCTTCGTCACCCTGAAGCATCCAGCATACGTCCAGCGTGTCAAAGCTGAACTGAACCGTCACCATACCTTTGAAGACAGCACAGTTTCAGAGGAAGGCCGAGCATTCAACCATGAATCAAATCCTGGAAGGATTCTCTACATGAGAGCTGAATAGTGAAACTAGCGAGTAGCTCAGATAAAACAGCTTTATTGTACCACGTCAGTGTGATGGGGCTCCAGTTCTAGGTCACGTTAATTATTATTTTTATATCACAGACACCTCACCTTAAATGTTTCCAGTTTTTACTCAACAGCAAAGAAGAATGCTTTCCAATGATGAATGTAGTCACAAAGTGAATGAAATAAAAGCTTTTAATTTAAGCTATCAGATGTTTATCAGTGAAAGCCCCCCCCCCCCTAAAGAAAGCTCAATGATCAGACAAACGTGCATGTTGTTTCTAATCAGCATCATTTATCCTGCAGACAGAGAAAAACATGCGGCACTTTGACTCCTCACAGAGAGACTTTAACAGCTGTGAAGTGGAGGAGGTCAGCATGTTTTACAAAGCTCTCCCTCTCTCTGTCTCCACAGCCTTCCCAGACACCCCTGCACAGTAAGAGCAGCGTGGAGCCCAGGGCCAGTCCTGCAGCGGGGCCCAGCTCGGACGGCGCTCCGCAGGGCAGCAGGGCCCAGCTGGATCCAGACTCCTCCCACTGCCAGCTGGAAGACCTGCAGAGCCAGATGAGGGAGCTGCTCATGACTGTGGACCTGCTCAAGGCCCAGCATATGTAAGGAAGCTCATCACGTGTTAGCATGCTTTAAACGTCTTACTCAAAGAATGCACTGCACTTCTTGAACTCAGAATCTGACAGAAGGTCCAAAGCTTCTTATGAGCCGAAGACGTGGAGAGTTCATGTGTTTGTACGTTTGTATAGATGCTGTGGGGCTGTTCATCAGTGTGTGTGTGTGTGTGTGTGTGTGTGTGTGTGTGTGTGTGTGTGTGTGTGTGTGTGTGTGTGTGTGTGTGTGTGTGTGTGTGTGTGTGTGTGTGTGTGTGTGTGTGTGTGTGTGTGTGTGTGTGTGTGTGTGTGTGTGTGTGTGTGTGTGTGTGTGTGTGTGTGTGTGTGTGTGTGTGTGTGTGTGTGTGTGTGTGTGTGTGTGTGTCTCTCCAGGAAAGAGATAACGGAGCTACGAGGGGAGCTGGACGAGGAGAAGCTAAAGCGCATGGCCCTGCAGGTAACATTGATCCCGTACATGCTGAGCTGTCGACAGTCATCCTCTTCATGTGGTTGGCTAAATTCACAACAACACTTGAATACACAATTTACACAATGCACAACATCCTCCTCCAACAGTGAGCTGTAGCATTGAAAGGATTCAAAAACACCAGATGACCTGGGGATTTATTTGCACATGTCATTGGTTAGTGAAGTTTAAGTGAACACAGCTTGTGACGGTTATTCGGAGTCCTGACCCTGTATGGCTGAGTCTCTAACCAGCACAGAACAGATCCTGGACTATGTGTCCCCCATGCTGCAGAGCAGCAGCACAGCAGATCAGAGCCTGCACATGTGAGGGCCCTTTATTATGGAGCGCTCGCTGTGGGCAGCCCCCTCACTCTGAGACCTCTCCATTAATGCATGTCACTAGAACCCTGTTTGTGCATGAGTGTGTATCTCGGCCTATGTGTGTGTTAGACAGAGTGTAAACCGAATTTCCCCTCGTGGGATTAATAAAGTATAAATTATTATTATTATTATTATTAGAACTTCCCGGCTCCTGAGTAAGCATCAGACTCTAAAAAGATATTTCATTGTGTCAGAAAGTTGACATTTCTTGGCTTTCATCTCCTGATCTGATGCAGGGTTTGACAGGATGGAAGAGTCAAGAATCGACTCTCCAAATGAACCAATCAGATTCATGTCAACAAAACTGCAAAAACTCTCATTTTCTCCTGCTTTGATCTCAGTATGAAATAGTCAGTCATAAAGCACTAAATCTCATATTCACTCTCTGATGAGAACAAAGATCCCAGCTCTAATAGTTGAGCACATTCACAGTGGAGAGATGTCAGACAGATACAAGGACAAAAAGGTGGTTCATTAATGAGGTCACAGATAAATGAATGGTGATTGATTAGAGGTCATATCAAACTCTTTTCTTTCATACATGGACTCACTGCAGTGGTTTCCCTACATGAGACACAGCAGAGGTCAGAGACACGGCAGAGGTCAGACACACGGCAGAGGTCAGACGCACAGCAGAGGTCAGACACACAGCAGAGGTCAGACACAGCAGCATTCAGCTGAACATTGTGGAGGTCCTAGGATGTTTCCCCTAAAGTGCTTAACAGTGAGGTTTCCATAGCAACATAACCCACAGTGTGAAAAGTGATTGGATGTAGTGTCTATCAAACATTTATCAAATGTTTGTATGAGCACTTAAAGCGCTGTTCTGTTAATGCTAAGGTTAACTTTGAAGAATGCTGGCCTTGTGGACGATCAGTGTTATGGATTTCTTCTGCACACTGGTTTATATTCTGCACGTCTGAAGGGTCGTCAGCTCAGATAATGTCGGCTGAAACATGGACCCACTCTGCCTGCTGCATTTTAAGAGATGCTTTTTGTGTCTTCGCAGATGGAGATAGAAAAACTAAAGAGGACCGTGCACTCAACGTGAGGCTCGCACACCAATCAGCAGCAAGCCTGGAGGTCAGCTGACCCATCAATCAGCCAGAGAGCAGGAAGGGGGTGCAGACGGAAAAGTGAATGGGTGGAGAGAAGGTGGCCAATGGGATGAACCACCTCAAGCACAATCCTTTTCAGTCATCTTCAAACTCTCCTCATATTTGTAAAATTTACATTTTGCACATATCATTTTTTTCAAGCTCGATGTAATTTAGTCACAGTTGTTTATGTTTCTCTTTAGTTGATTTTGCCAACACTCAAAAAAAAATGGAGGCCTTACTTCAAAGTGTGGTGCTGGACTGTGGCCCAGCTGCCGCCCCTTCACTCAGGCCTTCACTGAAGCCTGTACTACTGACTTTGGATCAAGCAGGGGACATTCACTCTGTCTTCATTTACATGATGCACAAATCTTTGATTTATTTTTTAAATTGAGAAATCATTTAATTTCATTTAACATCTTTTAAAAAATGTTCTTTTTGTGTGTGCTCTGCAGCTGCAGCAGCTTTTCTTTGTCTTCTCTATGGTTTCTTGCATTCCTATCCAGGGTAACACTACTGTGCCTGTTATAATCCTCGTGATAGAAGCTGTTTGTAATGGGAGATTACATATACCGTGATGGTGTCTGGAAATGCGGCAGCATGATGTTGTATATCTATATTTTTTAAGTCTACTGACATGCCTAGTCAAATACTAAACAGAGGGCCTCTTGGAGGCCGCTATATTCTATTTTGACAAAGTGTTTTACTCGCTGGGAAATGAAGCTCGATTTTTAATCTTCAGGTAATGCAGATGGAGTCCACATGCAGAAAACTGAGAGACGGAATAAGATCAAGGTTGCTGACCAACACATGGCTTGTTTAACTTGCTATGATCATCTCTGCAACCTGACTCTGCTTCTCTTGTTTCAGTCTTCATACCTATCTGAGCCCTTCCTACCTCTCCTCTCCTCTTTGATTTCAAATGTCTTATCTGATCTGCAGGGGGCCCGTGTAGTGAGTGCTCTGTGTTTGTCTTTGTGCTCTGATTCACTCCTGGAGCTAACTGATGAAATGAACTCCCAGTCCCCCCCCCCCCCCCCGTCCAGTTGTGCTCACAGTCAAGGTTGTTGAATGTGGGACAGTCCTGCGCTCTGTGTCATGAGTGGAGTCTGTAACTGTTAGCATTCATTGTTTTTGAAATGTATACGAGCAGGTTTATGTTGTCATTGGCCAGTGAAGCTGCTCCCAACACTGTGCAGGTTAATCTGCATGTCACCCTTTCCTCCAGTCCACTTTGTGTGTACGTCACTCTTCACCTGTACCTCATTCAAACTGTGTGAGTGACTCAAGAAAAGCATCAGCATCTTAAACACTGCAGCGTCACAAAGCTTGACACTAAAGATCAATGCTAACACTTTATGTTTCTGATCGGCCTCCCAGCATGCTCGGCATTTTATTGTTTGTCCAATGTACAAGTGTCCCGTGCCATTAGGAAAGCACATTAGCTGTTAGCTCAGCGTAAGCCTTACAGAGCTGTGTTTGGACCCCCCCTGGAGGTGATGGAAGCTCACACCGCGGGCCTCCAAAGGAGCTTGATGGGGCTTGCCTTACCGTTTCTCAGATGCATGTTGTTAATGAGCCCTTGTAATCCCCGGGTGGAGGGATTGGTCGTGCAGCCGGGGGAGCTTCAGGGATGCAGAGGCAGGGTGGAGGATCAGCTGGCCCCGAGCTCCGAGTGTACCGTGTGCTTCCTCGTACTTCAGAGAAACCAGTACAGTAAGATGTGTAACCTCTGTACGTTTCCAAGTTCTGAAACCGTGTAACATCTACTGCTGTGCGTTAGAACAAAACCTGCAGCAGTTTAGTCATCTCTTCCTACATATCTCACACCTGTCTTAAGTCTCAAGGAGTGTGTCTTTGATTTGAAATGGTCCTCAGGCTTCGTTGCATGTGCTCGACACGTGCATGCCTGTGTGTGTGTGTGTGTGTGTGTGTGTGTGTGTGTGTGTGTGTGTGTGTGTGTGTGTGTGTGTGTGTGTGTGTGTGTGTGTGTGTGTGTGTGTGTGTGTGTGTGTGTGTGTGTGTGTGTGTGTGTGTGTGTGTGTGTGTGTGTGTGTGTGTGTGTGTGTGTGTGTGTGTGAGAGAAAATGCTTTGGTGGCAAACGTTGAACTGAGTGTTGATGGGGATCATTCCTGGACTGCAGAGTTCATCCGGTCAGTGTGACCTTGACAGCTCATGGCGCTCATGCAATATTTTTGTAACTTCCTTTTTAGCGCAGCAGCTGGGAAACAGCTGGGCGATGATGTAATCACAGAGTGGGAGAGAGGGTCCCGGGGGTTTGGGTGACAGCTATTTATGTAATACCTGTAACATGGCTTTACTTCCATATTTTGTACATTCCAGAGTTTGGCACCAAGAAAACAATCTGTGCACATTTATAACAATTTTGTTTACAAGAGCTGTATCCTTGCATGAGCTGAGAATCTTCTAAAAAAAAAATAAATAAATAAATAAATATCTTTATCCAGTGTCAAAGACTCTGTTTGTTTTCTGCTGCTTTTCATGCATTCTTCGACTGAACGAGTGGAAATCTGGAGGTCAGCCTCTGCTGTTTTCTGTCACATTAGCTCTTGGAGACTTCTTCTATCATGTGGCTGGTTTGTATCCGCCCTGCATTATACTGAGCTCGCTGTTATAAAGCAGGAGGTAAAGCAGAAAGCAAAGCTCGATTAACTGGTCCATGTTTCAGTCCTTCAGGACGTGGACAGAAGATGGGTGAAGCAGGCGATTTCAAAGAGCTTGTGTCCGCAGGGCGGCTGTGCTCCAACATGAAAGAGAGCTCAGAGTGGAGCTGCTGCTGCTGCTCTTTACATGAACACACGGGGGGGGGGGGGCATGTGTGATTAGGAATATAACTGAGAGGAGACTGCAAGTATGATCCAGAAAGTCATGGAGAGATTATTTCAGATGTCACTGTGGAAAAGGATGTTTACATCACATCCACTGTCTCTCTTTGAGATCTTCATCTCCTTACATAGTGAGATCACATGGGACTTTACAGAACACCATTTAGCCCATGTCTTTACACGTCCCAGCACTGGAGGCTGCATGCAGAACTGCACATCACGGCCTCCTTTTCTATCAGCTTCTTTAACGGTATTTCAAAAGGAGGGGGGCTTCAGGTCAAAGGTCATGGTTAGATTCAACCTGAAAGCATTCATTCGTGGGAGATGGTGATAATGACCCATGTCTGGATCAGCGTTCTCACTGAAGGTCAGATCACAGCCAACGTGGGGAAGTCTGGATCAAAGTGAAGCAGAGGAGGTTCCAGCACGTGTTCCTCAGAAGAAATGAAAAAGCTGGTGAGTGGTTTAATTCTCCACTTCTGCTTCAAACGGCTGCATGTAAAAGGATAAAGGCGTTTACTCTCACACGCGTTCAGTCGACATTTCATTTTCTTTTATCTGCTGCAGGATTATCTAAGCTTTTCATGAACCTGCTCCTTTCTTTATTATGCAGCCTTTATAGCTGGAGACTTTCTGTGGGCACAGTCAGGTCAAGTACAGCTGAGTTGATGTATATTATAAACCAACACAGAAAGAAAGAGCAGCTATAATTAACCATGTATTAGATCATGAATACAGCAGTGAAGTATTGAAAGTGAAGACAAGTCTGGGGAGGGCTCTAATTTTCACAACATTTCAAAAACACTGTTTTTTTTAATAGATTATTATGGGACTGCTGTGGCTCAATTGATAGAGTCGGTCATCTCCTAACATGAAGGTGTGGGAATGTGTATCTGTGACCTGAGGAGTCAGAAGACCAGAAGAGAACGATACAAGCTCAAGTCCATTTATCTTTCGTTTTTTACTTTGGACTTGGACAGACAGCTGAAGACAGACAGATGGATCCTGATTCCTCCGCCTGGGAAGAACACTCAGTTAAACATACACTAAATGTTGTTTTTAAATTAGTATTGACCTTTTTCTGATTCTTGATTTACAGAAAATAAATAAAAGTTGAATATTCTGCAGAGTTCTTTTATGCAGAAACAGAAACTTATAATCTCCCTGTCCTCTGTTTCACATATCATGTTTGTGTTTTTTTTCCAGGGACGGGAAGAAACTTTTTCTGCTTATTTTTGGAAAAAAGGTTTGTAATGGCACACGCATCGTCGTCTTCCTCACTGATTGGGTTATGTTCTGTCTCTTGTTTTCTAATCATTCTGAAAAATCCAGTTTTTGCTATTAAATTCAAAGAAACTGCAGTAAAAATAAATGAAATATGTTTCATTTGTATTCAAGGACAAACATTAAAAAGTCTATTTCAATGAAGAGGCGGTTTCTGATGATGTGTTTTCATATATATATATATATATATATATATATATATATATATATATATATATATATATATTTATCTGTAAACTTGCGAAGTATCACCGACAATTAGGTAACAATCACAACGTTTGGGACTTGACAAAGATTCAGAGGGACTGAGAAAGTCCGACATGAAGAAAAAAGTGCAAGAATGTCTTTCACATTATTTTCACATTTCAGTGCATTTAAACAACAAGGTCATCATTTCACCGTCGATCAGAGAGTTCATGTTGAGGCTTTTCTTTTCCTGTACAGTTTTATGATGGCTCTCTGATTTCTCCACCTGAGCTTCAAAAAAAATCACACAATCTGAGATTTATTTCAGTGCTTGATGAGATTGTTTTTTTTTTTAACTCTAAACGGAGAAGAAGTTGAGATTCTGTGCGCCTCTCTTTCCTGGAGGAGCAGCTCAGATCTCCATGTTGTTGGAGAAAGCAGTGAAACATTAGATTTCCCACTGGGCTGTCATATTGTGATGAGACTTCCAACAGAACTGTTTTCTATTTTAACATCATAGATCTATGAAATCCTATCCGATGTTCCGGACAAAGAGCAGAAGCTCATCGATGAGAATCACAGCACTCAACCCTGCTGGCCCGTGTTTCAGGCCACAGCACATCGGTACCCAGCGATCATCAGACTCCTGCTGAGTGCTGCCCATCTCAAGATGGAATTATCAACCTTTTCAGCCCCACTGGTAATTCCAGAAGCTCAGCATGCAGCCTGCCGCGAGCTGTCCATCTCTCAGTCATTATTACACTTTGATGCACTCATTATTCAATGTCCTTTTAAAGTCCACAGCAGTAACAGATAACATGCAAGAAATTACATCACATACAACCTGCAGGAACAAACAGGGAGAATCTCATTGGACAGAAAATGTTATTTCAATCTATTTAAATCAACATGAATCTATTCTGGTAAGCTAAATGACTCAGCATTTTCTGCAAGTCTTGGTCTTGTATTTTTTATTACTATAAATATATTATTATTATTATTTATTACTATTACTTTATTTATCGATTAGAAATTTGTTTTCTATTTTTGCTTCACTCATTTTGCCTTTTGCTTTTGGAGGAATTTCAAATGTAAACTGAAGTTATTAATTTCCATGATAGTGTAAAGTTTATCTTGGTTTGTTACTTGTGGTGGCCAGAGGACGACACAGTTCCTCTTCACAATCAATGTTTGTGCCTCTGTAGCTTTGTCGGTTACTTTGACAAAGATTGGCTCACATAAGTGTTTCTGTGTGAGATCGACAAAGCCGGGCTTCACATGTGGCTCAGTATGTGACCTCGATCCCGAGCCCCAGAAACATGTCCCATGTGTCACCCTCCTCGTCTGTGGAGTCTGAATGTGTCTGAATGGATGAGTTAATACTGATGGACTCTTTACTCTGCAGCAGCCTCTACCATCAGTGTGTGAATGTGTATGAATGGATGAGTTCATACTGATGGACTCTTTACTCTGCAGCCTCTACCATCAGTGTGTGAATGTGTGTGAATGGATGAGTTCATACTGATGGACTCTTTACTCTGCAGCAGCCTCTACCATCAGTGTGTGAATGTGTGTGAATGGATGAGTTCATACTGATGGACTCTTTACTCTGCAGCAGCCTCTACCATCAGTGTGTGAATGTGTATGAATGCCCTGCAGAGTCAAAGTGCTTCGGGTAGTCGGGAAACTCGATAATAAACATTTACTTTATATGACATACTGTAGTATTGGTTATGAATGAATGTTAACAGTGCTCTCTCTTAACACAATATCAGTCAAAAACATAGTTTTTCCTCACTTTGTTCCAGCTCTCTTCCCCTTTAACACCAACACCTCAGTGAACACACTGCTTCACCGCCTCTCTGTTTCTTCCTCACTGAACATTTATTTGCTCTGTTGATTTGCCATCACAATATTTCTCCTAAAGTTTCCCAAAAAAGAGCATGTCGATGTCTTTAATCACTGACCTACTGTCATAACAGCTGGTGAGCCTGGTGCAGAGGAATCTCATTTTGTAAGAGGTACAGATCAGGGTGAACACAGGAGAGGTGTGCATGGAACAATCAGCTTCAGAAAGACACACTGATTTAACAAAGAACATCAGAAAGCAATTGTTTTTATTGCCAAGTACATTGACATATATGAGGAATTTGTCTTGGTGTATTGGTACAAGAAACAAACAAGGCTGAAATAAAATAACAAGTTAGCTGACAGCTGAGGGGAAGAATCTTCCCGTGGTGTGAGGTTTAAGTCCTGATGGAGCGCAGCCTCTTACCAGAGAGGAGACTCAAACAGTCCATGTGCAGAGTCTAAACTGAAAGGTCCTTCAAGTACAACTTAAAGTTTATTATTTGCCACTTCAATAATTAATTTGTTAGGAATTTGTCTTGGTGTGCTCACGCATACCACACTATTAATACATACTGTAGACAACACACAACACGATACGTTAAGATGTGTGTGAACGGGTTGTGTGAGCAGTCTCAGGCACATAGTGCAAATGACGAATGGAGTAGTAGGACAGTCACAAGTACAACAGGAGTCCACCGCTGTCATGGCGGCTTGTCACCTTCCATCTTTTCTCTGGATGGGTCTGTAGAGAGCGACGCTGACATCCTGAAATGCAACTGGAAGTAACTGGGATAATTCTGCAGCTCGCCATCAACACAAAGAACCTCCTTCACTGAAAGGTCAAACTCTTCTTTTCATGTGCACAGACCCCCTTATTATTCTTTTTTAAGGAGTGAAAGAAGCAGAACTAACACATCAGACACAGTGTGCAAAAAAAAAACAAAAAGAAACCTCAGTTTGCAAAGGCCTTCAGAGTATGTTGGCAGCTTCTTCTTTGGTCTTTGATTTTTGAAAGCAGAAATCTGGATCTCAAACACAGTGGTTAAAATGAATGACACTTTAGTTACAATGAACATTTATAGCTGTTGCACTTTTTAAAGTGTGAACAGTAATTGCTCTGACTTCTTGTATGCATCAGTGTCATACCGAGGCTCTGTTCTGCCCTTACATGTTAACATAACCTTCGAGGTTTGATTCCAAACATGAGTATAATGTTTCATTTACATTGTCATTTGTCACAGGCTCTTGGACAGTGACAAACACAAGGGTATACCGGTTAGTTTCATTAGTCTTCACAGCAATCAGGCAGTAAATGTCTGCATGAACAATATTTAACAGTCAGCTGTGTACGGTGTGGGTGTGTGGTAATAGGTGTAATAGCAAGTACCAACAATCACTGCAGAGGGGCGTCACAACATTGCAGCAGTTTGTTTTGGTTTATTGCTGGTGCTCAAGGGCGACATCTACTGGATAAGTCATACTTTCCTCCTTCTTCAGAAAAAACATCCAAATAGACCTCTGCAGACTATAAGACAACCTGTGATGCAATGCTTTGACAAAATGATTGCTTAACACAATATATGTCATCTCATTATCCTGAGTTCTGACAGTGCCTGAAGGACATCTGAAACCATAAACATGTTGTTACATTCAACAGGCCTTTTCATGTATTTACATCTTTCATTTCCAACCTTCATTTCTTCTCAAACCTCACTGAGGCTTCATTCATTTCCAATGCAGTCCAGATTACAAGCACAGTAAAAACAATCCATCATCTGTGGCCAGCTACTTTGACCCTCGGCTGTGTAGAGCTAATGACACATGGTAGAGATATGGATTATGTTAGACTTGGTATATCCGCTTGTCTCCGGTGTTGATTCTGTCTCTCTGCTCCAACCTTTTCATCTACATCCTGCATCTTTCAGGATGCAGATCAGTGAAGATGCAGCTCTCCAGCCTTCAAAAGCATCGTCTTCCAACAGCGTACACGTGTTAATGTGCCATGTCATGTAAAAAGACCTTTCAGAGCACAATAGTGACACATGGAAGCTAATCTGTCCTGGGACGTGGTGTGTCAGGTCTGAGTCCCTCTCCAGGATGCTTGAACCGTTCGAGTGATATTGTGAGCACTAACATGGTATCTAGATTATCATGTGAGTGCAGCAGCCCTTGCCTTATCCCATGATCACGAGCTGCTTGTGAAAAGGATGTTCTTATCAAAGTTACTGATCAGGTGGAAAAAGCTTCCTATCATCCGTCTCCAAGAATTCCCCTCCTGCAGAGTGTTTAAGTCAACAACATACCTTCTCCACTTGACCTGCTCTTTATACATGAGCGCACAAATATCTGTGTTTGAGCACAAGGTTTGACTCATTCAAGACCCAAGGTCAAATCATTGTGCTTCGTCTGCAACCTGCAACTCTCATACACTGAACTTTACACCTGACTAGTTTCATCCACACAATGAAAAGTCCATGTCTTATCCAACCACTGGGTAGGATAAGATGAATTAACGGAAGCTGTGGCTCAGTTGGTAGAGTCGGTCGTCTCTTAACTGAAAGGTTGGTGGTTCGATCCCCAGCTCCGTTTAGCATTTATCAGTACTGTCAAGGTCCCTCATCCTGTCAGTCACCACATCAGCCCATGACAAAGACACATCAGGTAACAATCCCGGGCCATAGCGAGCTGACCGACAGTCACGTCTGCTTCCTGTGCACAGCAAGACGCCATCAGAGATGTTCAAATGTCTCATCATATCCAGAGGAAGCTCCACATGCACAGAAGACAAAGAGATTCCTGAGGTCCAGGGCAAATGGCTCCATGATTGTCACCCACATTCCCCTCTCTCTCAATAAATTCCCCCCACCACCCCGTCTGTGTCTGACCCAATCCACTTTAAGCAGGAGGGAAACAGCTCTGTCATGAAGAATTGCTCGGCCCGTGTAGTCCTCACTGTGTCGTAAACAGTGCTGCTCTCACTCTGTACTTATGAAGGGTTGGCATGTTGAAGAACTGAAAAACACGTTATTTTACTCCTTGTTTACAAAGACCGTTCAGATAAAATGAAGAAGTACCGTCTGTGCAGCATGTCCCTCAACATGGTAGCAATGTGCTGACCCAGTCTGGAAATGGGTCTGGTACCTGGGGAGGTACCTGTTCACTTTATGTGGGAGCTGCTGCCTTGCTGTTATTTAGCCAATATGATCATCATGATTATTGTTTAAATGTTATGAAATGTGGAATCAGAGCCAGTGTGATTTCATCCACTTCATTTGGGGCGACTTTAACTAAACAATGAAGCTTTAGATTTCACAGTGCATGAGGCTTTAAAAACACCAACCTAGATGTCAGGAAGTCTGGTCACCAGGGTGAGCTGCTGATGTCAATAAGCTAATCCTGTGCAGACACACATGTTTTTGTCTCTTAAAATAAAAACATGAAAAGACTCGATGTGTCTGAATTAGGAGGCTGGGGATCACCCTGTCCGTGAGCCGGCCCCGTCCCTCAGCCGGCCCCGTCCTGAACCGGACCCTCCCATCAGCCAGCCCCGCCCGTGAGCAGGGCCCGTCCCTCAGCCGGCCCCGTCCTGAACCGGACCCTCCCATCAGCCAGCCCCGCCCGTGAGCAGGGCCCGTTCCTCACCCGGCCCCGCCCGTGAGCCGGGCTCGTCAGTCAGCCGCTGTGTTTTGATCGATCAGATCAGTGGGAACTTTATGATTTTTGACAAGGGTGTAAAATGTAGAAATGTAAAAGGCCACTGCAGTCAGAGCCAACCCTCCATCCATCCTTTTTCTTCTTCTTATCCCAGGTTGGGTTTTGCTGGCAGCATGTGCAGTAAGTCAACACAGATGTACTTTACCCAGCATTGTTTCCAGGTGTTTCCAGTAAACATCATCCCCTCAGCGAGCTCTGGGTTGACTCAGAGGTCGTCTCCTCGCTCGTCCAGGAGGCCTCCTAATCAGATGTCCAAACCACCTCAACTGGCTCCTTTTGATGTGAAGGAGTAGCAGCTCTACTCCGAGCTCCCCCTGAATGTCTGAGCTCCTCATCCTGAGGAAAGTCATTACGACCCTATCATCACATCTTAATGTACTTTTTTATCAGGGGAGGGAGCTTGTGGAGTTTGGATGCTGGTTGGGAGGAGAAGTGACTGATGAATGAGATACAGAGATGCTGGTGTTGGACAGTCACAGGTTTCTTACTTCATGAACACATAAAATACAAAGAATGCTCCTGTACTGTCTAGTTTTCATGACTGTAAATGTTTATCACCATCTGGAGGATTACAAGTTTTCATGACTTTCTTATTGGCTTGTTACAAGCAACACCAATGTGCTCATCATAACAAGTTTGGAGACAATTTTCCAACCCTGATGGAGCGTTTAGACCTGGTCATTTCCTGCTTTTTGGTTGGAGGTGAAAATGAGAAGGACTCAGGATAAGTCAGGGGATTCTTGGTGCGTGTGTTTCTCCACTACCTGTGAGGTTCTGCTCTCTGTGAGATTCATATCAAGGTTGGGTGGATTTTGAATGAGAGCTTGATCGGACATTTATTTTGGTCTTAACAAGAAGCAGTTCTGTCCCACAGTTCACGGAGCTGTTGAATGAACGCGCAGGCTCTGAGACGACCCACAGCTGAAGCTCATTAAAGGTGTTAAAGCGAGTGAGCTGGAGTGACTAAAGCGTGCAAAAAGGGACCCTGATGTAGAATAAAACCAAATGCTTCCATGCATGATGCTTCAGGTCTGTTGCAAATTCACCTGAGAAAATGAGACTTCTGTGAGCTGCTGCCTCCAAGAATTGGCACAGACACATTGATGTGACTAAAAAAATAAAAACCTGTTTACAAATGTTTTAGATTTTATAATTAATTATTTTATGATCCCCATCTTTCTTATTCCGTCTTGTATTTGCATAGTATCACTTGGTGAGGCTCAGTGGCTGTAAATTAGCCACAGCTAGAAACCTGTATGAGTGGAATCTACTAAATATTTTACACATGAAGCAGTGGTCATTGCTCCTGTAAAATGAAAATATTATGGCTTGGTACATTTTTAACGCCACTCACTATGTGAAGGCGTGTGGAGACAGTGAAAGTGAAATCTGTGTGAGTGGGTGTGTATGTGTGCAAGCCTGCTCACGACTGTTGATTTGTTTTTAACTCTCGTCATCACCTTACAAAAAATTACAAAAACAACTCATGCTAACTGAACAGCCTGTTGACATACAGCCTGCAAACATTACAGGCTGCTTACACGACGGCCTTTAACGGTTGTGTTTTCATCTGTCAGTGACACGTGTCAATTTGTGCAATCAGTTTTTGTTCTCCGTTTGCTTTCCCTGTCATTGAAGTCAAAAGTAAAACTTCCACATCACTGATTTTAAAGATGGCGGTGTTCCTTCATACTGCGGCCTCTCCTTGCTGCTCGCCATGTTAAGGCAATATGTGTAATCTGATGCCAGTGTTGCATAGTGACTGGATATTAACTCGACAAAGGGGGTTCCTCAGGCACACTGAAACAGAGCCAGTTCGAAGCTTGCACAACAGTGAGAACACAGGGTTGAAGATTGTATTTAGAATAGTTGCATTCCTGCCGTCTAGACTGTCCATAGACCTTCACTGCACAGAAAGGCAAAACAACACGCACAGTTTTGTTTCATTCTGCCTGCAGGAAAGCACATGTCACATGTCCGCTTCTGCCCTTCTCTGTGTAGCTGTTGACCCACTTTGAAACTAAGGACAATGTCCCAATTGTCTTTTCATTTAGTGAAATGAACGAGGAGACAAACATTCGAGGAAGCTTCGCCATGTCTACTACCAGGCTCAGGAAACCTCCTTCCTCCTTCTTCCTGACTTTATCAGCCAAGGCCTCAATAATGATTATCTTCTTCACAACTTATCAGGAAGTTCAGTGAAACATCCTCAGAATCCGCTTTGTTTCTGAGTGGCCACCTCTGCTGACATGGACCAACTTGACATACGAACAACCACTAACGGCTAACTATTGCTGACTTCTACACTCACTGAAGCGCCATCATTTATGTTCTGCGCCACACCAAGCTGACCGGTGTTTCGGCGTCACATGACCAATGGAGCGTAAGATGATTGGCTGGACGTTGGATGACTTGATACAGGGATCGATTGCTTCTCCTTGGTTGCTCGGATGTTGACTCTGAAAATCTTAACACAAAATTTTTTTAAACATCCAATATTTGTTTTTTTCATTAAAGGGATACTTCACCCATTTACATGAAGCTGTGTATCATTAGAAACATGGTAGTAGTGTTGAATGGTCGTGAGTCCAGCCCTCATTTTGTCCTGAGACGAGAAAAATGTGTTTTTCTTTGCTTGAAAGTTTTCTTCATGTGATGCAAAAAGTGTCATATTGCATCACATGAAGAAAACTTCCAGGCAAAGAAAAACATATTTTTCTAGTATTTTCTAGTATTTTCATTAATGGAAAACCCCTTACTTTGCTAGCTTTAGTGGATTCAGGCGCTGATTCCAACTTGATAATGAGTTAGTGAGTCAAGCTCAAATCCAGGTTCGACCCATTTCACAGCCTCTGTTAGTTGACGCTTTAAACGGCCAACGTCTCGCTCGTGTCGAAACTGAAACTGAAGCTTTATCGTTACTCCGAGATGGGAATCACCGTGAACAATTGGTATTTCATGTCATGCCTTCTTCCCATGCACCCATTGTTTTAGGTCTCCCATGGCTTCAACTCCACAATCCCCTCATTGATTCGGCAGCAGGAAAAGTAATTAGTTGGAGCAATTTCTGTCACGCCAACTGTCTTACTTCGGCGTCCCCTTCGTGTAAATCACCCTCGCGCCCACTCCCTGCTAAACCGCCCAACGTTTCTTCAGTCCCTTCAGTTTACCACGACCTCCGGGAAGTTTTCAGTAAAGAGAGAGCACTCTCTCTTCCACCTCACAGACCGCCTGGCTCCCCATTACCAACTAGTCACCTTTTTAACTTGTCTGCCCCTGAACGAGAAGCCATGGAGATATACATTACGGAGTCTCTTAATTCAGGCATTATTCCTCCTTCGTCGTCTCCACTAGATGCAGGGTTTTTCTTTGTCGGCAAAAAAGATAAATCCCTACGACCTCGCATCGACTATAGGGGTCTCAATCACATCACGATAAAGAACAACTATCCTTTACCCCTCATCAGCTCTGCTTTTGAACCCCTTCATGGGGCCACCATCTTCACGAAACTCGATCTCCGCAACGCCTATCACCTCGTACGCATCAGAGACGGGGATGAATGGAAAACGGCATTCAACACTCCTCTAGGCCACTTCGAGTATTTGGTCATGCCTTTCGGACTTACCAATGCCCCTGCAGTTTTCCAGGCACTTGTCGATGACATTCTTTTTCTCAAGAATATTTTTATTGAGTTTTTTCCACATTTCCACAAAGGGAGTACAACTATTCAGAGGTAGACAGCGGGTGTGTGTGAACTGTAAATCAGTAGAAATATACAGGTACACTTTTATCATTTGTCCTGTACATGTAGATACAAATGTACAGAGAGGATCCACATAGTTCGCATCACACATCTACAGTTACTGGTCATGTTATGATTTGGGTTGTTTTGGTGTTGTCCACGTGTGTTGTTAGTTTTCCCTGTCTGTCATCTCCTCCTGTGTGCTCCCTTTCCCCCTTGATTGTGAATGGTTTCAGGTGCGGCTCATCTCATCAGCTCATCAGCTCCTGTTCTTAAACCGGCTCTCTGCATGCAGCCGGCACCAGATTATTGTCAACTCACCGTGGTATCGTATTGTTTAAATCAGGCTCTCTAGTATTTTGATGTTCTCTGTGATCTCCTCGTGCTTACCCTCTTCGTGTTTTCTCCTCGTCAGCTCCCCGTCCAGACTTACCTGCCCTCTCGTGTCCTGTCGTCTCCTCGTTGTCACTTTGGATTCACCTCACCCGTGCTGGAATTGTTTTTTTGGATCGTCACCTGGATTGTTGTCTGCACTACTCACCACGGAGCTTGGACTCTCGCTCATTGTTCTCACTAGTGTCACTACCCCTTGTTATAATAAATTATTGTTGTTACTCTGTTCCCTGGTTGTGCATTTGGGTCTTATTCTGGATCGTAACAGGTCACTTTCTGTACCCCCACACATCCTCAATCTGTAGAAATAAGGCGTAAACAATTTTGAAAAAGAGCAAAGAAAGACACAAAACAAAACAAAACAAAACAAAAACAAAAAAAACACAGCACACTGTCTCTTGCCTGGAGCGAGTCGGAAAGTTACAGAGCTAGAAGCCAGGTTATTTGAATGTTAAAAGATAAACAAGTCTGCTTTTATTGTAAGATAACCAAGATCTGGGACAATTAAGTTTACTGATGATTCCTAAAGTATTCCAGAAAAGGCCCCCACAGCTTTTCAAACTTAATAGTTGAGTTGCAGACTGAATAGCGAATCTTTTCGAGCTTTAGACAGGCCATAAGGTCTCTAAGCCACTGGGTGTGGGTGGGCGGAGCAGCATCCCTCCACCTCAGTAAAATGGCCCGCCTGGCCAAAAGTGACGCAAATGAGATTGTGCGGCGCTTACTGGGAGTGAGATGGTTGTCATCGTCTCCTGTGGTGCCAAAAATAGCCAGCAGAGGATTAGGTTCCAAATTCAGATGAAGGACTGAAGACAATGTTTGAAAGACTTCTCTCCAGTATTTTTCCAGACTGGGACACGACCAGAACATGTGGAAAAGAGAAGCCTCAGCAGTCCTACATTTATCACAACAGGGATCAACATCTGGATAGTAGCGAGATGATTTAGCTTTTGATATGTGGGCCCTATGCACTACTTTGAACTGTAGCAGGCTATGACGAGCACAGAGGGAAGTTGAATTGACCAGTTTAAAAATTGAACTCCAAGTGTCATCCGAAATAGACAGGTTTAGCTCCTGTTCCCAGGAAGATTTGATTTTGTCAAGGGGGGCCTGTTTAATAGCTGCCAGTCTGTCATATATTATCGATATTAGCCCTTTTCGTGAGGGATGCAGGTTGAGGAGAGCATCAACATCAGTTGTCTCAGGGAAGTTTGGTAATTGTCAATGACATTCTAAGAGACTTGTTGAACCATTTGGTCTTTGTGTATTTGGACGATATTTTAATTTTTTCACGGACACTGGAGGAACATATTGTTCATGTTCGCAAAGTGCTGCAAAGACTCTTGGAGAACAGACTGTTTGTAAAAGCGGAAAAATGTGAATTTCATTCTCCATCTGTGTCATTTTTGGGATACATTTTAGAGAGCGGCCAGGTGAGGACCGATCCTGCTAAAATCAAGGCGGTGATGGACTGGGACACTCCTACTTCTCGCAAACAGCTGCAACGATTCCGAGGATTTGCAAACTTCTGCCGCGGTTCATAAGGAACTACAGTCAGGTGGTAGCTTCATTAACCAAACTCACTTCTCTCAATGTTCCTTTCATTTGGTCCTCTGCAGCTGAGGATGCTTTTCGGAATCTCAAGGGAAGGTTCTCATCAGCACCCATCCTTGTTCAACCTGACCCTAAGAGACAATTTATCGTGGAGGTCGACGCATTGGACATTGGCGTGGGTGCAGTTTTGTCTCAACAAGCACAAAAATCTATCTTACATTCAGACTGCCAAACGACTCAACTCACGACAAGCCCGTTGGGCCTTGTTTTTTTTGTTTTTTTACCAGGTTTCAGTTCTCAGTTACCTACAGACCAGGGAGTAAATATGTGAAACCTGATGCTTTGTCCAGACAATTTTCAAAAGACAATGAGACCCTGAATCATCCTGACACCATCTTACCTTCTTCGTGCCTGGTTGCTTCGGTCACATGGGAGATTGTGTCGGTGGTGAGGGATGCTCAGAGGTCACACCCTGATCCCGGTGGGGGTCCCCTTAACTGCTTGTTTGTACCTGAGTCTGTCCATTCCCAGGTTATCCAGTGGGGTCACTCATCTAAAATTGCTTGTCATCCTGGGCTGGGTCGGACTCTGGACCTTATTAAAAGACACTTCTGGTGGCCAACTATGAGCTCAGATGTAAAGGAGTTTGTGTTAGCCTGCTCCGTTTGCTCCCGGAATAAGGCTTCTCATCGACCCCCGATAGGTCTCCTCCATCCACTCCCAGTGCCTGGCCGTCCTTGGTCTCACATCGCTCTCGACTTCGTCACAGGGTTACCCTCCTCTGAAGGTAACACGGTAGTTCTCACCATTGTTGATCGCTTTTCTAAGTCTGCCCATTTTGTTGCTCTGCCCAAACTACCCTTTGCCACACAAACTGCTGACCTGCTGACTAGTCACGTATTCAGACTGCATGGGATTCCTGTGGGCATTGTTTCAGACCGTGGACATCAATTCACTTCACAGGTTTGTAAAGCTTTTTGTCAGGCGCTGGGAGGGATGGTCAGCCTCTCTTCAGGTTACCACCCCCAAGCCAATGGCCAAACGGAAAGGGCCAACCAGGATGTGGAGGCCTCTCTCTTATGCGTGTGTGCACAGAATCCTACCACCTGGAGTTAACGTCTGGCATGGGTGGAGTATGCCCATAACTCTCTCATGTCCTCAGCCACAGGTATGGCACCTTTTCAATGTGCTTTGGGATATTTACCTCCTCTGTTCCCCACCCAGGAACAAGACATTGCTGTTCCCTCAGTGCAAAATCATCTGCGACGGATCCGCAGAGTTTGGAGGGAGGCTCGGGCGGCTCTGCTGAGGTCTAGGGAGCGTAATCAGAGACTGGCAGACTGCCGCAGGATCCCTGCTCGCACATACACTCCCGGACAGAAGGTTTGGTTAAACTCTAAGGACATTCTCCTCAGTGTGGCTTCCAAGAAGCTGGCTCCCCGTTTTATTGGTCCTTATGAAATTGTTGAAATCCTTAACCCCTCTGCTGTCCGTCTCAGACTTCCTTCTGCCCTCAAGATCCACCCCACTTTCCATGTGTCACAACTCAAACTGGTGGTCACCAGTGAGTTGAGCCCTCCGGCCGTCGCCCCTCCACCCCCCCCAACTCATCGACGTCCATACAGCCTTTGATGTGAACCGGATTATAGACGTTCGTCGCAGGGGCCGTGGATTTCAGTTTTTGGTAGACTGGGTGGGTTACGGTCCGGAGGAACGTAGTTGGATCTCCAGAAAACTCATATTGACCAAATCTCTCATCAGGGATGTGTTGGTTTCACCCTTACACATGTCCTCACTTATATCCTGTTGATTTAATGAACATCTCCAGATGTAGATGTAAGTCGGGGGAGAGGCTTAATGATCGCTTTGCTTTCAATTAACTGTTTTGATCACCAGCCAACATGGCTAGTAGATTTTCAAAGTTACATTTTTATACAGTGATGCATTCATTTGAAAATGTATAGACTTCTGTTCTTGAGTTGTTGTTGACAGACAGTCACCATGGTTACTGACTCTCCCTTGCCTGCTGCACATTGAACAAGATAAGAAAGAGCAGCTGATTGAAAACACTTCAAGTGGCTTGCAAAAGAAGCAATGAAGCTGCGGCTGGCAGAGCTCTTCACCTCCCTCCGTTTCATCACGAAGCTTTGGCCTATAGTGGAATTCTTGTTTCAGTTATCACGACGGGTGGAGATGGACTTCTTTCTGCGCACTAATAACTCGGAAGTTTCGTTTTTAGCAAAGGAGCAAAAGGGGAAGCGCGTCTGTGGCAGCATGCCGAGTGATATGCCTGGAAATGTGGCTGTGGAACAAAACGGGACGGATATCTGTTATATCAGGCTAAATGGCTTGTAACTCAACCCGCCAAAGCACAATTTTCAATCAGGTGTTAATTTCAAGCCCTGGACTAAGGTGGGAACACTGCCCTCTGTTGGTAAATTGAGGTAGAGTTTCCCCCCTTTGTAAGGCCAGGGGAGGACAGTTAGTGCTCCTTGGCCTACATCCTGGTCGATGGCAGGTGTGACTGCTTGGTGTGGGCAGCTATGGGAGATTTGTTGAGAAACAGTGACTGTGTGCTTTAGTTTGAGACCTAATGTTCACTGAGATGAGCTGTGTCCTGTTTATCCTGACTGATGTGGCCTGTAGCCTCACGTTAAAGAGGAACTCTGCACACAACTGTTTTTGTAGGATTAATTGTAGGTATATCACAAACATGATTTCATTCTTATTCGGAAATTCAGCCTTTGAGTCCCTCTGTTTAAGCCAGTGTAGTCGGCCTGCTGATCTTCCAGGAGTCCCCTGTAATCAGGGCCTTTTTTCTGTCCATGGTATTTTATCTAAAATTTATATTAATGATGTTTACCAGGATTTCCTCATTGTAGAAAATTTGGTGCAAAACTGCTGCTTTGCCTGAATCTTCTCTACATGTCGTCTGACTGAGATTGTTTGTTAACCTGTTTCTGAAAGAGGGTTTAACAAACTCCCTCAGGTGAGAAACTCTCTGTTTGTGGTTCCAGATCAGCTGATTTGAGTTTGTTAACTCATCGCTGCACAGCAGGAGCAACACAGAAGCACATAATGTGTTTGCAACCAAGATACATAGTCTAGTTAAGGAGTTTATTAGAAAGTTCAAAAGAACAAAACAATGAACTCCATTGGCTCAAGCCTGAAATATTTAACCTGATGAAGACAAGAGATCTGCATTGAAAACATCATTGAAGACTAAATTAAATAGTGTTAGTCTTAGGTTCACCATCCATCCATCTATTTCCTGCCTCTTAAGCAGAGACACCCAGACTTCCCTCACCCCAGACACCTCCTCCAGCTCTTCCGGTGGGACCCCGAGGCATTCCCAAGCCAGCTGAGAGACATAGTCTCTCCAGCGTGTCCTCGGTCTACCCCGAGGCCTCCTCCCAGAGGGACATGCCCGGAACACCTCCCTAGGGAGGCGTCCAGGGGGCATCCAGACCAGATGACCGAGTCACCTCAACTGACTCCTCTTGATGTGAAGGAGTAACGGCTCTACTCCGAGCTCCTCCCTGGTGACCGAGCTCCTCACCCTATCTCTAAGGGTGCGCCCAGCCACCCTACGGAGGAAGCCCATTTCAGCCGCTTGTATCTGGGATCTCGTTCTTTCGGTCATTCCGCAGTCGACAGCGGTGACCTCGGCGACCTGATTCCCTGGCACAGTCTTAGGTTCACTTTACTCCATAAAAAAGTAATCAAAGTGATTAGAAAGGCTTAAGCCAATTTTGTTTCATAACAATTCTCAATGAGGCAAAGGGTAACACAACGTTAGTAATGTAGTTAGAGCTGAACTCAGATGGAAAATTAATGCAAGATCCAGCAACAAGTAGCCTTTAATGAATATTTGATCAATTCTGTAGCTGAAATCACACACAATTGTCCTCAAACAACTAAATAAAACAAAGTAGATGCAAGCAATCTTTCTTTTAGCATTCCCCCTATCTCTGAACTTCAAACTCAAACATTATTAATTTTCTTGAAACTGAATACGATTGAGTCTGATGACCCTCATATGTAACACAATGTAACTACTGCCTAATCAGTATTTTAACTGGATTTCCAAGGTTGCTGAAAAGTGGGTATCAGAGCAGCTTGTTTTTGTTTTTATTTTTTAGTACTGGACCATTTACCCATCACTTCATGCAGTTTGGCTTCAGGGCCCATCACTCTGCAGAAACAGCTAACTGTGACACGAGGACAGGCAAATGCAGACCCAGGAGGAGAGTTCAATAAGCAGTCCTTTAATGTAGCAGGTTCAGCACACTCTAATCAGATATGCAAACATATCCAGACGAGCAGGCGAAGGTCGGTAACAAAGATCAGGAACAAAGAAAAAGCGAGGTACAGGAGGGGAACACTACAAACTGGCAACATGAGGGAGGAAACACAGGGCTTAAATAGCACAGACAATCAGGGAGCAACGAGACACAGGTGTGGGTAATCAGGGGCGGAGCTTGACACACAAGGTGGAGACAAGAGGAGGCTCTGAAGCACAGATACAAGGGTCAGTAACACATAAAGAAAACATAAACCAGAACACATGAAAACAGAAAACATGACCTTTAACCAGGCTGACTCCTGAGAGCTTTAGACAACCTGACTGAGCTCTGCTTTGAACCTCTAATGGTTTCAGTCATATTTAACTGTTAGACGTCAATATGTTTCTGTAATCAACCAACCTTCATCTTAATCTACACACTGGGGTATGCTATGGAAAATTTTACTGCGCTATTTTACTTCCCAGTGTACACATGTCTCATATAATCTGTCATATAAAATGTGCACATGCACAGTATATAAGGATGTTTTGTCTTCCACCTCCTTCTTCAGCCTGGACAGATGTGGGAAGAGTCACCCAGGCTCTTTCTCACACGAGGGGGTAGACTGTGCCCTGCCAGGTGGGCAGAGCCTCTATGAGGCGTGATGGGAGAGTGTTCTGAAATTCAGACTGTCACTGAGTCTTTCACTGAAAAGTGTTCATGTTTGCCTTTTCTTCGAACGCTGATTCTGCCTTCGAATAAATGTTCATGGAGACCAGATCGATCTTGAGGTTCTTTACTGAATAGTTCTTCTCGCTCTTTATTCTCACTCTTTGGTTATAGAAAAATTCCACAACAGGTACCACAGGGATCCATACTTGGCCCGCTTTGTTTAGTTTATATATTAATGATCTGCCCTTGGTTTGCCAGATATCAAAACACAAATGTATGCGGATGACACTGTCGTATATGTGCCTGCAAAGACAAAACATCTGGCTGTTTCCAAACTCACCACAGCCGTGGATCAGAAAACCAACTGGCTAAAACATTCCTGCCTCCAACTTCATGTCAATAAAACTGTAGGAACGTTTTTCACAAAAGGAAAATGTAGCACTGTTTCAAATATAACTATTTGTGGTCAAAACACAAGTACTGTGCCACACTTTAAGTATCTGGACGTCATTATTGATTTATATTTATATTCATAACCCAACCTAACATCAGCAGTCAGATCACTAGAAGCACCACACGAGGTGACCTTCTCATACGCTCAACTATCGTTTTCTGTTAGAGCAATACAAAACTGGAATTCACTGCCCACCACTATGAAAGACGTACAGATACACACCTTCACAGCACAGCGTAAAACATGTTTTTCTGACAACTATAACTGCACACATGTATCTCTGTCAGATGTGACATGGTCATCTCTGCTGCCTGCCTCCATGTTCTGTCTTATATATACTTTAAATGGGGCTTCTCTGATTGCTTTATTCTCTCCCATGTCTCCCCTGTCTATTGCATTGCACAGTGTTTACATCTGTAAATACAGATGTAATATCATTTATTGTATTTTGATTGTTAATTATGAATTTCAGGTCGCAGACTTACATCTGGCTTCAGCAGGAAATTAGCCACAACGACTAAAGCTGCTGCTTTTATTGTGAAAGGGGACTGTCTACGAAATAATAAACACTTAAAAAAAAGCAAGTTCAACAGGTGACAAAAAAAATTCTCATACTTTAACCGTCTCCAAATATAACCCATCGTCATGAAGACATCCGGCGAATATGAACAGCTTTTCATGAGGAAGAAAAAGTAACACTGCTGCAGCGCAGAGAGAGGTGTGTGGGAGAAAACAGCTGCTCCCCACAGCGCATAACAAAGTCTATTCATTTAACAATTAATCAGAATTACAATATCACAACTCCACACTGGTGGAATGGTATTAAACCTCGAATGTATTTTCATTGAGATGTTATCCATTAGAAGAAGCTCATAATAAAACGTGAAGATGAGCGAACATGGCTCATAATGTTTTATTCATGTTTGACATATTAAACAAAGTAAAGTTCCTTCAGGGTCTCTTTCAGCGTGCATTATCTTTATCCCCGACATAAGGCTGCTGTCACACTCACCGACTGAACCACAGAAGGAGGAAATGAAACGGAGACGGGGAGAAACTCTGGGTTCATTGAAGAAAACCTGCTCCTGACCAGGTGAGGTTCACCGACTCCGTTACCATAGTAACTGACTCAGAGATGAAGGCTCGAGTTACTCCTCTTCCTCGGGTTTGAGTGACTTCCCAGAAGAAGACCCAGAGTTTCCCTCTTTCTGAAACAGGCCCTGGACTTAGCCATAGTTTTGTGTACCGGTGGATAAATTACTGTGTAACAACCCATATTTAATCCCATGATTTTTTTCTTTTTTATTTGACATTTATTTAACCAGGTTGGTCCCCTTGAGATAAAAAACCTCCATTCAAAGGGAGACCTTGAATGTTTGTGAACCTCATTGCTTGTCTTGCAGTGTGAATTGCTGTGAATTTGCAGTGTTAGTGATCACAGTGATCTCATGTGGTGGTATTTAGTAGGACCTGTGATAGTGTCTCCCTGCTATAAGTTCCCAGTCTAGTTATAGTTGATTATTGAAATCGGTAGCTATAATTTTAAGATATTTATTATTGTGAAACTAAAAAAAACTCAGCATCAAGTTCATCATGTTTAAATAACGAGGATTGGTGAAGTGGACACACGTCTCCTGCTGTCCTTGAACCTTTACATTTTTGTGTCAACACAATCTTTTGGAGAGTTTTGATCCCAGCGCTTTGTGAGCAGTTAGAGAGCGGAGAAAAATACTTTTCTGTCTGATCTTTCTGCGCAAAGGTGAAAACATTTAAGCACTGAAAGATGTTTTCCAATTAATTTTTTGTATCCATCCCATTCAGCTCTGTTCACTGCAGGGCTGACAAACACCTCCCCATCTCAGCGCACTCTCTCAGGTTGCACACTCAGCATCTCTCTTTGTTGCTCTGCAAAAAGTTTGTCAATGGAAGTAAGTGAAGGAGATGAAGGGTGATTATAGGATTCTGTTAGGTGCCGGTGTGTGTGTGTGTGTGTGTGTGTGTGTGTGTGTGTGTGTGTGTGTGTGTGTGTGGATTGTGATGGTGTCTCTCTGCAGGTCGGTGCTCTCTGTACTATGAGTGATGATTGAGCCTGATGTAGATGTGAAAAGCAGGAGAGAATAGTTAATAGTGTCTTTAATTAGGGTGTTGTTTCTGTGTTTTATTTTCATTATTTATATAAATTGATTATATTTATTTTGGATTCTCTTGTGTGTTTTGAAATAAGCTGGTTTTCAGTCCAGTTGTGTGTCCACTTAAAGTTGTGGACAAATAGTTTCAGAGTTTCCTTTTTATTATCATTGCAGGTTTTCAGTTGTTATTGTTAGTCCCCTCGTCCCCCAGCCATCTGAGGGAACCGAACACTTCTGATAATAAAGATGAATGCTTTGACTTGTTGCCTCTGAAATCAGCAGACGCAGCAGCTGAGATCTTTACCGTGCACTAAAGACACACAGGTGACATTCAGCACCTTTACGTCACCCTGACAGAGTTTAGAACTAAAAGGTCAAATGATTCAGTTCATTAGCATTCTCCACCTCTGCATTCAAACAGGAATAGAGTTGATAGTAGTCCAAAACTACAATGATCTGAAAGGAGGGAAGAACAGCAATGAGAGAAGTCACAGTTCGATCAAAAAGCTTAGAATGAAATGATTTGATCAGCTGGACTTTGAGGGTGAAATAAAAGGTTCATCTTCAAAGTGCTGAACAAGAACACAATATAAAAGATAAAGGAAGAAATTTGAATTTGCTGCAAGCCCTCAGTTGTCTGTGTGATCAAACAGCGGCTAGCTCTTAAGGAAGGAGATAGAAAACATGTCCAATTTAAATAGAAATAAGAAAGATTCTCGATTGAAGCACAGAGTCATGTGATGGGCGCTCAGAGACGCTCAGGAGGCGGACCGTGGGCTGCAGCTTCAGATGGAAGGAAGAAAGGTGAAGGAGAAAAAACGGTTTGAAAAGCTAAAGTGGGACTTTCAACAGAAGTGAAAACATCTGTCTGTGAATGCTGTGCATGCAGAGGTAGAGTACATACAAAAACCCTCTACAAGAATTCATGACAACCACTCTGAGGGTCTGCCTGCTGCAGTGCTCGATACAGTACATGCATACAAAGTGTTCTCTCTCATGCATGGAAATATTAGTGTACCCTAAGGGAGACAATGGGCCGTTTCTGTGCAAACACTGAGTCAGTTTATTCTGAAACGTGGGAAACTCTGGGTCTTCTGTTTCAGCAGGGGAGGACACTCAAACTCCAGAAAGAGGACTAACTCAGACCTCTGCTTAATCTCTGACTCCGTTACTATGGTAACACACTCCGTTACTATGGTAACGGAGTGTGTGAACCTCACCTGGTCAGGAGCAGGTTTTCTTTAATGAACCCCGAGTTTCTCCCCGTCTCCTCTTTCACAGTCAGAAATGTTGTTTCATTTCCTCTTCTGTCATTCAGCCCGTCTGAACACAAACCCAGGTCGCCTTCTACAGCATGTAAATGAACTATTCTGTCGCCTTGGACACACTGTTAAAAAGATGAGACTGAATGAAGTTCACTTTGTTTAACATGTCAAATCTGATTGAATGAGGCTACCACCATGAGCTGAGTTTGTTCTGATGTTTCATTTTGAGCTGCTTTAAAGACGCCTTTCTTCTGCTGAATAGCCTCTTAATAAATGACCTTTGAGTTTTGATACCATTCCACCAGTTTGGACCTGTACAGGCTCAGTCTGACTAAATATATATCAAATGAAACAGACTTCAGTACGCACTGACACGAGCACCTCTCTCTTTAGCGCTGCAGCAGTTTGACTTTTTTCCCTTATAAAAACATGTCTGTCCGCTTGAAGGTAGGTTATATCAATCTATCAATCAATCAATATTCTGTTGAATCTGGAGAGGGTTAAAGTACTGTTGTGTTGAACTTACTTTCTTTTAAGTTTATTATTTCGTGGACAATCCCCTTTCACAATAAAAGGAGCAGCTTCAGCCTGTTAGGATGGTGAGGGTAAATCATCTCAGAGCTCAGAGTTAGATTCAGAGTTTGTTCTGGGTCTGAACATGGAAGCAGGATTTCAGGTTATCGAGGTCCCTCCTGGCTTAACTCGGTGTTTTCTATCCATCGAAGGTCGTTCACTCCTTACCTGGGCATATCGCCACGGTAACCTATGCTGCACATTGTGATAGGTTAAATGAAGTGAACTCCGCCCTTTAATGTGACTGCACTCTTTCTGGGTTGATAAGCAGCTTCACAGGACTGTCGGGCCAGGGGCCTGTACTATGACCTGAGGGTCTCTTTCGGTTATCCTTACGAAGGCCGCTGTCAACCTGAGAGGTAAAGTCAGATCAAACTATGTTAACAAAATAAACAAGTTCAAGACAAACAGGCTCCAAAGACTAAAGTTACACAGCTGCAGCAACGAATGCAGGAAGGACAAAAAGGAAAATCGACGAGTATTGAGGTGAAATGTGCAGCTTATTTGTTCCATCGTTCATTTAACTCCTGTTTCTTCTCTGAACTGAATGTGTTGCTCTGACTCTTTAAAGTGGAGAGGAGAACAGTTTGAGAAGTTTTACAAACAGAGCAGCATGGAGACATTAAACAGAAGAAGATTTTCATATCGTACATCTTAAGAGAAACAACTCTCTTTTTCAGTCTCTGTTGAAGGATGTTAGTAAAAACGATAGCCCAATATGAACTCCCGTAGGACACATGAAGTGTCCTCCCTCCTCTCCATCAGCTCCAGGAGCTCCATCTAAAGATCTGATTGGTCAGTGGGCGGAGCTTTTCACAGTTTGATCTCTTCTCTCCAACAGAACCTGGTCCGGAGCAGGTTCCTATCCTACTCTTCTTTCTGCATCTTGTCCCATCTCCACCATCCCACTTCAAGCCCAGCTCAGTTTAGCAGATGGCTGTTCATCATGATCCGGGTCTGCTGAAGATTTCTGCCTGTTAAAGGGAAGTTTGTTCTTCTATGACGGATAAGTAAGGTCCTTTACCTGCTGTTTGTAAACATAACAATGAGCATGTTTACCTGCTCTTTCGTTAATGTTAACAGACAAACAGTAAGGTCCTTTACCTGCTGTTTGTAAAGTGTAAACAGATAACACCTGTTATGAATTGACGCTATACAACATCGATTGATTTACATGATCATGATGCTAAATTTACAGGACAGGCAGACTAAAAAAAAAAAAAAAAAAAAGGACGTCTCCTTAAAGTCCTCGTGTGTTAACTTGACCGTGCTAGAGTCCACCTCTTACAACCGTGCCATGGCCAAGGACGTGAATAGACTGGATGTTGTGAGTGAAGCGTGCATGGAACAGCTGTGTAACATTAAAGTATTTTATACACTGAACTTAAGTATCAAAAGTGTTAGATCATATTACTCTTCAGTATTGAAAATCAAAGCACTCATAGATCATATTCAGCTGGAAGTAGTTTGACTTTTCTGATGAAGCCATCAAACCTTCTGTAAACTCATCATCTGAAATCTCATCAATCTCTGCTTCAAGCAACAGCTGCTTGCACTGACAGCGTGTGGTCAAGTCTGACACATAACAACCCACATACAACAGGAAACAGCAAAGTAAGGTTGGCTTCTCACTGCAAGCTTTTTCCTTACTCACAAGTATACACATTGATTTTCTGGGAGCACTCCTCTGATTCGCCTCGAGGTTGTGATGATTTCAGATGAGCTCTATTGTTAAAGAACACATTGACACTGAAGAGTACACGTGTACTTAAATCACCACTATTGTAAAAACAGAATTCAAATTGACCCTTGAACCTTTCTAAAAGCCTCCCCTACATGCTGTAAGCTTTACATTCTTGAAAGCTTTAGTTAGGAGTACAGCATGTAAAATGAACAAATCGTGATGAAAGGGTCGTTTTCTGGTCCTGCTGATATTCACTTTACAGTATTAAGCCCCAGTTACAGGGTGGAGGACCTTTTTTTCTTTAGTTTTGTTTTACTGTTCATTAAACTATATCAGTACACCAAATGTGGGGCCTGGGGAAACATCAATCAATTATTGATCGTATAGCCCCAATCTATAACAAGTCTTATCTCAAGAAGCTTTATCGAAGAGCAGATGGGGTAATATTAGGAAGCATTCCTCGCGTTCCTGCGGTCCGCAGAGGTGGAGGTCAGAGCACATCGTGCATGAACGAGGACAACATGCTGTGATTTCAAAATAAACAGAAGGTAATGTAAGGGTTAATTCCTGAGAGCTCTATAAAGCACACTTCTGAACACCATTACAGCCACTTTACCGAGGACTTTGGCAGCGAGGTATAATGTTCACATTAGTAGATACTTTAAATGTTGCCTCTGCGTTCATCTTATCATAAATGAGAAAATACACTATGAGTACAGCTGCTGCAACTCTTCATGTGTTCAGTTTCCAACAAACAAGCAGAGAAACGCTGACATATACACATATACATTTTTTTATTCTTTATTTTATGGGCATAGTTTCGTTAATGTATTTCTTTATATCTTTATTTCATCCGTTGACTTTTTTGGTGTTAGGCTGAAGCCCATCATTTCTCCTCTCTGATGAACGCATTAAAAGCTGCTTTCATTGGCTTCATTTGTGCCGTTTTTTCCCCACAATAGGCACAAAGTGAAGTGTGACAGCGTGAGAAAAATCATTAAAATCATCGACTCCCAAAGACCTTGGCTTGCACAAGGTCTGAAATGCATCGATAACAGACCTCCTGCAGGAGTGTTGATATTTTCCAATCATGGTCACGACAGCAGCTGAGCACATTCAAGACTCACGGTGAAGAGGAGGAGGATGAGAGGGTTTTATTTTGAAAGACTTGAACGGGAAGTTGTGACTCCTGTTGCTTCGCTGGATCTCCGCTGACTGAAGACATGAGAGAGAAGGTGATGAAGTGGCTGTGATTGATTAGACAGCGCTGACGGCTGTGAGGAGACAAGTTGAAGCGCGCGCGCGCTGTCTCTGTTCATGAGCTCGAGCTCCGCGGACTCTCACGAGCGCTCTCATCAGTTTCCTTGTGGACAGTATAAACTCCGCTCGGGATGATTGACGACCGGTGAAGAAAAGGTGAGCACTGAACAGAAAACCTTCACTTCAAGCTCACGGAGGTGATTTGGCTTGTGTGTGTAGATTTGATAAAGACCTCAGCCTTCCTCACATGGATCCGTGTGCCTCCACTGAGGACTCGCACGGTTTCATTCTCACTTTTAAATCCAGTTGTTGATTATTATTCACCTCAGCTCACAGAAAGCGTCTTTAACTAAAGCTGGCTCTCCTTTCTTAATAATCCCCTCTGAGTTGTTTTGTCGTCCAGTGGCTGAAAGAAGGATGAAGAGACGATGTGATGAAGCAGTAACTTGGATGTCTAACTTCTTCAGCAGCAGCCAGTGAGGTTGGCTATTTTTGCTGTTCGTCTGTGGAAATGTTTTTATTATTCTGTTAATTTTCTAATCGACTTATATTTTCCTCTGATAATGCTCTTCTTAACTTCGTGCTTTTTGTGGTCATATTGTCTCCTGCTCCTATTAAAAGACAGTAGAAATGTTACGTACATATTGTTATACCACAGGCACGTGTATGATGAAGTGAAACACTGACATGACCACAAACAATCCTCCGTGTTTTAATGGTCACACATGAGAAGATAAATATATTAACATGAAGACGTGTTTTTCATCAAATCAGTGGGAGGTCATGAATAGATCCATTATTTCCATACAGGAAAATGTTTTCACAAACAAACTGCAAGAGTGTAAAATATATCCAAATATAAGTTATAGATAAAAGTATGAAGATCATGTGCAAAGAGATGGACTTGAGCCAAATAAAGACAGAGAGAGAGTAAGACTGGTCGAAGCAGGCTATGATTTAAAGTGTGACGTCAGCTCTGACTTTGAGATGATTTAATGACAAACATGCTGACACTAACAAGGGTTTAGTCCCCAGAGGAGCGAGGTGAGCGGTGCAGGTCTCCGTGTTGATGCTTTATTGAGGTGTAGTTTGATTCACAGGATGGACAAAGGTTTGAAGGTTCGGCGACAGCTGTGAAATCTGATGACTGCAGGAAGAAGAAACCTTCTGTTTAAGTTTCTTTTAGTAAGTCACATGTTGTTCTTCAGGTGTCACTGATGTCACTGTGAGGTCGAGCTGCAGGGAGCTTTACCGGGAGCTTTACTGGGAGCTTTACTGGGAGCTTTACTGGGAGCCGGTCATCTCTGATTAATCCTCAAAAACAGAAAATGATACCTTCAGTTTCTGATTCTGGTGATTCATAATGTGGACTCTGTGTTTCCTCCACATCAGGAGTTTCCTCATGCGTGGAGAGACAGAATGCTTTGTTTACTGCTCACTGTGAGCTGCCAGGCAGGTCTGAGGCTCCACCATGCGTCCATAGTTCAGTTCACGTCTGAAGCCGACCTGTGGATCTTTTACCTCGTTAATGCAGAACTGCTTCCCGAGTTTTCAGCTGTTTGAAGATCAGCAGCACGTGTTAGCGTAAACATGATCTAGAACTTATTAATAACAAATACCAACCCTGAGGTGAAAAAGTCATCAAGTTAGTGAAATACAAGAGATTTATAATGTTGCTCTAAAGACGTTATATTATCTACTTTTGCTCTTTGATGAAATGGTCAAACTCAGGAGAGAGTGCTCGAAGCCAGAACAAAGAAAAGAGCGGTTCTGAAGGTTTCTGAATGGAATGAAGATTAGAGCTTATTGGACCGGGACAATGCACTGAAGCTGCTCACTGATTGAACAAAAGTCATTATAAAGTGTGATTTAGTCCAGGTTATCTGTGCATGGCTCAAACTTTACGCAGTGTGTTTGACAAAGGTAGTGCTGATGAGTTGATTCCTTCCTCAGTGTGTTTTATACCACTGACACGTCTAAACTACTTTATCAGAGTTTAAACACACAGAAGAAAAGCAGAAAAGAGACGAGCTTTAATTTAAGCCCTGTGTTTTAAAGATGATAAAAACAACTTGTAAAATCAAAAGGTCACAGAGCAGGGTTGGAAACCTCTGAAATGTCTCCTGTCAAATATTTGTTGGCCTTTTAAAAGGCTGGTGCGTAAGGAGTTGTTTGTTATGGCTGCTTTTACACACGTAAACGGTCTGTCAGAGCGTCTCAGCATCATCTAGTGTTAAAAAGATCCAAACGAAGAAATGTGCACAAAAACATCATCCTGTTTACACATCTACTGAATGGAAAAAAGAAGCTTCAGTGTTCTTGTTCTGCTTGTTTGGTGTTAAAAGCAGCAGACAGAGAGACTGAGACACGTCGTTCTGATCATGTGTGACGCAGTGGGGGAAGGGAAAAGTGATCAACAAAAAGACGCTCTGTAATGATTGGATTCCTTCCACAGAGCAGGAGTGTGTTTGGAGCACTGCCACATGAAAACCACTTTATTCCAACTTTAAAAACTCACAGAAGAAATGTTTATGTTGTTTTGATTGAAGCGCAGCGTGGAACCAAAGACGAGCTTTCATTCAGGCGCTGTGTTTTGGATCATTCAGCGTGGTGCACAGAAAATCTTCACCCTAAAGAAATATTGTGTTTTTGTTGTCACACTGCAGGCTGCTAGGCTAACTGCACCAGCATCGCCTCGCTCATACATACACGAGCGAGCGCCTTCATTGACCGCAAAATTCACATCGTCGAGAGCAGTTATTTTAGCTTTTCAACAGAAGTGAAGCCCTCTCTGGGTCAGCTTTCATCCTGTAAACTGACTGAAGCCCCCTCCATGATTGAAAAGCTCTCCTGTGTTCACTCGAGAACAGAAATAATAACAATACATTTTATTTTTTTACCGTACCCGACCAGTACCAGTAGCAATTTGTCAGCCATTAAAAATCAGGCAGAGATAAAAACCTGAGCATAAAACAGGATCTAAAAGCAGTGGTTATAGGGACCGGGTTGCTGGATCCCGGTCGCTCCGAGGTGTTTCGTGCTGGTTTGTGGGGTGAGCAGCTCTTGAAGGTAAGGAGGGGCATCGTGCATTGATGAGTGAGAAGTATGGAATGACGTGATGTGAGGGTGAAGAGGGTACGGCCGAGGACTGAGCCTTGGGGGGCTCCACAGCTGACAGGGTGTGTGCTGGACTACGTGTCTGCACTTTCAATGTATTCAGTCTTTGCAGATAGGTCGGACTCAAACCAGCTTAGTGCGGTGTCAGGGAGTCCCATGGTACTGTGGAGTGGGTTCAGGAGGATGTAGTGGTCGATGGTATTGAAGGCTGCAGTCAGACTGAAGAGGATAAGCAGTGATTGAGAGCCGACATCAGCTGCCATCAACAGACCATTTGTGAGCCGAGCCAGGCCTGTGTCAGTGCTGTGAGCAGAAACCAGAGCAGGATTTGTCTGAGAGCTCATTAAGTTGAATGTGCTCGTGGAGCTGGGCGGAAACTGCTTCTTCCAGAACCTATGAAAGGTTGGAAATTGGCCTGCAGTTGGTGAATACTTCTGGGTCCAGGTTGGGTATTTTCAGCCGGGGTCTGATGACTGCAGTTTTTAATGGAGGTGTTACATGGGAGTAGGGAGTGGTTCATGACTGTGGTGATTAGGGGACTGTTTGATTTCACCAGGCCTGCGTGGTAAAGGGTGGTGGCTTTCATTGTGCGAGTGATGCTCTCAGTGTTTGTTGTTGTTTGATTCTGGGGGATCATGGGCGGAGGGCTGACAGTGAGGACTGTGAGAGAGCGAGGAGATGAAGGTGATGAAGTTATTGCAGTGCTCCTCTGTAGTGTTGGTGTGAGGAGATGGGTAATGGTGGAGAACTGTGACCTTCATCTCTGACTGTAGAGACAGAAAACACTGGGCTCACAGAGGAGAGCTGAGTGGAAGGGTTTGAGTGATGAGGAGGAAAAAAGATGCTCTATGATTAAACCCCACATGTTCAGATAGCAGATAGCACCAATACACATGTACAGCTAGTGGAGGATTAATTTTATGAGGGGTGTTGATACAGACTATTTCTCACAGAGGGAGAGACGTGCTCGACTGACACTAAAGTATGAAGTGCATCTGTTTCCTGTTTGCAGTGATCACTTCTCAATGCTCCTCCTGGTGGTTAGATGAAGATAAGGGGCGTGACAAGTCCGCCCGCGCTGACTACATTATTAACTATGTCACCGTGGGGGATCTCATTAGGGTCCTTGCAAGGACCCTGTGGGGTTCGGTCTTGGTCCCACCACAGAAAAGGGAAGCCTTTTTATTGGCTTCATCTGCATGTCGCTTTGCTAATCTTCTGACTTTTACATCCCAGGTCACACCTACACATTTAAACTCTGCTGCGTAGTGAGAAAATCAGAAGTAACTAATCGCATTCATACACATTTAAAGAGGGCTGAAACATAAGACATGTTGCTGCTGGAGCTGTGGAACAAAGCCCTGACCTTCCAGTTGACAGACGCCATGTCCCGTCCTCTTCCATGTCCACAGGAGTCACGACCGCCGAGGTTTTCATGGCCCTACCACCTTATTAAAAATAAAGTGCACGTCTGTCTGAAACACAAAGTTGTCAGATTGTCTTAAACTGTGTTACATACAATCTAAATCCCTTTGTCACCATGCATATGCAGGGTGGATTTATGAAAGGGCAGGCAGGGCGACGCAGCAGATCAGCACCCAACAGCACTTTTACTGCATCCTGGGTTAGAGAGTCACACCAGCCATATATCAACCTCCAGAACGAAAGGGCAGACAACATGTGAACAGCTGAACGCAGAATAGTGAAAGCTTCAGTGCACTCAGTGCAGAAAGCTCTCACCCTCCTGGACTTCTGTACTTTGAACTTTAAGTAGTGGCGAGTATGAAAGAAAGGTCAGGGTGAGGCTTTAAAGTGTGCGATACCAAAAGTAAAAAAAGATCAAATGTTATTTGGTTCATCTGCAGAAAATTGAAGGTAATGTATGTGTGAAGCTCTGGTGGATTTGATGAGCAATCAAGGACAAAGTGGGCGTCCTCTTCTCACTGAGGACTTTGATCCGTCTGCTTATATGTGTAGTGAGATGTACTTTGGCACATTTAAAAGAATGATCACAGAGGATGAGTTGAATATGATTCAAAGCTTTATTTACGAGAGGAGAATTTCCCGAAAAATGACTTCATAACAAAATTAGAAGTTTCTGGGAAAATAATCATGTGCTGGTCAGGTTAGATGCAAAAGCATGAAAAGTCGAATTTGTTTAAAGTTCGGAGACAGCGAAGACAACCATGTGAGGAGTACTTGTTTCTGAACAGAGACTGCACTGTCTAGGATGAATACCCAATATTGGAAGGATCCCACGACTTAAGGCCCAAAAAGTACGAGCACCCATGGACCAGATGTTTTGCAGGTCGAGCTGAGACGGGCTTAGATCCTTATCTGTTCTCATGCTAATCCATGTGAATGCTTATTTGAACTTTCATGTTGGAATTCTCCAAAACGTTTTTGTAGTTATTTGAATAGTACCCGTAATGAAATGTGTGTTTTGAACCGTTCATTTAAACATTGTGTTTGGTTGATTGTTTCTTTGTTGTAGCTTAGACTGTTGGAAAGTTCATGGTGCCACATTTGTAAATGCATGTTCCTTATAAACACTTCAACAGTAAACTTAATTTCAGCTTTAACTGATGCAGGGTGTTAACCCCCCCCCCCCCCCCTCCTCCTCCTCAGCGGGTGAGTCCATCCTGTCTGCACAGGACGATCGGGGAATGGATCCCCAGCTCCTGCAGCTACAGGCTGCTTTGTGCTCAGGGAAGACACTTCACCCCAGGTTGTTCCTGCTGCTTTATCTGAGACTTAAACATGGTTAGAAATGTCATATAAATGGATTGCCTCTTTCCAGAGAAGCCTCTACTATCAGGGTGGGAATGTGTAGCTTTGACCCGTAAAAGTGTTTTGAGGACTAATAACATTTACTGCTCCTGCTGTCTGTGTGTGCGTCCTGCGTCTTTGGGCAGGTTTGTGAGCCTGACGTTGCTGCTGGCTGTTTCATGCACGAGTGTGAATTTGTTTTGTAAAATCTCCAGAAGCTTCAGACATCTGTGAATGACTGTGTTTGTGTTCACGTGGTGAATGACATGCTATAAAGTGCTGTGAGTGTTTGGAAGATGGTAAGTACAGTGTGGTATTAACCAACTCAACTTACCTCAACACAACTATTAGCCCTTTAGGAAAACAAACTTGGGCTCAGTCCCATTTCACTGCTACCACCATACGCTTTGCTCATTTACATGGAAGGTGTCCTGATTCATGTTGTTGCTGTCATACAGTGATGCACACCTGCATAGCCACTTCTCCTCTTTGAGATCTGCAATGCAAAAGAATCTTCTTTGAGCACGTTTGCTCCTCGCCTCATCAACAAGCAATCTGATGATGACAGCATTCAAAAAAACTAAAAAAAAATAAATCTAATTTCATTTCAATTCTTTTATACATACAAAGAGACAGACTTAGATTTCTTCTCACGGATGAATCAGGCACAGAGAAAAACATTGAAGTCAGTAAAATCTATACCTGTTGTGACCTCTTCCATTCCACAGATGGAAAGTCGTGTCGGGATCATCCTGAACATGAGAGGATATTCGCTTCATGCACAGATTTATTGGCACTGTTGCAGCTATGAAATCTTCCTGGACTGTACTGCTGGCTGTAGGAGCATTATTGAATCAGAAAAAACATCTCTATTTAAGGCTGCCTGGTGGTGCAGTGGTTAGCGCTGTTGCCTCACAATAAGAAGGGTCCTTGTTTGAATCCATGGTGCATGTGGGGATTCTCTCCTGTACTCCGGCTGTCTTGCAGTCTGAAGACAAGCTTGTTAGCTTAATTGGTGACTCTAAGTTTTCCGTGTGTGTGTATGTGTGTTAGCCCTTTGATTGACCAGTTCAGTCCAGGGTTAAACCCCGCCTCCAGCTCCCCTGACCCCCGAACCTGAAATGTGCTAAAGATAATGGATGGATATCTTTATTCTGTATTTAGTTACACAGAGGAGATGTACCACAAATTTATACGTAGAGAGTGTTGACTTGAATCACGTTGACATTATTAGCAGACATCAACGTCAAACTCTTGGAAATACCAACATTTTTTGAAAGACGGACCTGTACGTATTAGTGCATCACTTTCACAACATGTTAGCAGAGAACAGCGACACACAAGGACTATCTAATACATTCTTTTATTGTCCACTAAAGATTGGCACAGGAATGAGTCCTAAAACCAGGAAGTGAGTTAGCATTTTAGCGCCATGGGTTCTAACCTCTAAAAGTCTAAATTTGTATTTTGAATGTGTTTGTGTTTAGACTGAAATAAGGTCTGTGGTTAACACAAGCTGAAGAGATGTTGATGTTTTGTTAGACGAGAAAAACTACGTTAGCTAAGACCCCACTTGTAAAATTTAAAGTTTTTACGCAAACTTAAGACGACAGTTGCTAACGAGTAGCTAACTGAAACTACAGTGGTTGTCATGGAGACATTAAACGTCATCACGCCTCTCTCACTAATCCTCCTTACAGCCTCTTGTCATGTTTTTCAGTATTCTTGTAAATATTAGGTTTACGAGCAACTGATTAAGCTAACGTTTAGCTAGCTTGTCAAAACCGCTGATTAGATCGATGAAGCATAACGGTCGTGGTGTCAAAATTAACTGACCGTGGTGTAGTTAGCTTGTAGCATAACGTTAGCTTTTTACTTCTCTTGGCTGCATTAACTCTTCAAACTTCATATAAATGATGTTCATCTGTAAAGATTATCCAGCTGAACTAAACAGCTACACATCAGAAACGTGTGTTTGACAGAGATTATTTTCTGCAATGATCCAAAATCCAATGCAAAAATCCTATAGGAGAATTCTTGTTCGAACCCATGGAGAACGTACTTCAGGGTTAGCCTACAATAACCCTTCATCACTTTTCCAGTCTATAGGGAGACCCTGTAAGAAGAGTATTTTTATTATTCTATATAGGGTGTACTCACACAGTCTGTAGCTTGTTAATACCAGTTATTGTGAGAGTTCAGCCTCTCTGTCGCTCTGCTTTACTAAAACACAAAAAAAGATCTTTAACAAACATTTATATTTATATCATCCATATCAGCTGAATCATGAAATGATGACCATCATTCATAAATTCAAAACACATTTTATATAAAACAAGAAGAAAATAATCAGCCATTATTTACCACTCAATCTATAGATGCCATCACTGGCTGCAGCTACATGTGCAGAAAGTCTTCAGTCTGATTAAAATCCTTCTGATTTCACTGTTTACATGGAGGCTAAATAACATGATCAGATTATGCTGTGCGTGTTCATGCATCAGCATTTAATCAGAATAAAACCCTTGTGACGTGTGCAGACTGGTCCTTCCTGTCGTATCTACTGGAAACATCAGACGAAGGAGTGACATCATCATTTCCAGCAGCATTGTTTAACTTTTTAACTTGTTATAGTTCATGTTCTCAAGGTCTAAACATGATCGTTAGATTATGGAATTAAACATTCTCACATTAATGATCAACTGTAAACATACATTAAATGAGTTGCTGCTTCTTTAAAATCAGGCTGTATTAGTTAATCTCAGTTCTGAGTTCACTTTTATTAACGCTGCATTATCCTTTGTCTCAGCTGACGGTAAAAATGTTGTATTTTAGGCAGAATCAGTTTTAATGCAAGTGCGACAACGTCTCGACATGATATATGAAGGAACAGTTTACAATGAATCCAAAGTGGATATTTTTTTTTTTTTACCGCAATGTAATATTTGTAGAAAATAAGGTTGTATGAAATCATATGAAAGGCTTTAATACGATACATTAAATATAAAACACAAATATGATCCAGATGAGACAGGTGAGAGAGAGTCGTCCTCATGGATCAAGAGTGGAGACTAAACTTTTAAATGACTCAGAGATCATTGATGATGTTGTGCTCTGATCACAGACTGTAAGCAGACTGATGGAAACACGTCCCTTTACTGGGGCAGACCATAGACTGTAAAAATAATGGACGGGACAAGGTCCCCTGTGAAGTGAAGCTTTTTTTTTTAGATCGCCCCCTACTGACTGGCTGCAGTATAGGTCTTAAACCCCGCCTCCTCAATGATAACAGACGGGACTTGGGTCAAACTGTTAAGTTAAAATACTCGTCACATAATTTTTTTCCAGACCTAAACTCTGCTGTGATCATTAGATATTATCACCCTACATGGTGTTCAAGTGCTCATTTTTCTGTGAAGTTTGTTTTAAATAAGTTATTTGAGGTTAAAAAACGGGATTTTACGTCATACATGGCGATGATTGACAGCCGTGGATCTTGCGTAGCGCTCTTGGTAAATAAGCAGTTACGTCGTGAAGTGAAGCCGGGACGACATGGAGCTTTTCTGTTCAGTTTTTTCGTCTTTTTTGAGCTGGTGAAAGCTGTTTTTTCTGCAGTAAACTAATGTCACGGACCTGTGGACTCTAAGGGAGCTTTGCAGTTTTTACAGTAAGTAATAAAGTTTGATTTATGTGTCATTGCTTAAAGCGCTATCGAGCGAGCTAACATATTAGCAGTCTAAGCTAGGTTACTTGTCAGGCATGATTTATGTTTTTATTTTACTTTTTAATATGAGCAAACCTAATAACTGACATGCTGTGTTTCTTGATATTGTTATATCGTTGTTGTGAGTGAAATTGTATTTAAAACCAAAACATCTTAATTAAAATCAGCTCATAGATGGCGTTCATTGACTGTACAGTTATGTTTCAGTAAATAATAAATAGGTCTGGTAAGGTTTTTAAAAAAGTATCAAGGACAAAAACAAAGCTAAATACTATAAATCTGTCCTGTATAATTACTGATGTGTACATGTTTACAGTCTGTGTAAAGAGTGTGTTATACAGAGATTAACATGTCACCATGCAGGCTGATATTTATAATACTGTATAATGAGGTAGAATATTTCTCTAGATATCAGGATAAAACTAAAGTAAGCTCTGATTTAATATAACTTCTGTCTGATTTAAGAGACTGACAGAAACGTGAACACAAACAATCAGCGGTGGTGTAATATAATATTAACCAAGCATCATACTGCTTAAATCTGTCAAATATTCAGCATGAGCTTACACACACATTACCAATCCAATAATCACAAATTGATCATGTTGTACATTTAATGACGCTTATTAATAAATTGTGTTACAACTTGACAAAACCTGACACAGACTACAAAACCGGCTGCTTGTGATGGTGGTTAGGAGGAGACAGACAGGCTCAATAAAAGAAGGCATAAAGATCACGTTTCTCACAAAATTATATATTAATGTTTTTTATTTTGCATATATAATCATTAATGAAGATTTTATGTCTTTTAATAGGTATTTCCCTGTTTTCACCAACATATTATACATTAAACTGAGGATTTCCTTTTTCTCATGTTGTCTCTGTCTCTCTCTCTCTCTCTCTCTCTCTCTTCCAGCTCGTCCTCGGAGGATTGCAGGACCTGACCACTGCTTCTCTTACCAGGGCGTTTGGTCTGATCTTACACTGGACGGCGGTCTGATGTGAAACAGTGGGCCGAGTGTCGCGCCTGAGCCACAGAGGACGCAGCTCGCACATCCTGAGCAATGTTTGACTATTCATTCAAAAGATGAACGGAAGAAAAGAGAGACTGTTTTTCTTATAAGCCACATTTTCTTTTTGTTATTTTTAGATTAATCTTCCATAACTTTAAAATACTGTGCATTCATTTGCCTCTTTCAAACCTGTATAACCCACAAAAACCTTAAATACTACATTCATCTAACTGAACAATCAAGTGAAAGAAAGTATCTTAAAATACCACACTATGTTTTTAAGCACAATCTGTATTTGTTCAAGTTACAAGACTAGTGTTACATTTCATGTGATTGAATAAAATATAATAATGTAATTGTTTTCTCAGTCGTGTCTGTATCATACCACTCTACTGTCTTTATGTGCATGCTGTCTTTAACACTAACCTGCATTAAATGTTAAATACTCGAGTGTTGAAGTACTTTTAAAGCTATTTGTTTCCCAGCTGTGACTTCTGTCATGACCCTACAAGAACATGAGACATTCTATGTTTTTACAGCTTAAAACAGGAGAGAAAAGGTTTAAATCAATAAACACTTTATTTTATTTATAACACATAGTCTGAACGGTGGTTCAGTTATAAAAGTGAGGAGGTTACTGGTTTGAATCCCTGTCTGACAGGAGTCTCTCTGTGAGGAGTTTGCATGCTCTCTTCCTTCCACAGTCCAAAGGTGTTCACCGAGAGGAGAACAAAGTAAGGGAGACCATCAGGTGAGCTGGCAGGGGTGTCTGTATCAGCCATCTTTCTTCTTCCTTGTGTCTAAAAAAACAATGAGATAAACATGTTAGACAAGGAAAAGAACCAGAGAAAAGGTCCATACAAACAGAAACCTTCATGAAACAGATTCATTTACCAACTCCACAGTTATGCACAGAAACACATATACTCTGTAAATGTACATAGACCTGAAGTAACTACTGACAGCAGATATAACTTTAGTACTATGTGCACCACTACTTTCTATCATATAACATATTTTCACCAGCATGTTAGATCTGTACACAGCTTATGTTGCTAACTTAGCTAAAAATAGTTTTAGTTCGTTTTTTCCAAAAATAAAAGGTTTAATAACCCACAGAGTTAAAGAAGATAGATAGACAGATAGACAGATAGATAGATAGATAGATAGATAGATAGATGGATCCTGAGGGAAATTCAAGGCATCCAGTAGCAATAAACAAGACATACAGGACACGAAAAAACGTTTAAATTCAATAATTAATATAAAAAGTGTGATTTTCTTAGTTTCTGAATGAACTACGTTTAGATATTTGATTTGAAATATATGGTGGTTTTGTACTCACCTCTATGGTCGGTAGATGAATTTCTCTCCGTAAAGATTCTTAAGTTCTTGGCGTAGTTGGGCTGCGTAAGCTATCAGAGCGGTACGCAAAGTGGGCGGGGCGTGTTGCCAGGGCTCCTCGCGCCGGACCCTACTGCGCAGACTCTGGTTGCAAAATTCCAAGATGACAGCGCCCATGAGGGCCGTAAAAAAGCTTCACGAACGTAGAACGGAAACAGCTACAGTCCACACCCACTGGGGCAGACATGCGCAGTCTGCCACCATCAGATCCAGTGTGTACATGGATCCTGATCCCGACAACCATCGGCATAAACCACCCCTCTCCATCAGAATGACATTTCTTTCGGAATGAGCCCGATCGGATCAGTCTGTTCTGATTGACATGTTTTTCAGGCTTTTATTCCGATTATTTGTGTCCATGTAAGCGTAGCCAGTGTCTGAACGTGTCGGTGTGACCTGCGTAGTAGTCAGAGGAGTAGAAAAGAAATAATCAACTCAAGTCCATTCACCATTTACCATTACTTCTGCCACATCCTGGGCCTGGAGTTTATCTTCATGTTGTGCAGTTCTTCGCCATCAACAGTTTATTTGTTGCTTCATTCGAGAGCCACAAGCCGTTACCTTTATTCTGCTTTATCAATCTCTTCAAGGTGCATGTGATGGTTGAAAGGTCTGTGATGGATCTCTCATTTCAAGCTGTTTTTGTCCCTCCTTTACTAATGCAGCCTGGCTATGTCTCCTCCTCCCTTGTTGGAGTTTTCTTCTTATTTACATCCAAATTGATTTTTTTTAAATCACATGATGTGTTCTTGGGTTTTTTTTTAGCGCCATGAGATTGGATGAGCGTTGATTTGATGTCTATGAATTGCTTTGATGCATACCAGGGTATCTCTGGTGTGAGGTCAACAATATAAATCTCCCCACATTGTCAAAATGAAAGATGAATGCTGCTGCTTGGTCCTCCTTCAGTCTTGGTCTTTGAATCAAGCGTGGAGGTAAAGTGGAAGAGGTCTTGGAGATACAGTCTGTCTAGAGACATCACAATCCTGTCTGAAGCTCATCTGGGAAATTACCATCACGCTGGAAATGCTTCTACAGTTTGTAATGGATTGTGGAAATAACAGAGACAGTGTTTTTTTTTTTTCATCACTCAGAGGTGCAGAGAGGAGATCAATTTGAAGACCTCTGTCATCAGTGTCACGTCATCCTTTGTCAGGCTGATCATCATTTCTCCCCTTTGTCGTCGTCGACAGCCGGCTGTTCATCAAGAGTACTTTTTCATCTCGTGGATGCATCATGGACAAGTCTTACATGTGTCTAACGTATGAGGGATAGAATGAAAATAAAAAATATTAAATGACTGTGTTGGTCACCTTCATAAATAAACACATATAACATTGCATCTTAAATGGATCCGATTTTACTGATGCAGCTCTTTAAAAGTTGATCCATTAAATGTGTATTAATGGAAATCTGTTCATGTTTTCATCACTAGTACATACAATGAGAAATGATGTGTACTGGTTGTCTTGAATTTAAAAGTGATGTCTTTAGGCTTGATACAGAACTCTCCGAATGAGGAAAACAACTCTTGGTCTTGAAAAAAGTTATTTGTTTAAAAATAAGTCTTAAAAGTTAAATAGACAAGGTGGACTGCTTTGGTGGAGTCATCTCTCAACCCGATGGGTGGCAGGTTCTCCTGCAGCTACAGTACATGTTTGTTGTGTCCCTGGGTAAGACCCTTAAGCCCAAGCTAAGTGTCCAGCAGCTGTGTGTTCATGTGTTTGGATGGATTGCTCTTGTTTTCAGGAGGGTTTAATTAGGTGAAAGAAGCATTAAATCATCTTCACTGCTTGATCGCACACTGATGAGACGTTTTGTCTCGCACGCACATTTTTGAATTGAATAGAAAAGTAAAGGCATCAGACTTGGTGTCCAAGGTGTTAGGGCGTAATGTTTTTTTTTTTTCTGGATTACAGATTAATAATCCTCACTGTGAAAAAGCCTGATATGTGTTCAGTCAATCATCAATCAATCTATTTATTAATCAATCTAATATTTGTACAGCGCCAATTCGTAACAAAGGTTGCCTTGAGGCACGTTTACAAAAGAGAAGGTAAGAGATCATACTCTTTGTTAAATGAAAGCCCAACGTTAATCCATCATGAGCACTAAGCAGCATTTAGTGAAGATACAGAGGAGAGGAAAACATCCTGTAAGAGGCAGAAAGCTGGAGCAGAACCAGAATCATGTTGAACAGGCGTTATCAGCGTTATATAAGGGAAACAAACTTCTTCTTTTTTTCTCACGTGTGCACCAACAGCTGCAGGGTTTGTGCTGTTGTTAGTCTCACCTGTGAAACATGCAATTTAGCATCACCTTTGTTCCTGATATCTTCGTACCCTAAGGCTGTTAATAATGAGTTTCTGTATAAAGTAGAACTATCATTCACAAGATTCAGACTCTTTCATAAAACAACTTGAAGCACAGAAACCTAATGATGAGTTCAAACCAATGGTGACTTCTTCTTCTAATTTAATATAGAAATACAACGATTTTTTTAAATGAAGACACAACTGTCTGAACTGGACAATAACTCATATCTTTCTTAGAAAGGCTGCTTCAGTTTTAACTTCCTGATGGACGGAGCTTCTTTGGATCCTGAGCATGCTAATGATTGAGGCAGACTCACATGGGAGTCGTTAGTTGAGCCGCTGACCGAGTTTGGCCTCCAGTCATTAACCCTCTCAGAGTCAGGGGTCACATGTTCCAAGGCAGGACTGGGGCTTCAGCTGTTTTGGCAGAGAATTCAAAACAGCATTGTAGGTTGGTGGTAAACCAGCACCTCAGTTAAGGGACTTTTTTTTTTTTTTTACTAAAATGTAGCCATAATGTTTTTTTTTCTTTTCCTTTTGGTGTTTATAGGAAGCCTTGACGAAGGCCCAGGTCCGGTAACCAAGTGCTTCCTTCAATTGTTTCTGTTCCTGGTCTCTTCCCTCTGAGCCTTGTAGGGACACGTGTGTCCCGTGGGCACTTAGCTTATGTTGTTGAGCAGGGGTCCTCAAACCTCTTTAGAACATGGACCTCTTTCAGATGAGACATTTTTCCAAGGACCCCTACATCATCGTAATGTTGATAACCACATATTAACACAATGTATTATGGAATACTTTACCATAATAGAATTAGGCTACATTTATCATTCTTGAATAATTCCTTTTATAAACTTCAAAAAAATGTTGGCTCCGAAGTATTTTTATTTTGGGGTTTTTAATTTTTTTTTAATCGTTGCGACTATGAAGTGACAAACATGTCAACATCATATTAGAGTTGGCACAAAATTAAAGTGGGCGGGACTATTAGTACAAAGTAACTGATTTTATTGGTTCAAGTTCCAGTTTGTGGTGTAAGTCACCATTTTTTGTAAATTATTCTGTGGACCCCCAAGCTATGGTCCGCGGACCCCTGGGGGTCCTGGGACCCCACTTTGAGAACCACAGTTGTAGAGGATGGAGGGACTCGGTTTCCTGAGGACTCCAATGTTGAGGCTTCTGTATTATTTAAAGCACACCTCAAAGTCCAAACTCAACATCCTTTCTGCTAATCCTGAGGTTACTTACTCTGTAGAGGTTTACTGTAAAGGTTTCAACTTCATCTAGACCTATTTTGACCCGTTGCCATCCATTTATCTAAACCCGAGGCCGGGGGTAGAGCCTGGTCTCTACCTCTTCCATGTAGAGCTCGGCCTCCGACACCGTGAGCCATGTTTCTGCATGTGAAAAGTGAGGCGACGTCATAGGAAAGCAGGGTTTCCTCAGGATGTCATTTCAGATCCCTCACACTGTTGGTAAAGTTGTAATTATAACAACCAATACGACAAGGAGTAGAGAGTCCGGCCTGTGCTTCAGCAGCCATGCAGCAGGTAGCGTTAGGAGAATAGACGCTCTAAATAATCTTATGTTATTATTTTTCTTAATCTTATCAGTGTTCTTTTATTTTTTTATTAATTTGTTTGGGACAGGGCATATTAATGAACAGCTGTTAACATTCCAGTTGTTAAAAAGTGCTATTTTCCATGTGTTGTACTTTGTCACATAGCCTCGTAGGGCTACAGCTGTCCTCAGCGGCTGCGTTGGAGCGGTTTATTTCCACAAACTTGATGTTGTTGTGATGTCCTTAGACGCTGTAAGTGCTTAGGGAGTCGTGTTTTTTCTATAGAAAGAGTCCTAGTATGTGTGCTCTTCCATCTTCCAAGCAAGTCGGGGTTGCCAGGTATGTGTGTTATTAGTAATAATAATGTATGTACATTTCAAAACAAGTTCAACATACATTTGGTTACCACCTAACACACTGTTGCTAACAGCCTTTTTGCGTATGCACGTGCATTAGAGCCTGTCCATTCAGCTTGGACTGTGTGTTTAAACAATGCACAAAGCTGTGTCGCTAAAACACGTGAACTTCCTTAGGTCTGAAGGTGTCAACATTTCCATGCCATTCAGCTTCAACATGTCCTTGAAGAAGATCTTTTTTCAATGTTATTACCCGACTAGACTCAGACAGGTTTCAGTAAAAACCTCTTCTACTAAAACCGAGATGAATAGTCATTGATAATGCACTGAGGTTCATGTGTGTAAGACACACAAACATCCTGTGGGGAAACAAGAAGGCTGAATGTCAGGCAACATTGATTGACATACAGTTGTCTGATGAGAAACAGGGAGCTTAGAAGGAAGAGAGGATTGGCACCTTGTAGTGCTCCCTGCAAAGTGCTGAAGAAATGTTGCTTTGCACATCACCATTGTTTCACAAATATTACCCTAAAGGTCTGTGCTTTACAGATCAAGAAAAAACAGACGTGTTTGCAAAGCTTATGAAGGGAGCGAAAAATTCACCCCCAACTCTATTAGCATAAAATTAATATGACCTGAGAACATATGGTGTTTCATGCTCAGCGGAGCAAATAAAGGCTTCATGTGATCTGTAAAGCAGCTTTTTCAAAGTGTTTGAACTCAAACACCTGCTTTTATTATTAAATCTGGAATAGTTACCTAATTTTAAGTCTTTGTCATGTCTTCTAATTCCCTAGATTATAAGTGCTCCTGTGCAGATTCTTGATTAATTCGATAAAAAGCTGTGTGCCTGCCGCATGAATACGTTAAAAGAATATTCACATCATGTGGTCTCTCGACTGCATGGGGCGAACGCAGGAGAAATGCAGTCAAGTCAAAGTCAGTGCTGTGTAGGGAAACAGAAACAGATCCAGTATTCAAAGAAAGTGAATTATATAGTTTAAACCACATGATGGAAGCTCTTAGAGTCCTTTATGTGAAAATGTTTAACATTGAGATGAGGAGATTAAAGAAGAGGTAACTTTAGATCATTCGAGTGATACATGGAATAACTTGAATCTTAGAGGTCACAGTGCTCTGGGCGTTGACTAATTGATGAACGATTGTATATATGTGGTATGACCGATTCAGGTCTGGAACTGAGCTGACATCTGTTAAATTAGCGGATCAAGTCGTGTTTTTCTCATAATGTCTTTATGAAAGCTTTAATCGACCTACTCGACCCTGGATGGAAGCTCTCAATTCCATGTTGTACAAAACACACGTTACCATGTTTCAGTCCATCCTCTCTGTCTTCTGCCTGCTCCACTTTTCAGAAAATGTGTGCTCAAACAGGCTGTTTGGAGATTTTCCCTTCATGCCATCACAAAGGGCAGTAGCCCCTCCCCCAGGTGGGTGACACTCCCACAGCTAGGTGTTTGTTCTGCCCTCTGAGTCTGCCTTCTCACCGTAAACAATAGGACATGGAGCCAGAAAGCAGCGAGTACACCCGAGCCCTTCCAGAGAGGGGGCGTGGTCAGACACAGCTCATTTACATATTTAAAGCTACAGACACAGAAACAGCCTGTTCTGAGCAGGGCTGAAATAGCAGAAGATTAAGGATTTGAAATTTTTCGCCCACTAAACCTGCAAGACCCCGTGTAATTCACATTCACTCAGGACTGAACACTCACAGTTTTGTATTTAACAACGTCATGGGGCGGCTGTGGAACAGTGGTAAAGTTGGCCGTGTCCTGCTTCTACATCAGTGGCGTGCGAATGTAACAATGGATTAGTTAATACCGATGGTCTGTTCACATAGCAACCTTCACCATCAGAGGTGTGGCCTGCGGTGTAAAAGTGCTTCAATCATGGTTTTTCATTGAAAATCCTGAGGCTTGACTGGCAGAAGGATTTCAACTTGAAGTCTGCTGTATCGACGTGTCCATTTGTTGTTGTTGTCTCTTACCTTTGTCAGCCCACCTTTACAGGGTTTGATTGTGTTAGTGTTGTGTTAACGCCACCATATGCTGGCCAATGAAATACCAATAATCCAGTGAAAAAACAAGATGAAAGTATTTTTAGATGTTTCTTTCATTTCCTTATTGTTCAATCTTAGTCTTAAATGTTATTACCGATATATGAAGTGTAGAATTTTTCATTAAACCCTTGTGACTAAGATCTTAAAGAAAATCTTCGACTGATTTGTTTAATGGCAAAATAAGCCTGTTCGTCCCATCGTTTGATTTAATCTCCTTGTTGTGAAAGTGGTGCAGCCTTAAGCACTGTTGCATCACAGCAACACGATTCGTGGATTACAGAGGCCTTTCACTGTGTGGCTTCTCTCTAAGTACTTCCACTCCTGCAGGAGTGTGATCCAGAGACGTGCTGGGTCGGCTCATTGGGGTCTCTGAACTGAACTTATCTTACTTATCTCATTCATAAGAGTACGTGTTTGTCTGTTTCTAAATGTCAGCCCTTTGATGCTGGTGACCTGTCATGGTTGTGTTAAGCCTCTCTCACCCAACGGCTGCTTCAATGGCCTCCAGTTCCCTCCCACCTCTCACCAGGGTAAACGGTAAGGCTGAACGATTTTAGGAAAAGATTGAATTGCGATTTATCTGGCAGAAATTGCTGATTTTTACCACGATTTTCTTCAAATCAAGCTTGTGCAATGTTCTCAATGTACAGTAACATTTACAAACATGACCGGAAATGACATCATACCAGTTAAAACTTTAAATGCCAGAACTCTAAATTAATAGAATGAAAACTAAAGTTAAGAATTGATTTCAGAAGAAGAAACACACAGACGGTGTGATGTTCTTGTTTTTAGTGTCAAGCTAGCGGATCAAGCTAGCTGACTTTTCGGTTGTTTGGCATATTATGAGATGAATAACTTCTGTTTTGGTGTTACAGCTTCCTTTATTAAAGACTGGACAAAGAAACTTAAGCTTCTTTATTGGAGGAAAACTGTTAGCTATCTGTCGAGCTGTGTATCAGGCTAAAGAAGTCACACAGGGACAGAATAGACGGCGTGTGTAAATTGACACAACAGCTCCTGGGTCAGTTGGGAGAAGCACTGCCAAACAAAACCGCAGCTTTGGCGATCACGTGATCGCGTTTTTTGAAATCGCGATTTCGATCAGAAAACGATAAATCGTTCAGCCTTAGTAAACGGTGTCCATCATTCATTCTTTGTCTTTTTTTAAGGGGCACATCATTGTCCTTATTTGTCTCACATGCCCTGAGTAACTGTATTCAGTTAAGCTAAGCTCAGGGGAGCTCCCTTGTCCAATGTATAGTAAATGATGTGCTATGAGGTATGTAAGGAAAAGTTTTTTCTTCATAAGTAATGTGATAAGAGTGCCACACATCACGTGATGTTGAGATATTGCTCGTCAAGCATCAGTCTTTGTAAGACTGGTCATGTCCGTGCTGGCATAGCTGAGCAATTTAGTTTGCCCTTTACGACTCTCAAGCACATGATTTACTGACTAATGGTCCATGCCAACCCAGAAAGAGGTTTGTCCTTTACTAAATGAAGAGACGAGCGTCTTGTCACAAGCCCCTTACAGACTGCTGTTTCCAGCCCCTTAATGTTTTGCCTATGACGTGAATGTGCCGCAGGCATAATTAGGTACGAAGTGATCCACCTCTGTAGCGTCTTCTGAAGTGGTAACTGAGGCGTTACAGAGGCGAGACCGTTACAGCAGAGCCAGTGAGGGAGGGCAGCGCTGTGTGTGCGCACATCTGACTCATACTGTGTATTGTAGCTCCTTCTGGTACACAATGTAAAGCTTGAGACGAGGACGCTAATATAACGCTGTTGCGGAATCAATTTTGAATATACAACAGGCGTGATGACCGCCGAGCTTAGAGACGTCACTTTTGTGGAACAGCAGTCGGAAAAGGGGTAGAGACCAGTGGGTGTGGACTGTAGCTGTTTCCGTTCTACGTTCGTGAAGCTTTTTTACGGCCCTCATGGGCGCTGTCATCTTGGAATTTTGCAACCAGAGTCTGCGCAGTAGGGTCCGGCGGGAGGAGCCCTGGCAACACGCCCCGCCCACTTTGCGTACCGCTCTGATAGCTTACGCAGCCCAGCTACGCCAAGAACTTAAGAATCTTTACGGAAAGAAATTCATCTACCGACCATAAACGTGAGTACAAAACCACCATATATTTCAAATCAAATATCTAAACGTAATTCATTCAGAAACTAAGAAAATCACACTTTTTATATTAATTATTGAATTTAAACGTTTTTTCGTGTCCTGTATGTCTTGTATATATTGCAACTGGATGCCTTGAATTTCCCTCAGGATCAATCAATCAATCTATCTATCTGTCTATCTATCTATCTATCGTCTTTAACTCTGTGGGTTATTAAACCTTTTATTTTTGGCAAAAAACGAACTATTTTAGCTAAGTTAGCAACATAAGCTGTGTACAGATCTAACATATGCTGGTGAAAATATGTTATATGATAGAAAGTAGTGGTGCACATAGTACTAAAGTTATATCTGCTGTCAGTAGTTACTTCAGGTCTATGTACATTTACAGAGTATATGTGTTTCTGTGCATAACTGTGGAGTTGGTAAATGAATCTGTTTCATGAAGGTTTCTGCTTGTATGGACCTTTTCTCTGGTTCTTTTCCTTGTCTAAGATGTTTATCTCATTGTTTTTTTAGACACAAGGAAGAAGAAAGATGGCTGATACAGACACCCCTGCCAGCTCACCTGATGGTCTCCCTTACTTTGTTCTCTTCTCGGTGAACACCTTTGGACTGTGGAAGAAAGAGAGCAAACTCCTCACAGAGAGACTCCTGTCAGACAGGGATTCAAACCAGTAACCTCCTCACTTTTATAACTGAACCACCGTTCAGACTATGTGTTATAAATCAAATAAAGTATTTATTGATTTAAACCTTTTCTCTCCTGTTTTAAGCTGTAAAAACATAGAATGTCTCATGTTCTTGTAGGGTCATGACAGAAGTCACAGCTGGGAAACAAATAGCTTTAAAAGTACTTCAACACTCGAGTATTTAACATTTAATGCAGGTTAGTGTTAAAGACAGCATGCACATAAAGACAGTAGAGTGGTATGATACAGACACGACTGAGAAGGCAATTACATTATTATATTTTATTCAATCACATGAAATGTAACACTAGTCTTGTAACTTGAACAAATACAGATTGTGCTTAAAAACATAGTGTGGTATTTTAAGCTACTTTCTTTCACTTGATTGTTCAGTTAGATGGAGGTAGTATTTAAGGTTTTTGTGGGTTATACAGGTTTGAAAGAGGCAAATGAATGCACAGTATTTTAAAGTTATGGAAGATTAATCTAAAAATAACAAAAAGAAACTGTGGCGTATAAGAAAAACAGCCTCTCTTTTCTTCCATTCATCTTTTGAATGAATAGTCAAACATTGCTCAGGACGTGCGAGCTGCGTCCTCTGTGGCTCAGGCGCGACAATCGGCCCACTGTTTCACATCAGACCGCCGTCCAGTGTAAGATCAGACCAAACGCCCTGGTAAGAGAAGCAGTGGTCAGGTCCTCCAATCCGTCTTACAGAGCAGCAGCAGCAGGCTTTGGAGGACGAGCTGAGAGAGAGAGAGAGAGAGAGAGAGAGAGAGAGAGAGAGAGAGGAAATCCTCAGTTTAATGTACCGTAAATTCCGTACTATTGAGCGCACCTGGATATAAGCCGCACCGGCTAAAAATAAGTAAATAAATGTATTTGTACATATATAAGCCGCACTTGATTATAAGCCGCAGGTGTCCACGCTATAACAAGAGCTATTTACACAGACGTAGGCTACCGGTAACATCCGCAAATACTGTAGCGTCCGTACGGACGTTAAAGGACGACGAGAGCGTTCAAATAATAACTTTTAATAACCCGATCACTGTCGGCCGTGACCACGCCGTTTACAGCAGAGAGCAACACATAACTTGCCGTAACAATCCAACTCTCTCCCCCAGCGTTCTCTCATACAGCCGCTCAACACGTTCTCGCTGGTGCATTCACTGACTCTCCACATAATCGGAATTATGAACACATTATCAACTACTGACTTTACAACATGAACCGTTACAATACGAAGCCTAGCCGACGGTGTCTGTAACACGGCTGATGAAAAAGATGACCGTAATATATTTCACAAGAAAAAGTCCATCCATTCACTGCCTCAGAATGACTTCATTACTCACTTCCTCAGTCTCTGTTGTCGCTGTCAGTGTCATCTTAACGTGCAGCAGCTCTGTTAGCTTCTTTGACAGCCAGGTCGATCGCCTTTAACTTGAAAGCTGCATCATATGTATTTCTCCGTGTGTTTTCCATGATGAGGGTGCGTGCATGAAGCGCAAAATGACTGATATTAAGATCCGACGTGACGAAGTCAAATGTTTTTGCGGCAGAAGCTCATTGTCCCCCATAAATCCATGCATTAGCCGCACCGGAGTAGAAGCCGCAGTGCTCGAAGTGTGAGAAAAAAGTAGCGGCTTATAGTCCGGAATTTACGGTATAATATGTTGGTGAAAACAGGGAAATACCTATTAAAAGACATAAAATCTTCATTAATGATTATAGATGCAAAATAAAAAACATTAATATATAATTTTGTGAGAAACGTGATCTTTATGCCTTCTTTTATTGAGCCTGTCTGTCTCCTCCTAACCACCATAACAAGCAGCCTGTTTTTGTAGTCTGTGTCAGGTTTTGTCAAGTTGTAACACAATTTATTAATAAGCGTCATTAAATGTACAACATGATCAATTTGTGATTATTGGATTGGTAATGTGTGTGTAAGCTCATGCTGAATATTTGACAGATTTAAGCAGTATGATGCTTGGTTAATATTATATTACACCACCGCTGATTGTTTGTGTTCACGTTTCTGTCAGTCTCTTAAATCAGACAGAAGTTAAATTAGATCAGAGCTTACTTTAGTTTTATCCTGATATCTAGAGAAATATTCTACCTCATTATACAGTATTATAAATATCAGGCTGCATGGTGACATGTTAATGTCTGTATAACACACTCTTTACACAGACTGTAAACATGTACACATCAGTAATTATACAGATTTATAGTATTTAGCTTTGTTTTTGTCCTTGATACTTTTTTAAAAACCTTACCAGACCTATTCATTATTTACTGAAACATAACTGTACAGTCAATGAACGGCATCTATGAGCTGATTTTAATTACAAAGTTTTGGCTTTAAATACAATTTCACTCACAAAAACGATATAACAATATCAAGAAACACAGCATGTCAGTTATTAGGTTTGCTCATATTAAAAAGTAAAATAAAAACATAAATCATGCCTGACAAGTAACCTAGCTTAGACTGCTAATATGTTAGCTCGCTCATAACACTTTAAGCAATGACAGATAAATCAAACTTTATTACTTACTGTAAAAACTGCAAAGCTCCCTTAGAGTCCACAGGTCCGTGACATTAGTTTACTGCAGATAATACAGCTTTCACCAGCTCAAAAAAGACGAAATAACTGAACAGAAAAGCTCCATGTCGTCTCAGCTTCACTTCACGACGTAACTGCTTATTTACCAAGAGCGCTACGCAAGATCATCGCCATGTATGACGTAAAATCCCGTTTTTTAACCTCAGATAACTTATTTAAAACAAACTTCACAGAAAAATGAGCACTTGAAAACCATGTAGGGTGATAATATCTAATGATCACAGCAGAGTTTAGGTCTGGAAAAAAATTATGTGACGAGTATTTTAACTTAACAGTTTGACCCAAGTCCCGTCTGTTATCATTGAGGAGGCGGGGTTTATGACCTATACTGCAGCCAGTCAGTAGGGGGCGATCTAAAAATAAAAGCTTCACTTCACAGGGGACCTTGTCCCGTCCATTATTTTTACAGTCTATGGTAGAGACTAAGAAAACCACTTTCACATAACGCAACACTGAAAATATCTGGATAATTTTGTCGGACTGCTCCTTGAATCCTGATCTGGTTGTTTACTTGTGCGTCTCACAGCGAGAGACTATCCTGGTCAGACGGGAGGGGGGCCGGAGCTGACATGATGGAAATAAACAACCTGAATGTGGTGGATGAAGCTAAATGACACCATAATGGAAACACTTGTCTTTATGGCAATGCTCCGTGGAGTTCAACAGAATCACAATGTCAAAGAGTGGAGAAGGACAGACTGGAGATCAGAGAACAAGCTGAAGCAGTTTCATGAAAGAGACTGTAGCTGCCACGATGGTCACAGAACATCAACGTCACCAACCTCTCCCCCTCAGGACATCTCCTGATTATATCATGCTGCCTTCTCAAATCACTCATTAATGTCTCCTTCTGGAAACATGACAGGATTTCCCCCCGAACCTTCATTAGTCTGACATTTACCATCCATGTATCAGGATGTAGACGCAAACAGAAAGCAGCAGCAAAACAAAAATTGTTTGATGTCCCATAGAATGACGCTGTGTTGGCTCCTTTTTAACCCCAAAGTGATGGATGGTAACTTGGGAACATGCTGTATGTATCCGAGTCTTTTTAGAAATCAGGAATAAAAACACTACACACTGTTTCATCAGAATCTTACAGTTATTATTACATTGTCATAGAACTTCTGTCATGACTTAGATAATGTGTAATGTTAGTTCACTGTTGCTGATGTCAGTCAGAGCTGATACAGTTGAGCTTTGTCTCGAGACCACGGACAGCTGGGAGCGAGTCAGCAGTGTGGAGTCAAGTCTTGATCGTTTCCTCGACACTCATCACGTTCAAACATTTAATAACTGTGATTGGATGTCTAATTACAAACATTACTGGTCTAACCATGACGCTCATTTTCAATTAAATTATTTCCCTGCTGTTTGTACATGTGAATCTGTTTCAGTTCTGCACCAAAAGTTTAAACCAGTAAACCACTTGACTTAGCTCGGTTGGTAGAGTATGTTGTCTCACACCAGAAGGTCGGGGGTTTGATCCCCACCTATGTAGTCACATGTCCTATGTATCCTTGGGCAAGACACTATAACGCCACATTGCTCCCACTACCACATTAGCTGCGTATCATTGTTTTATAATTTATTTAATTTATTGAACATGTTGAAATACAATAATACAAATAAGATATATGAACAATAAAGAAAATTGAGTATGAAAGGGAATAATTAACAGTGGTTTAGCCTCTACCATCAGTGTGTGAATGTTTCGTTTGAACTGCAGCGTAAAAACAAGTATAAAAGTCACCTATTACCAATTCATCTTTTACCTGAATGATAAAACAGACCTAAATAAAAGTGACGGCCCACACTCTCTCTCTCTGCTTGATCACTGTCCTATCGCTACGATAAAACAAGACATCTTTACAACAGTAAATAATGCTGGCATGTGATTGTAGTCGGGCTCTATAATAAATGCCTACATTAAAAAAACATTCAACTTGATCTTTGTTGTGTGATCTGATCAAATTTATGATCAAGTTTCCCAAAGGTCAGACGTGGAGGTCACTGCTGATCAAACAGTACATAGTGAACTCCGTTTGAAAGGTTGGCTTAATTTATTAAGGTTTAAGAGGATAACGTCCACATGGTGGAGTAATCACTTTTAATGTCCTGTCCTGTCTGCAGCTTTAATACAGTGCACGCTGGTTCAGCTACTGTTTGATGACTTTATCACTATTTCTGTTATGATGCCCATGACATCACACTTATCAATATTTATACGGCTGTGACCTCTGAAAGCAAAACAGGATTTGAAAGTGTAAAAATCTGAAGCTGAATCATAAACTCTGCAACTGAAAAAATAAGACTTTAAATTAAGGTTGAACGATTTATCGTTTTCTGATCGAAATCGCGATTTTAAAAAACGTGATCGCCAAAGCCGTGGTTTTTCGCGGTGCGTCTCCCGACTGACCCAGGAGCTGTTGTGTGAATTTACACACGCCGCCTATTCTGCCCCTGTGTGACTTCTTTAGCCTGATACACAGCTCGACAGATAGCTAACAGTTTTCCTCCAATAAAGAAGCTGAAGTTTCTTTGGCCAGTCTTTAATAAAGGAAGCTGTAAAACTAAACATAAGTTATTCATCTCATAATATGCTAACGTCTATGAGAATTTGAATAGGAATGCTAGCGGTTAGCATTGCGAATGTGTCAATTGTTGTTATCTCACGTTGTAACCTTATTAAACATACTCAAAAGAAACATGAAATGTCGCTCACAGGCAAATGTTTAAGCCGTATAGATAGAAGAAAATATGGAGACATTGTTGGCTTCTCTTCAGTGAACTAAGTCACCTACGGCAACCCCAAAGGCCCAAAATATACCAACACTTATGACCAGATTTCTGTCAAACTGACACTAAAAACAAGAACATCACACCGTCTGTGTTTCTTCTTAATAAATAAATCTGAAATTAATTCTTAACTTTTGTTTTCATTCTACAAGCAGGTTTGTAGGGACGACCCGAGACGAGGGTTGAATGTCTGATGATTTGAAGAAAATTGGGTTAAAAATCGCAATTTCTGCCAGAAAAATCGCAATTCAATCTTTTCCTAAAATTGTTCAGCCTTACTTTAAATATTAATACATGCAAGAGTGAAAAATGAAAATAAATAATTAATTCAAAGAATTCCAGAGTTTAACTTTTATACTTTTTGTGTACTTTATTTTTATTTTGAACACATCAAGCTCCAAACTTTAGCTTTCAGGGTTTTTTTTTTCTTAAATGATCAAAACTTTTGGCCTTGATGTAGCTCCATATATTTACCCAAGGAGAAATCTTAGAAGACAGCATTCCTCTCTTAATTAGATTTTTCTTGTTGGTCAGAGGCATGTTAGAGAACAGAGAAATGTGCTACACTGAACAATTCTTCTTGGAAGAAATTTTGTCCAAAAATGACCCTTTTTTCAAGTGTATTTTTAGTGAGCTACTTTATTAAGTCTTGTAGTTGTCTCGAGGGCCAGATCTTCGTCTACTGCTGCTCTGTTTACGGCTGACTTCCAGGACAGACATTTCCTTTGATTCACAGTGCTGTAGCAGATGTACGGGTCAACACAGGACACAGTGAAAACACAAAGACATGATCGCTCTTTGGCCTCAAACCCAATTTGGACCAAACTTGGCACAATGGCTCAGCCCAATAAAACATGGTGCTACTGTATTTGACTGGCTCATAAACAATCAACCACAAAAGCCAACATAGCATCCTTGAAGTCTGGAATGAAGATAAGATAAGATAATCCTTTAATCATCTAGCGAGCACAGAAATGTTCAGTGTTACAGCAGCAAAGCAGGATAGCAGGAGAAAATCACACAGTGCAAAAAATTAAAATAGATAAAAATATAAGTGTAGAAAAAAATATGCATTAAAACAATAATTAAAGAGCTCGTGAAATATGCATCAAAAAAAGTTGCAGCAGAATGTCAGAAAAGAGCTGAAAGTGTCCTCCTGCGTGATGTTTTCTGTGATCAGAGAAGAAAGGTGCTTCTCCCTGTTTGACTTTGTGAAGTTTGTCCTCCTTCCACGGACAGTTTGATAGTTGATCTCTCAGCCTGTGCTGAAAGTCGTGCTGCCTGCTTAATTGAACCTGCGAGCTTTATTTACTGAACTGTAAAACGCTGTTTGCTTTAAATGCCACATTATGACCTCACTGTGGAGGGAAGATGGTACACAGTGGCCCCGCCGGCGTCGTCAGCATGTCTTTGCTTCTCAGCTTTAAAGAGCATATTGCAGGTTAAAGACAAAACTTAACTAATCATAGGAAAATACGTTAACGATACTGTTTTTAAAGAAATTCGGAAATGAATAACCCACAGGGTCTCCTGGAGACGTTTTAGTCTTTGCCCTTTACTTTCACATTCGGCTGTGACGTAACATAAGGGAGTCCCACTGAATCCCCGTCTGTTTAACATTGAAAATCATGGATCCGAGTGTCACTCCCGTCAATAAAGAGGAAGAAAACATGTATTCCTTTACATATAATGGTGTGCTGGCTTATTATTCTGAACCTGTTAGATGTGATAGAGAGCAGAAACAGGCAGGATTAGAGGAATAACGGCCTCAGGAGAGAAGCTGTGGTGTGAGGAGAGACCCGGAGCAGGCGTCCTGCTGAGTGACAGGTGTCAGCTCGCCATATATGGGCGAGTGCTTTGTTCAGCTTATCAGCTTATGTAAAGTTTGTAATCACATTCAATCAATTAAAAAACTATTTGTAGAAGGTGCGAGTGCCGATCATTCACCTTTACATTGTATGGGAGCTGCTCGTAAAAACGGCAAATCTGTACAACGTATTACAGTGCCGTGCTGTGCGTGCGCGAGAGAGAGAGAGACAGACAGACAGACATAGAACCCGATTACACGGCCTGTGCAAATGCAGCACCATGTCTTTATTGTTTATTCCTCATGCAGCCCAGTGCTCACGTTGTTATAGAAAATACAGTGTATGCTGCAGGATTCTCCTGACGTGAGTTCACAGCGCACGTCCACTGAACGTAATCCACACAAACATGCACAACAGCGCACACACACTCCACACTTTAATACGCTTTTGCACATATATTAGGCTACTACAAAAAGTTTAACATTTTAATGGGATAGAGGACCGACAGACGTAAAGCTTGTGTTTCGTTTTGTTTCCAAACTGCGCGTTCCGTCTTTCCCCACGGCATACACACACACACACACACACACACACACACACACACACACACGCTCTCTTGCAGCAGAGTTGGATTTATAATAAATCGTATGACTACATATATTAATACAGACTGTCCGGTTTCTATTACGCGCAAACTAGAGAATATAACAGAGGATTCCAGCAGATCAAATCATTAAATGCTGCGTATATAATATTTAATGTTAAACAGCCATAGATTTAAATCATTAATAAGGAAACGCTTTTGTGTCTGATGCCGAAATATTCAACGTGTCTGTTCGATCGTTTCTGAGGTTGTGAGAATAATTCACCAAAACACACTATGAATAATCAAGCCACTTACACTGTGCACCCGAATGTGCGCCGCGCAAGTTACAAACTATTGCAGTGAAGAGAGTTTGCTGCAGGGAGGCATCCTGTCTATTCTCACTCACTACCACGTATCATTACTCCTCTTTAATCATGTTTTAGCCTGTTTTTTGTGCTTTAATTCTTTTGTGCTGCCTTCTAAATGTTTGTTTGTAAAGTGTTTGATGCTCTTGGTGCAAGACAAGTTCCCCCAGGGGCAAAAAAGGCTTCATTCATTCATTCATACACGGACGCATAAAGCCGATCAAAGCAGAGTGACAGAACACGACTCCCTTATGTTACGTCATATGACGCGTTGTTGAAAAAAAAGCGAGTTCTAAACAGCGATGCTAAAAACAGCCACTTTCTCCTTTAAATTAGAGCACTTATGTGTTGAAGAACATACAGAACATTGATGTACTTATTCTACAGCCCTTATCTGACAACATGAAGTGTTAATCTCAACTTTTTTTTAACCTGCAATATGCTCATTAACACACAGTATGTAAATGCCCAGAAGTGAACTTGAATTCTGTGTGTTTGAATAAACTACTACACACGTGTTGGAGAGAAAATCTGCGTCTCTACTTCACCAGCTGTCTGGTTTATTCAGAACGATTTTACTGCATACTAAACTTCGAGCTGTTTTTCTACTCTGTGGGAAGCAGACAGACGAAGTGCTTACAGAGTGGTGGGCACTACAGGAACACAGACCCTTTAACTCCAAGGTTTTAACAAGTTATTGATTATAAACTTTCATGGCACAGTCAGTAATTACTTTTTTAAGTTTGTCTTTTTCTCAGACTTAAAGACTTCACACAACAAAGAAATCCGATCACTCTATTCAATAAGAAAAGCATCCCCCCCATTTCAATTCATCCACTAATTTAGAAAATAAATCAACTGTCTAATGTGTGTAGATTTGAGATTATACGGTGTTCAGACTCTCGATGTGATACTAGCTCCACTGTGAAATGTCATTTCTAAGCATATGCATGACTGTGAGAGGTGGCTGTGGCTTAGTGGTAGAGTGCCAGCTCCTGCAGTCACACGTCGAATGCCTTTGGGCAAGAAACTGAGCCCCAAGTACTCGCTGCTGTGAGAGCACTGTGTCAATGTGTGTGAAAGGATTAGTTCAGACTGATGGTCACTTAACACAACAGCCTTGACAATCAGTGTGTGAGTGTGTGTGTGTGTGTGTGTGTGTCCGGTGGTGTCCTCATTTCAGACTAGAAATGAAAAATACAAGCTCAAGTCCATTTACCATTTTTAAGACACAGATCTGATAAAATGATCTAACTTGGTCCATGATCTATTTCATGTCCTTACATAGTTAAAAACTGTGATGGGACTGGTGGCGCCGATAGCGCAGCGGCAGCGCGAGCACCATGTTGCGAGGCTTTGCTCCTTGCGCGGGCGGCCCGGGTTCGCGTCCGGCCTGTGGCCACCTTCCCGCATGTCTCTCCCCACTCTCTCCCTGTTTCCGACTCTATCCACTGTCCTATCAATAAAGGCAAAAAGGCCAAAAATAAACCTTTAAAAAAAAAAAACTGTGATGGGACTTTAAAATATAATGTCATGTAAAAAATGAAGTGTCTGACGCATAGGGAAATCTTCCGTTGGTGAAGCCTCAAGAAAGTTCAGATTGATTTAAGTTTTTACATTGGGCCAAAAATCAGCTAAAAGACTGGAAGAGTGAAGACGTATTTTTGTAGGCCAACCCTGAAGTAGCTTCTCCAAGGGTTCAAATTTATGAATGATGGTCATCATTTCATATTTCAGCTGATATGGATGATATAAATATAAATGTTTGTTAAAGATCTTTTTTGTGTTTTAGTAAAGCAGAGCGACAGAGAGGCTGAACTCTCACAATAACTGGTATTAACAAGCTACAGACTGTGTGAGTACACCCTATATAGAATAATAAAAATACTCTTCTTACAGGGTCTCCCTATAGACTGGAAAAGTGATGACGGGTTATTGTAGGCTAACCCTAAAGTACGTTCTCCATGGGTTCGAATGAGAATTCTCCTATGGGATTTTTGCATTGGATTTTGGATCATTGCAGAAAATAATCTCTGTCAAACACACGTTTCTGATGTGTAGCTGTTTAGTTCAGCTGGTTTTGACAAGCTAGCTAAATGTTAGCTTAATACGTTTTTTGTTCACCTAATATTTAGAAGAGCTCTGAAAAACATGACTAGAGACTGTAAGGAGGATTAGTGAGAGAGTTCCTGGCGTGATGACGTTTAATGTCTCCATGACAACCACTGTAGTCTCATTTAGCCACTTGGTAGCAACCGCCATTTTAAGTTTGCGTAAAAACTTTAAAACTCACAAGTGGGATCTTAGCTAACGTAGTTTATCTTTTCTAACAAAACATCAACATCTCTTCAGCTTGTGTTAACCACAGACCTTATTTCAGGCGTCTAAACACAAACACATTCAAAATCCACATTGACTTTTAGAGTTAGGAACCCATGGAGCTAACATGCTAACTCACTTCCTGGTTTTAGGACTCATTCCTGTGCCAGTCTATATAATCGAGTAATCGAATAAATCATACTTTTGCTTCATTAAGGTTTAACTCGTCTCGGGTCGTCCCTACAAACCTGCTTGTGGTCTTTGCAGTTACCATGGTAACGCCTGCTTGCTACAACCAACCACCTGTGCTCTACAGCTGCTGACACTCACCATATTACTGACAGGGTCCCAAACTGACCTTTGGATTCACTGGTCAAGGTGGCAGGTAGATGAAACATACAGACCAAACATGTTTTAATGGCTGAAAGAACAAATAGTGTTTTTGTGTTACAGTACATTTAACTGAGAAAGCATTATGTTCTGTTGAATCAATCACAGAATCAATCATTCTGTCAGAGCAGGAAATTGAGAAACTTTAAATATATATTTGCTTGTTCCCCCACTGCATTAACATTACAGACTAAAAACTAAAATCCATCAGAGAATAATTATTCCATAAAACAAGTTCTCTCTTGATTTAGCTTTGACAAAATTAGACTCATCATATAATCAGCCTGTTTATTATAAGACGTGCATCTCTGTTTGCTCCTGCTGCGCGTGCATTCAGTGCACTTACAGACTGAGACTACAGAGACCATAGACATGTCTATGACAGAGACTGTGAGAGGACGCTGCTATCGTTACGTTAGCTGCAGACATGGAGAGAGTGAACAGAGAAAAGACGACAGTTTAACCAGATCACGTGTTCCCGACTCGGTCGTATGGATCACAGATCAACTGTGTGCTGACTAAAAGTTAAAAGAGGCGCGGCACACTCTTGTGTGCGTGTGTGTAGGTGCGTGTGCGTTAGCCTTGAAGTGTCTGTGTGTCAGACTCAGCGTGCAGCAGAGAGAGGAGCAGTTAGCTGCAGCTACATTAAATGTGTTTTATACTCATAGTATAGTTTTGATGACGCAAAAAATTCCTCGATGAACTTTTGTAATGGAATTATTCGAATTATTCAAGGAATCGTTTCAGCTCTAATATACACTGCAAATGTTCTTACATTTCTTTTCACTACTGTAACATTTCCTAAGGTTAAAGCAAAAACTCTCGACGGTAGAAGAGTTCTCTTTGTTTTGTTGGAGAGTTACAACTGAGAGAAGGTTAAAAATCTCTTTGTTCAGGAAAGTTACAAGATGATCTCTGGCCTTCCTTCCTCTGTTGGAGTGACCCAAGGTCTGATCAGTTTACACCTGCACTTTAGGTTTTCAATCCTGACTTCGTGGGCAGTCATGATTTAGGTCAGGGTTTCTTAACCATAGGGCCGCGGCCCGAGCGCCCCTTGGAAGGGCCGCGAGCGCCACCTGCAGGGCCGCAAGGGGATAATATGTTTGCATCTGTGGGCCGTAAGGGCCGTGATCGTTGGCCTGCAGTATACTCTCCGACCACCAGAGGCAGTATCATCAGTTAGAAGTAGTGGAACTTTACAACGCGACACTCAGCAGTATAACCACTTCCTCCACAACATCCTGTTTAGCGGCTAGCTCTCCCAGGTCTTACCTAAACGCTGCGTATGGTCGCCCTGTGCTCGGGTAAAGGTTGAACTATTTGCCGCAAGTATTCGTTGCTCTTTCGGCGGCGACACACGATGTCTCATATCAAGGTTCTGTTTTAAAAGACGATACAACGCCAATAGCTGCTGAAGCACATAGCCGCCGCCATTGTTGTTTGTTCTCGACTACTGCGCATGTCCAAATGTTTCGTCTTGCTGTCACAGCGTCTCCGTGTAAACGGGGCCTGAATCTGAATGGAAACATAATGGAGAGGTTCTTAAAACGAAAAAATAATGACAGCAACGGGGGCAGCGCTACACAAAACAGAATGCTCTTTTTAATTTCACCAAATCTACCTAACTTCATTGAGCACCTAATTTTATTGCTTGTGTTGCTAAGTTTATATTGGGTTACTTATTTGACAAACATGCACTTAAACATGGTTTTATATGAGCAAAATTAATTAAATGATCTTAACTTGTGCAAGGTTTTATGCATAATTAGCCTATGTATAGGTTATATATTGATTAAAAAACATACAAATGAAGAACAGGATTCATTATTACAACATAGTGACACAAATAGCTATTAAATAAAAATGACCGCAAAAGTTAAATCAGAACCATTCACTCGATTGGGCCCCAGACTACCTTGCCCTGAAAATGTTGGGCCCCAAGGTCAAAAAGGTTAAGAAACCCTGATTTAGGTGCTGCAGTGAGTTTGTAAATATAAACAGGATGTGTAGATATGAGTTCATGAATTATTCCACCCTTGCAGATATGTTACATATTTTGGCTCCCTGCAGTGCAGCTGTATTTATGCAGTTATGTGTCCTGTTTATGTGATGCAGCTTTACTGTTTTCGTCTTCTCCTCTGCTTCCCAGGACATTCCCACTGATTTCAGTGATGGAGAACGAGACATGGACACAACCGTCACATATCCCCCATTATCTCCTACGTGGTGACCCCTTTGCCTCCAGGCTCTCCAGAGAGGCGGATATTGTTGCAGCTTTTTACATCTGTATCATAGGTAAGTCTCTCATCAGAATCAGACATACTTTGTCAATCCCAGAGGGAATTTGGTTTGTTGACGTTGCTCGTCTTTACGTGGCCGGGATGACTCCATCAGTTGTTGACTTTATTCTTACGACTCTGGGTGGCGCAGACAGTCTGGAAGCCGTTCAGGGAGACATTGTTGTCGGGAACATCTTGATGCAGCCACGTCTCAGTGAATCACATCAGGCTGCACTTCTGCTAGCTCACCCATCTTATTCCCCAGGGACCTCACGTCACCTATGATGAGAGTTGGAAGACACGGCTTAAAACTCCTCTCCATAAGTCTCTCCAAGGTCCCACTCTCTTCTCTCGCCACTTCTTTCCTCCTCTGCATCCCCTGTGTCTCCAGAATTGTATTTCCATTTTTTTAGTGTGGGGCTCATTCTGTTCAGACTGGTGAGACAAACCCACTGATTAATTTTCTGTGTCCAGCTTTGGATCTGGATTTTGTTTTGATTGAAGCTCTCACACAGGTAGGCTCAGGGAAAAGGAAGTCATCGACCTGTTTTTTAACCACAGCTGACGGACATGTTCGTTCAGTGCATGTGTGAGAGGAAGTAACTCTCCATGCAAGCGGTGGTAGTCTTTTGTTATGATATGAGAAGACCGTCGCTCACCACTCGTAATATAGGTACTTCTCATCCAGAATAATTTCAGATAAAAAGAAAACAGCTCCTTGGTGTGTCAGGACCTTTAGTAGTTGTGACATCCTGTCAGGATTCTGTTCAGCTGAAAGTCCTCTCTCGAGATCTGCCATGCTTTTCTCACCTTGCGAAGCAGTGTGCATTGTTTTTATTCAGCCTTGCTGCTCCCCCCTGTTTTAACCCCAGGGGGGCCCCGCTTTGAGAATCACTGTTGTAAAGAACGTTTTCTCTTCATCTGTTCATAAACACCTCAGCTTGTCACTGTAAACTGAAATAGAGTGCAGCTGAATCAGAGGCAGCATCTTCTTTCACGTTGAGTTAAGCCCTGAAAAGGATTAAGGTACTTCAGTCCATCTCAGAGACACTTAAAACATGTGTTTTTATTTCAACTCATGCCTCTCATCAAGTGTTTAGTTATCTCTTTTACCAATAAAATAATAACAAGACATTGTATTTTTAATGCACTTTACATTTTTGAAAAAGAAAAAAAAATCGACAGAGATTTAAAATAAACAAAAACAAATAAGGAATAAATCATGGAACAGGAAACAGGAAATACACAAACATGACATAAAGAATCAATCTGCACCTGCCCTAAGCCCTTTTTCACATCTCCACTCCTGGAAATATGGAGATGATTACAGGAGGACTGCTCCGGATGGTCTCCTGACCCGGCTCTTCACATCCTCAATGTGGGAGATGACCCATGTCAGACCTGAGAGGAGGCAGGAGGTCTCGATCCAATGATGTCCCTGTGTGCTCCAGCTGATCAGAATCCCAATCTGAAATAAAGAGGAGAAGAACAAACATCATGAAGCCGTTACATGACGTGCACAGAGATCGTAGTGTGGATACACTTGCCCTCCCACGGGCTCGAGGTGAATTCTGATCATATCCTGCTGCGTTCTCACATCAGCTCACTCTGACTTGTTAGGCAGGGATCTGACAGGAGATTAAACTTCAGATGAAGTGAAACCGTCAGCTGTTAGCGTTCAGACATACAGCAGCTTGGACGTTTTCTGCATGTGTGAAAGCCCGACTAGGAAATATACCAAGGGATTCAGCCTGTACTTAAATAAGTGCTTTAAGCATCCCTAAAGATTTATTTGATTCAAAGAAACATGTTCCTGAAGTAACAATTACTGCTGTTCAACAGCAAATCATATTACTGACTTCTGCTTCTGCTACTGATCCCTGCAGGCAGGAGCACAAAGAGCTCCTTGTGGAGATCAGCTCACAGTACAAGGTCAGGACTGTTTGGCAGTCCTACAGTACGTTAAGTTGATCTTTTGATGCTCTGGTCAATTATGGAAGGGGAAGTACACATTCTATTTATGAAGGCAATTCAGAAGATATATGGCAAATGGCTATGACAGCAAAATAGTAAGAAGACATGCAAGAGAGTTGAAATAAAGGTGGCTGAAACCCTGAATCCACACACAGCACTGACCTGTGAATACAAGAGAGGCTCCCTCAGTACAACTTCAGCTACTTGCATTTCCAGCTCCTATGTTTCCCGGCTGCCCTTTATGAACGTCTTTATTCCAGTAAGGTTAGAGGAAGCTCTGTTTGTGCTGGTTGGTACTGCAGTAGATGATTCAGGTGTTGTCTTGTTTACAGTTCAGTTAACAGCGGGGCGATATGGTTGAGGGTTTTTCTGTTGCCTCTCAGTTCAGAAGTCGTCTGGTTCCCAAGAAAAGCTTGTGAGGTTCATCAGTGTCTCTAAAAGAACCTCACCTCTTGCTCAATTACAGATGGGATTAACTCCTACCCCCCACCCGGACCCCCTGCCTGTGGAGACGTGTATAACATGGTGATTTATTCCCTCAATGCAGAATAGACCATCCGCAGTGTTTTTCAGGAAAGCCGTGTTGAAGCTGAGCTCCCCCAAACACTGTCCACCGACGACTGTAACTTAACCACCAGTAAAACCATGCGCTTCAAAGAGCTAGTGATGAATGTCTTCAACTTGTTCTTGTCTCAGACTTACAGACCTATAAGTAAAGTATCCCCACAGTATCATACTCTATGTGATTTCCCTACAAAATTGGAAAATAAATGGAATGACAGATAACTTCACATGCACGTTACCTACAATGCCCTTTCCTTAAAGTTGAAGGTTTGACCATCACACTGAAGGTCAGTTCAGGGCACACTCACAACCAGTACGAAAGCACGCCTCAAAGTCCAGTTTGACTGACCAGTGTGCGTTCTCTGATCCGTGCTCAAACACTGTACTTTTCCTTGGCCCTGGCACACTCGGAACAGGTGTGTCAAAGATGAATATGAATATTCTGATGAGGCCTCGAAAAGCCTAAAAGGACATTTTAATCACTGCAATCCTCTGAGTTAACACAGATCCAACAGAATACTGAACTACTTCTTTCATCTCTCAATGAGCTGACGTGTCAGCATCCACATGTCTAGCACTCCAAGGCTTATGTATAGCTCTGCTCCTTCAGTTTCAGTTAGCGTCAGAGCTTACCTTGTTGATCTGACACCACAAGGGTTTTTTTTTTTTTTACATGATTTTCCAGGTTCATAGAGTCAATACACACATCATACTTCTCATTAAGCCATCTGCAATTGTAGCCCACTGTAAAATATCCCAGACTCAGTAAGTAGTACAAGAGAACCCAAGATGCCATTAGTCATCCACACACCCAGTAATTTTTTTATTTTACATTTTTTTAAATACAGAATACAAGAACTTAGTAAACAAACATGTTGGGCTAAACCTCAATGACACAGAAAGCCCTCGACAGAGGGAATATAAAAGCAAAAAAAAAAAGGACACACAAATCCACTTGACAGAACAAGGTTTAAAGTCAAAGCATCTTTAGTGATCCCCCATTAGGGGGAAATGACCATGTTTTGAAAGCTCTAAAGACAACAGCAATTAAAGTGTTATTACAAATAATAACAACAAGAGGAAAAGTCAACTACTTCTGAAATATGGCAATAATTTAAAAAATATATATATATATAATAAAGATAAATATGCAGTATGCATTTTATTTACACATCTTCACCCTGGTCCTTTGTTTTTCTGCCAGCATGGCACTTCATGATATCTGTGTGGAGGGGGCATGTGTGTGTGCCAGTTGTCCACCAGCTAATGTTGAACGTTGCTGTGGCTGCGGTCTTTAACCTTGAAACATGCACAGGCAAAAATTGCTGGGCAACCCTGCTGCCTGTAATGAGACGCAGGAAAGAGTCGAGCGGGAGGCTGAAAATAGAAACAGAGACGAGTTTGAATCAACAGTGAACAGAAGTCATACACACTGACGGGTTGTTGACGAGGAATGGAAAGGTTTGAGGCAATGAAGCTGTGTCCCATTAAGTAATGTTAACTATTGCGTTCCTAAAGACCAGTGGACAAACGCCTCCTCTGAAACAAACACATGGTTGGCTGTTCTCTTAATGGACAGGCTGGAAGGTGATCAGACTATTTTTGAGAACACTGATTCTGTGAACCATGTGGTCCGTGTCGATGGTCAGAAGGAACAAAAGCTTGGCCTCGTCTCAGAGTCCTGGCCACTCCACAGCATACTTAATGCTCCTGGACTCTCACATTTGGATACAATTATTGAGGGAGAGTTGACCTTTGAAAATGAATTACAACATGAAGCCCACACAGATGACTGGGAGGGTTAACAAGTCGCTGGGAAACTAGGTCAATAACTCGGTTAAGGACTCATGTGAGTCATCCTTGAATCTAAGCATGCTCATGAAGATCTGTCCATCAGGTAGTGTAGAACTGAAGAAGCTTTTTGGAGTCTTTAAGATCTTTAGCCCAGTCCAGGTACCTTTGGATCAAAACGATCACAGGGAAGCGATAAACTGAAGTAAACATTAAGCACTACAGAGGAGTTAAATAGAAAAAAATGCAGAGAAAATAGTCAAGCTATCCACGCAGATAACGGAGCTGAACTCAATTATAAGGGATAAAAGAAGAAACCTTTTATTTTCATTTAATGTATTCGTTGAAATAAGACAGTGTACATTAAAAATCATGAACATGTCAATATGCCAGATTATAGCCATAGGCGAGTTTCCATCTGTAGTCCCTTGGCAGGTTGGTGGTAAAAACATGTTAAACAAAATGAGGATGACAAGCCACACCAATACAAGCTGGTTCCTGGTCTTTGTATGTAGCTGGGTCCTGGTCTTTGATTGTAGCTGGTTCCTGGTCTTTGTATGTAGCTGGGTCCTGGTCTTTGATTGTAGCTGGTTCCTGGTCTTTGTATGTAGCTGGGTCCTGGTCTGTGTATGTAGCTGGTTCCTGGTCTTTGTATGTAGCTGGTTCCTGGTCTTTGTATGTAGCTGGGTCCTGGTCTTTGATTGTAGCTGGTTCCTGGTCTTTGTATGTAGCTGGGTCCTGGTCTGTGTATGTAGCTGATTCCTGGTCTTTGTATGTAGCTGGTTCCTGATCTGTGTATGTAGCTGGGTCCTGTTCTTTGTTTGTAGCTGGGTCCTGGTCTTTGTATGTAGCTGGGTCCTGGTCTTTGTATGTAGCTGGGTCCTGGTCTGTGTATGTAGCTGGGTCCTGGTCTTTGTATGTAGCTGGTTCCTGGTCTTTGTTTGTAGCTGGGTCCTGGTCTGTGTATGTAGCTGATTCCTGGTCTTTGTATGTAGCTGGTTCCTGGTCTGTGTATGTAGCTGGGTCCTGTTCTTTGTATGTAACTGGGTCCTGGTCTGTGTATGTCGCTTGGTCCTAGTCTTTAAATGTCGCTGGGTCCTGGTCTGTGTATGTAGCTGGTTCCTGATCTGTGTATGTAGCTGGGTCCTGTTCTTTGTTTGTAGCTGGGTCCTGGTCTTTGTATGTAGCTGGGTCCTGGTCTGTGTATGTAGCTGGGTCCTGGTCTTTGTATGTAGCTGGGTCCTGGTCTTTGTATGTAGCTGGTTCCTGGTCTGTGTATGTAGCTGGGTCCTGGTCTGTGTATGTAGCTGATTCCTGGTCTTTGTATGTAGCTGGGTCCTGGTCTGTGTATGTCGCTTGGTCCTAGTCTTTAAATGTCGCTGGGTCCTGGTCTGTGTATGTAGCTGGGTCCTGATCTGTGTATGTAGCTGGGTCCTGTTCTTTGTTTGTAGCTGGGTCCTGGTCTTTGTATGTAGCTGGGTCCTGGTCTGTGTATGTAGCTGGGTCCTGGTCTTTGTATGTAGCTGGGTCCTGGTCTTTGTTTGTAGCTGGGTCCTGGTCTGTGTATGTAGCTGGTTCCTGGTCTTTGTTTGTAACTGGGTCCTGGTCTTTGTTTGTAGCTGGGTCCTGGTCTTTGTATGTAGCTGGTTCCTGGTCTGTGTATGTAGCAGGTTCCCTTTCTGTGTATGTAGCTGGGTCCTGGTCTTTGTTTGTAGCTGGTTCCTGGTCTGTGTATGTAGCTGGTTCCTGTTCTTTGTTTGTAGCTGGGTCCTTGTCTTTGTATGTAGCTGGGTCCTGGTCTGTGTATGTAGCTGGGTCCTGGTCTTTGTATGTAGCTGGGTCCTGGTCTTTGTATGTAGCTGGTTCCTGGTCTGTGTTTGTAGCTGGGTCCTGGTCTGTGTATGTAGCTGGTTCCTGGTCTTTGTTTGTAACTGGGTCCTGGTCTTTGTTTGTAGCTGGGTCCTGGTCTTTGTATGTAGCTGGTTCCTGGTCTGTGTATGTAGCAGGTTCCCTTTCTGTGTATGTAGCTGGGTCCTGGTCTTTGTTTGTAGCTGGTTCCTGGTCTGTGTATGTAGCTGGTTCCTGTTCTTTGTAGCTGGGTCCTGGTCTTTGTTTGTAGCTGGGTCCTGGTCTGTGTATGTAGCTGGGTCCTGGTCTGTGTATGTAGCTGGGTCCTGGTCTGTGTATGTAGCTTGGTCCTGGTATTTAAATGTCGCTGGGTCCTGGTCTTTGTATGTAGCTGGGTCCTGGTCTTTGTATGTAGCTGGGTCCTGGTCTGTGTATGTAGCTGGTTCCTGGTCTGTGTTTGTAGCTGGGTCCTGGTCTGTGTATGTAGCTGGTTCCTGGTCTTTGTTTGTAACTGGGTCCTGGTCTTTGTTTGTAGCTGGGTCCTGGTCTTTGTATGTAGCTGGTTCCTGGTCTGTGTATGTAGCAGGTTCCCTTTCTGTGTATGTAGCTGGGTCCTGGTCTTTGTTTGTAGCTGGTTCCTGGTCTGTGTATGTAGCTGGTTCCTGTTCTTTGTAGCTGGGTCCTGGTCTTTGTATGTAGCTGGGTCCTGGTCTGTGTATGTAGCTGGGTCCTGGTCTGTGTATGTAGCTGGGTCCTGGTCTGTGTATGTAGCTTGGTCCTGGTATTTAAATGTCGCTGGGTCCTGGTCTTTGTATGTAGCTGGGTCCTGGTCTTTGTATGTAGCTGGGTCCTGGTCTGTGTATGTAGCTGGTTCCTGGTCTTTGTTTGTAACTGGGTCCTGGTCTTTGTTTGTAGCTGGGTCCTGGTCTTTGTATGTAGCTGGTTCCTGGTCTGTGTATGTAGCAGGTTCCCTTTCTGTGTATGTAGCTGGTTCCTGGTCTTTGTATGCAGCTGGGTCCTGTTCTTTGTATGTAGCTGGTTCCTGGTCTTTGTATGTAGCTGGGTCCTGTTCTTTGTATGTAGCTGGTTCCTGGTCTGTGTATGTAGCTGGTTCCTGGTCTTTGTATGTAGCTGGTTCCTGGTCTGTGTATGTAGCTGGTTCCTGTTCTTTGTTTGTAGCTGGGTCCTGGTCTTTGTTTGTAGCTGGGTCCTGGTCTGTGTATGTAGCTGGGTCCTGGTCTGTGTATGTAGCTGGGTCCTGGTCTGTGTATGTAGCTGGTCCCTGGTCTGTGTATGTCGCTGGGTCCTGGTCTGTGTATGTACCTGGGTCCTGGTCTGTGTATGTCGCTGGGTCCTCTGCTGCTGAGTCATGATTACTGTAATATAATTTGACCTGATATTTGAATGCCATATTTAGTCACATTAATTTCTTATCCATCCAAATCTTCTCATTCATACTGTGACTAACTTGGCCCTAAAACATTCTGATTCATTGCATGTCCTTTCATTTGTCAGCCCAGGCTACATTTACAGGTTACACTGTAGCACAGGGGTTTCCAACAGGGAGCTTGGGAGTTACTGGTAGCTCGTGGACAGGTTTAGGGTTTGGGTTTTGAATTTTGAATCCGTTTGAATTTTTACAAAGTAGCTCTCAGGTGAAGAAAGGCTGGAGACTCCTGGAGCATCTCTATTGTCTATCTGTTTCATCTGTTGGCTCGTTCACTGTTTATCCTTCTCTTAGTTTATCACAGTTCTCACCTTTCCTCCTCTTTGTCTGATCATCCCCTGACTTTTTTGCTGCAACAAATGAAAACTTGATTGATGCAGCCTCTTAACACTACACTGCATCTTTGCTCCGATACATTTAATTGATGTTCTAAAAATAGACCTACAGTCACGTCACGACTGTGTTTACTCTCAGTTTTAATGAAACAAAAATTACCAGAAAAAGAGGACATGACCGCGGTGTCCTCAATGCTCACTAGAAATTTAAGAGGACATACTGGCTTCTGCTAGTTGACAGAGAAGCCAGGACTTAAACACGGCATGTTTCCTTCATGTCTGATCAGATAGTAAGATCACTTGATCATTTCAGTCACCACAGGTCTAACAGATTGGACCTTTAAAAAAATCGGCGTTTCAGCTTTGCTGGCACAGCTGAATGTCTTACTGCCTCTCAAGCTTTGTGTGCTTGGTCAAAACTTTGGAAATTTGTGTTTTCTCATTCCTTCATTTTTCCCCCCTCTGTGCGTCACTTCCATTTCACTTCGTCAACATTGGTTTTACACAAGCTTTTTTAAACAATTGCTTGTATCTTTAACAAAGCTAACCTGGCCCACACATGCTAACAGATCATGATAGATTTAACAGTCTTGTTTTTATAGTGTGTGGAAAGCAAAAAGATAAAAATCCAGGACAACAAAAACTGACATTAATTTACCAACAACCACAATTTCCACTCTTGAAACTCTCATGTTGTCATACGTCATTTAAGAATAATCAAACCTGATGGCCAAACAAAATGTGGCTAGCTGTTAGCTGGTACATGCATCGGGGTAACAATTCTGGTCCAGCTCCTTTCCTCATCAGTTGGATTGTGTTTTGCAGACACATTTTAGAAACACCCGTGTTGTTGCCACAACGTTGGTCCTGAATTTCGGACTTTTTGGCTTTATCTGTTAGTTGAGCTTCCTGCTTGAGACATCTAGCTTCCTTCGTCCTCGGCGTTCTCCCCACAGGGCAGCCTCGGCTGTCCTCAGAGAAGGTAAAATCACTCTTAACACCACCGGAACATCTGGCAACATCGACTTTGACTTTGGTCAGAAGAGGGCAATCGAACCCGAAACCGGCCAGATTATTATTTACTCAACAGACTTTATTAATACCTCAGGGGAAATCCTGTTTTGTCTTTTACAGTGTAAAGTGGTAGCCAAAAAGTTTGATCAACAGCCTTATATCTGGAAGAAGAATGCTTGTCATGCATGAGCCGACATGTGGTTCAGATTGTAATCCAAGCTTCAGCCACTCCAAAACACAATTTACATACAAAATATGAAATAATGGAGAATCTAAATCAAATTGAGAGGGATGCACTGTTTGCCCTGTGAGATGTGCATTTCATATTCTGTTCATTCAAATTCTGTCCATGCTTTGTGTTTTTAAAATCAGTTTTCCCACACTGCACTGTGGGAACGCTCTGACAGCCATATCCTCGCTGATAGCCTCTGTTTTTTTCCTGCTGTAGTGAGTCATGAGAATGCATGGAAATGAGAAGAGAGACAGCACACTCATTGTGTCATTCATTATTTTGGTTTGCCATTTTATATTAAGTGCACTTGTAAATAAATGTAATGAATCAGGTTTATTCAGCACGGAAAAGGATCAAACATGGTTCAAGGAATCAGCTGACAGGAGCGCAGGCTTATGACTGGGAGGGTAATTGTAAAAAAGCGAGGGTTTTACAATTATGTAATGTAATAAACAATATATTCTTTAGTGCTTGTATTTAACTGAGAAAGATAAAATCTCTGTCTCTCAGAGAATACAAAGCTTGAGAATAAGGCTGCAGTTCTTCGGGGCCGTCAACTTCATTAAACAGAAAACCTGACATTTCAAGTGTATGGAGCTCTACTCCAGAGACTCCAACAACAGGATCACAGAGGGGGGAAGAATACAGAAAGTCCCAATAAACAGGCCGCCCTGATTTGAAAGCAGTAGACTTTTCCTTCTTCACATGCATGGACTGGTACAAGCCCTAAAACCTGGAAGTGAGTTAGCATTTTAGCGTCATGGGTTCTAAACTCTAAAACTCAATGGCGATTTTCTAAAGGGTCTGTGGTTAGACGCCTGAAGTAGGGTCTGTGGTTAACAAACAACTTCTTAAGCTACGGTTTCTCGAGCTTCTCAAAACCGCTGATTAGATTGATGAAGAGAAACGGTTGTGACGTCAAAATCAACCGACCGCGTTCAAACTTCATATAAATGATGGTCATCTGTAAAGAATATCCAGCTGAACTAAACAGCTACACATCAGAAACGTGTGTTTGACACAGAGATTATTTTCTGCAATGATCCAAAATCCAATGAAAAAACTTCCATAGGAGAATTCTCATTCGAAACCATAGAGAAGATACTTCCGGTTGACCTACAGAAATACGTGCTCACTTTTCCAGTTTATAAAGGAAAGGATGAGCAGCAGACGTCAATGTCTAGGGTTGGCATTGGTTTGGTTTTATCAGATACTGGTGCCGACTCTAATCAAATCAAAAAACAATACAAATATTGGATCTATTAGTCTTGTACACAGAATGTCTTCATGGTACAGAGGTATAACAGAGAAAGTCTATTTGTATATCATAACAAACATTTTCCCCTGAAAGACGGTGACTGTCCTGTACATTTGTGCCACCTTCTCTTTGGTTAGTGTAGCCTTCATGCTCGGGTGAAAGGGGTCACTGTGGAAACTGGAAAGAGAGATAAAAATATTACTTTGTTTAGAACTAACGCTTCAGGTCACTACTATAGTATCCTATTCTGCTCATAACAATCCTCCCCCACTTCTTTCAATAAATATGACTAAGTTCAACATTTTGTCTTCTCATAAATGACTTTTACTATAAGCAGAAATATCACTGATCAGAAATATCACTGATCAGAAATACGTTACACACAGTATAGCCGTGTATCGAGTGTAGCGCGCGTCATGTAACAGCTAGCCTATGCAGAATTGCGCCTTCTAAATCTGGTGTTAAAGCTGAAGTTCAACATTTTGTCTGCAGACAAAAACTTGCTTTGAGTTTAACATGAAGCAGAAAGTCAGTGAGTGGAAGTATAGGACATAGCTCATATGTTGTCAACAGTGTTTGCTATCTAGCCTACTTGATTTGCAATGTTTACGGTTGGCATTAAATTAGTAGACTCACTCAAAGAGGAAAGGCTGCTGTTAGCCTCTGTGATGTCCACCACACTGGCAGGGCAGGGAGCTGGACTCACTTCAGTTTGTCCTGCTGTTGACATGCTTGGCTCCGGGTCACGTAGGTTATCAAACACGGATGATTGTTTCTTTTAAGTAAACTCCATGTGACGCCAGACGTTTCATTAAATTCAAAGTGTTTGGCATCTTTGTTTTACCCTCTCACTGTCAGTTATTAACAAGTGTGCTGAGCAGCGGCGCTTACGTCCCGATAAACAACTGCAAGTTGATGCTGGAACAACAGGGGGTGGTAATGGTCAGGCACTGAAATGTTCATTTGTATTTGGTCCGGTTACTATCGTTTATGTTGGAACAGGTGCTGTATTGGTACCGCGTTTTGGTACCCAATACTATCAATGAGCTTGACATTGATTAAATCAGAATAACATAAAAGGAGGAGCTTGAATTGTGTTGATTTTATTAATATAATAAAAATATATACTTATTGTATGATTCAACATGTATGTTAATTGCGTGCGTTTTGTGGAGCCTACATAGTATTTTGGGGATGAAATATGGTACTTGTCATTTTTTTGATTGTGTATTTTTTTGGGGGGGAAAAAAAATGCCTCTTAAGCTTTCTGAAACTTGTGTATTTATGCTGTGAACTGAGAAGCTGATTTATATTTGTGTAAGATGATTCAGAGCTGACGTCATAATGATGATTGGTTGCAGGCTTGTGGACACTGACTGATGTCCCGCCCATTTTCACAAACGTTTTGCCTGATGAAGGTTTTTGTTTATGAGTTAGACAGTGTGCAGGAGTTTATCTGTTTTATGCACACATTGCTCTCCTCACCACTTGTCTTGTGAAGCGGATGTGCAAAGGTTTTTTCCAATCTGTTTATGTCTTAGACACAATAATAAATGCTTTCATTAAATACTTTTAGAAACAAGAGGACTGGGCAGTTGGCTTGGAACCATTTCAGGCAATTTTAGCCTCCTTTCATTGGTTGCATGTGCAATTTAGGATCCATTTTAAATTTCTTTTATTGTCTTTTTATTATAAAAGCCATCTAGTCACACAGCAGAGCACACAGCAGAGCACACAGCAGAGCGGGAGACTCCTGCTAGGATCCAGCCACCTGCCGCCTGCCTGGCCTGCCAGTTTCCAGCCACCTGCCGCCTGCCTGGCCTGCCAGTTTCCAGCCTCCAGCCGCCTGCCTGGCCTACCAGTATCCAGCCTCCGGCCACCTGCCTGGCCTGCTGGTATCCAGCCTCTGGTTCTAAAAAGCACCGCTTACCTACATTTAAAAGTTGGTCGTAGTTTTCGCTTTGTTGAGCTTGTACTAGAGTAGATGTAAAATGGCTCCACTTACCTCGCCTGGCTGTGACAGCTGCCACCGTCTTAGCCAGAGGATCGATGAGTTGGACAGGAGGATGTCCACGCTGTACCAGCTGAGGGATGAAGAGCACATCATGGACTCGATGGTTGTCGCTCTGGGTTCCGCTGCCAACTCAACATCAATGGGAGAACTTGACTCGACTATCCCACTCACGTCTCCAAAAAATCCTGCCATCGCGGGCACAGCTCACTGGTCCCGACTAGGCGCAAAACTCAAGGCGCTGATCAACTTCACTCCCGCTCTCGGATCCCGTCGGAAATCATGGAACTCTCTCCAGAAAAGCACACCAACACCTACAGCCCTCACATTGTCCAACAGGTTTTCCATCCTGGATGTGGAAAATTTCCCACATCCAGTTCAGGGCTCCTGAAAACGCCCGCACCCTGCCGCACTGGGACCCCCTCGAGCCCGAAGCCAGTGTCAGGGAGTCCCTCACATGTGTGGAGGATTCTCAGCCTCCACACCTGGTTACAGGCCACCTGTTCCACTCACAATATCAAATTCATGGACAATTTTAATCTCTTCTGGAACCGCTCCCAACTCTTCAAAACTGATGGCCTTCACCCAAACAGACACGGGAGCCGCATGCTAGCTGCTAATGTCCAACACGCTGTCCACACTGCTACTCGTGAGCCTGCATGACTGTTTACCTGCTACACCCCCCCCAATCACTCTTCTTCTCCTGCCAAAGCTCTACGGTCACCACTACACGCGGTCCCGCCCTCCAGCTCCCCTCCTCGGCCACAACAGTCATTACAACAACAACCTATCAGACATATCTTCACCATCATCAGTCACAGACGCCTCTGTCCACTCAACACAAGACATATTAATCCGGCAAATCTCCGTCCACTTCCCCGGTCATCACACCCTCTCCCAAAGCAACATCACCTGCAACTGGCCTTATTCAACACCCGCTCCCTTAATAACAACAGCCTCATTCTCAGTGAATTTATAACAGACAATAACCTGGATTTTCTCTGTCTCACTGAAACCTGGCAAAAACCTCTGGACTATTTTCCATTAAATCAAGTCACCCCCACAGGATTCACCTACATAGAAAAACCCCGCACAGAAGGCCGGGGAGGTGGCATTGCTGCCATCCACAGGAAAAACATCAATCAAAGACAACCACTATCTCCATTCCTCCTGCCCCCTCCTTTGAACACCTAGCGTACAAACTCTCTGGCCCCTGTCCTCTGGTCACAGCCATCATCTATCGCCCCCCGAAACCACTTCCCTCCTTCCTTTCCGATCTTGCAGACTTTCTAACACAGCTATCTGCCACTTCACCATCTGTTCTCCTCCTGGGTGACTTCAACCTTCACATTGACAATACAGACATAAACCGGCCACAGAATTTCTGGAACTGTTAAAATGTTTCAACTTCACCCAACACATCAACTTCCCAACACACAGCCGTGGTCACATTCTGGACTTGGTTTGCTCCACTAATCTCAACATCCTACAGTTAACAACCTGCACATTTCCGACCACCTGGCCATCACCATGGACATAGACATCCCTGTCCCCACCACTAAACAAAACCGGACCATAACTTTCAGAAATCTTAAATCCATCTCTCCCTCAGCTCTCTCAGCCTCACTCACCCATTGTCTGTCTGTCTCCCCTCCACCACCATCCGACGACCCCACAGACCTTGTTATCTATCACAACAACACACTCTCCTCCTGCCTAGATCAGTTAGCCCCTGTCAAAACCAAAACTGTCTCTTTCACACACTCTGCCCCCTGGTTCACCCTCACACTCCGCCAAATGAAGACCCGGAAAAGGCAACTTGAAAGACTGCACAAGAAAACCGGACTATCAGTTCATCTCTCAACATCCACCGATCACCTTCAACATTACAAAGAAGCACTTAATGCTACCCTGTCCACCCACTACTCCCACCTTATCCACTCTGGCTCCAACCCAAGGCTCTGTTCTCCACCATAAACTCCCTCCTCAAACCTCAACAACGTCTCGTCATCATTCACCACTGAAAAATGCCAATCATTCTTATCATTCTTCCAATCAAAAATCAACACCATCTACAGTAACCTCAACATCTCCAGGGTCCCTCCCATCTCCCAACCTGCATTCCCCACCTGCCATTGCTTCACCACCTGCCTCACTGCCCACCACTACCCATCGCCTGACCCATTTCTCTCCATTACTGCCAGCACAACTTACAACCATTATGACCGGAATAAAAAACCTCCACCTGTACCCTGGACCCCATACCCTCCAAACTCATCACGGACTGCCTCCCTGTCATCTCCCCACTCATCATCGACATCATTAACACCTCCCTCTGCACCGGCTCTGTTCCCCAAACCCATCAAAAAACCCGGTCTTGATCACGAAAACCCAAACAACTTCCGCCCCATCTCCAATCTCCCCTTCCTGTCAAAAATTCTGGAACTTGCTGTCGCCACACAACTCACAACCCACCTCACCTCCAATAACCTGTTTGAATCATTCCAGTCTGGTTTCCGTTCTAAGCACAGCACCGACACAGCTCTTTTAAAAGTCACCAATGACCTCCTCCTCTCAGCCAACTCCAGACACCTCACCATCCTCATCCTCCTTGACCTCACAGCTGCTTTCGACACCATAAACCACTCCATCCTGCTCTCCCGTCTGGAATCCTGTATCCACATCACCGGCACTGCACTCTCCTGGTTTCACTCCTACCTCACCAATCGACAGCAGTTCATTAGCATCAACAACTGCACCTCCCCCACCGCTCCCCTGTCACAAGGTGTCCCCCAGGGGTCGGTGCTTGGTCCCCTCCTCTTCATTCTTGGTCCCCTCCTCCCCCTTGGCCAGATCATCCGTCAACATGACCTTCAGTTCCACTGTTAAGCCGATGACATCCAACTATATATCTCCACCAAAGCCATCTCCAACACCACCCACTCCACACTCAGCAACTGCCTAACTGAAATTTAATCATGGATGCAAGCAAACTATCTTCAACTAAACAGTGACAAATCAGACATCATCATCATTGACCCCACATCCCGCTCCAAAACCAGTCACAACTTCTCCCTCACCTTTGATAACTGCACTCTATCCCCCTCACCGCACACTCGCAACCTAGGAATCATCTTCGACAATAACTTAAGGTTTGACCTCCTCATCAAACACATCACCTGGACCGCCTTCTTCCACCTCAAAAACATTGCCCGCCTCCGCCACTCACTCACCTTCCTTGCTGCAGAAAGTCTCATCCATGCATTTATCACATCCAGACTAGATTACTGCAACACACAAAGCACTAAATAACCTGGCCCCACCTTACCTCACAGACCTGCTTCACCACCACACCCCCTCCCGTGACCTCCGCTCATCTGAAGGAAACATCCTCTCCCCACCTACACGGACCAAGCACCGAACCTGGGGAGACAAAGCCTTCTCCATCGCTGCCCCCTCCCTCTGGAACTCACTCCCCAAACCCATCCATTCCTGCACTCACCTCCCAACTTTTAAGACCATGCTCAAAACTCACCTTTTTAAATGAGCTTTTAATACATAACTTTTTTTTTTCCTTTTTTTTTCTTTCTGTTTTTCTTTCTATTTTTCTGTCTTATACTGTCTTTTGCTGTTTTTAACTGTGCTTTGTGTGATTTTCACGTATAAAGTGCCTTTGAGCTCCTGTAAAAGCGCTTACAAATAAAATGTATTATTGTTATTATTATTTAGTGCTTCATACATTTATTGGTCTAGTTTTTAAAGAACTTACCACTGTTCTTAAAGCTGGTTATGGCCATGCTAGTACAGTGAAGGCTGTCACCCTGCAACGGCAACAGTGCACATTCCCTGTATACTCAAAGCACTCTCACAGTTTAGACTTTCCTTTCTGGTTTGGGAGCTAATTAGCTCACCTTGTGCTTCAGTACTTACAGGCCCTTGCCACAAGCCGCAACATTCAAACAATAACAGAGGGAGGTATGTGTGTGTAAGTATCGTGTGTGTCACTGTGCATGGTCTGATTGACAGCTTAGGAGTGATGGGGGGGGGGGGGGGGGGGTGTTGCTTAGACTTGGGTCAGTTGCTTCAGCACTAGCACAGACTTCAGAACAGCAAACACGCAAAAAAAAATGCAAGGAGCCCAACCCAATGCAAGTCCTGATTATGTATATTTTAAACAAAACCTGTTCCAAGCCTGAGGCCTCGGGTTGCGTAGGTCTCAGGTCAGTTGCAGACCTTGCACATCTAATGGGGCCATGCTTCACAAAATAAGCTTTACTCTGTAAATTGTGGCCAACAGGTCAAACAGATCACACTTGATACAGCATCAGCTGGTTCACCATCAGGCCTGGAGAGGTTAATCTGGAGAAACAAGAACGATCCTGATGTGTCAGGCTGGTGTAGAAAAAGAGTAAATAGATCAGGCTGCACACTCAGGATGAGTAAGAGCACGAATGATTCGAGTAAAGCTTCCCTATAGACAGTTTTGCGTCTGACAGTCAAACAGTAGGCTTAGTGTTGTTCTGGGTCCAACTAGAAACACAAGCAAGATCCAACAGCCTGCTTGGGGGAACAGTAGTGTCTTGGGGGGTTTTCTCATGATTGTTTACACATGTGATTCCTACCATACAAACCATTTCAAGTTCCAAACCTTACAGCAGCATCATATTAACAAGCAGTCAGACCATGACTGTTGTATCTAAACCAGCCAATGGCACCCGACTGGGCTGAAGAATGATATTTCTTATAGCCAATGAAATTCTGAACACAAATACGCAGCTTCAATCAAAATCTGGTAGTCGTTTTTCTAAGTTATTTTAGCACGTTTTAATGGTAAATGGACTTGAGCTTGTTTACTTATTTTCTTGTCTTCTAACTATTTAAGGTATTTTTACACTTACACATTCACTCACTGATGGTAGAGGTTAACAAGGTTAAAGAGAAAACTGTTTTGGACTGTTCTACTAGTGAGGCTACTTCTCTCTCTCTCTCTAGAAACTCCACGGCTGAAAATGAGATCACCACCAAGCAAGGCTTCTCATCAGCCGACTATTAAATGTAGCTCTATGTCTGTGTGGAGCAGTGATTTAGGCAGAAATGGGAAAACAGGGGGTGCAAAAAAAAATACAGGGGGTGCAAATTTTTTTCAGTGTCACTCACGCCGGCGCAGCATGGTGGAGCGGAGGTTATGTGCTCCCTAACACACTGGTTTTGAAGAAAACTGAATAAGTCTCTAAATGGTGCATTCTGTTCAATAAGATGCATTGTTACACATTTTAGTTTTCCCAAGCTTCATAATGTTGATTTACTGTACAGCCCCTGCCCTGACACACCCCTTCATCGTTTGACTGCAACTCACTTGGTTCATGTTGTCTAACCCCTTTGTTGGCCCACTACTTCTATCTGCACTTTCTTTAAAAAACCAACAACAAACAAATAAATTCATAATATTACATGTGTCATCCAGTAATAATAGATCCCTAGACCTTGATAAATCAATCATCTGTCAGCATATTCAAATGTGGAGCTGACCCAAAAAGGTGGAGCTAAACACTGCAGCCTGCTGATTGGTTGAAAGAATCGTCACTTCCTGTGTTACGTCGGTAAACAAAACTCCGCCGTGTTTAAACCGTTGACTGTAATACACAGCTGATTGTTTACGTCTGTATTTGTCCTCGCTGCACACAGCCTTCTCTGAGACAAAGCTGGATGAGTTCTTGTAATAAAGAGTCACATGACAGTGACAGAGGAGATGAACTGCTGGATGTCTTCTTCGTTGGTTTTGTTTATGTTGCGTTTTTCTCCTTTGTTGAATTCATTAGTTAGCGGTTAGCTGTTAGCGGTTAGATGCTATCATATGACGCTATTTACATAGCGGCTATCGTCATCCGGCTGACACGCCGTCTACCAAATAGGACACGGGTGGCTGTAGAAACGTAAACGGGATCGGGTTTAAGCTTTACAGTACCGGTATTCGGCAAACATTCTTTGCCAGAATTAGAATGTAGCCTAATCAGATATTTAGCGCACCGTATAGAAACCCGTGTAGTAAGTACGTCTATTAAATGTAGATATTTGCACGGCCTAGGTCAAGGCCGTGTTTTTTTTAAATAGGCCGTGCAAAAAGTGGTTTTGCGGCAGGCTACCTAAATCTATGACACACTAAACTCTCTGCATCATAGGATATAATATCCGGTGTTACACTCTTACATAGCACCGGATCTTGTAGAAGCACTTTCCAATGGACTTTCATCGATTGTAATTCAGCTCTTAATAACAACCACATTCATTTCAAACAACTTTATCGATCAATCTTAAGCAGCTTGTACACATTGTTTGAATGGATGAGTTAACACTGATGGACTCTTTACTCTGCAGCAGCCTCTACCATCAGTGTGTGAATGTGTATGAATGGATGAGTTAATACTGATGGACTCTTTACTCTGCAGCAGCCTCTACCATCAGTGTGTGAATGTGTATGAATGGATGAGTTAATACTGATGGACTCTTTACTCTGCAGCAGCCTCTACCATCAGTGTGTGAATGTGTATGAATGGATGAGTTAATACTGATGGACTCTTTACTCTGCAGCAGCCTCTACCATCAGTGTGTGAATGTGTATGAATGCCCTGCAGAGTCAAAGAGCTTTGAGCAGTCAGAAGACTAGAAAAGAAACATAGAAAAGTCAAGACAAGATTAAGTCCATGCACCATTTAAATCATACTTCATCTTCATCTTTTATTAGTTTTTGTGAAAGTATACTTATGACCTGACTGAAACTCAAAAGTTTAATTTTGTTTAAATAAAATCAATCCTTCAGTCCATGAAAAAAACTTACATTCATGTAAAGTAAAAATATTGTGGTAGAGACCATAATTCAATTTTTTTTGCTTTAGTAAAACATACATTTTTATGTTGGAAAAACCAACCAACCAACCTTTTTATGAAAGACCTTTTTTGTGACGTCATTCTTTGTTTAAGTCACATACTCTGTCCAAAAAACAAAACCCCAATTTTGTTAGCAGTTAGGCTAGCTGGTATGTACTTTACTCAATTCAGCACTTTTGGAAAAAGAAAAAAAAAAAAAAAATCATGGTCTTTGCAGTACTTCTTAAAAAAATCTCATTTAACCTTTCCTGAATATTAACCCCATTAATGTAAAATTGTTTTGTACAGCTCTCTAGTAAACCTTGAGGTATGTAATGTAATAACCATTAAGTCTAACAGTCTTAAAACTTACCATCCTTGGGACAAAATGACGAGCATGGATGAATGTTACTTTGAACCATGACACATACAATATTAACATTTCCGTATCTATGACCACATTAATGTGGTATGAAAAGCTTAAAGTAGTAGTAAAAAATAGCAAAATAGCGAAGTGTGCAAATACAGTGTTTAACTGTCATAAAACTTAGCTTTCCTCCTACAGAATGACCAGGATGTATGTAAACCTCCCAATCGGAAACTGATGGAAGAAAAACATATTTTTCAACTAAGGGGTATACCCCTAGTTACAGCTTGACACTCTAACTGTACACTGCGTGTTATTTTCTTGGCTTCTAGCTCCATGAATAGTTTCTGCAATGCATCAAATGTGATTTTGAGCTCATGTGGATAGCTCAAGTTAAGAGAACAACATGGCACAGGCATGTGGGACTGATGGCAACTCACTGAGGACATGCTCACCTTTAATAGCAATCCCAATGTCATGTGGTGGCTGCAGAGGATGCTCCTCTTCCTTGATGACATACACGGCCATTATACATCTCTCAAGCTCTGTTTCAGCTTCCTCCTTCTGAACAACCTGATAAACAAAAGAGACGAGATATTACTAAGTTATTTTGATAAAACCCATGTCTGATGTGACTATACGTGAACAACAGATTCTAAACTAAGAACAAGTCCAATCAGAGGTCTGGTGATAAGAAAAGTCCAGGAGGTACTAAATGTGGACTCTTCAAAATATTTCTCTCATAGCAACTTCAAACATTGGTACAAGTATATATTACACGTATCTTTTTCAAAGTAGCATGCTGTGACAAAAATGTGAAGGTACATAAAGTAGAATATGCATCATTTTAACCAAGATTAAAAAGATACAACTGCCATGTGTACCTATTTTTTTTATTAATTTCAGAAAAATAGACCCTAACACTTTACACAAAGCAACATTTGGAAGAGATTGACATTTTAATGACCAGTCTTATTACACGCTGCTCCATCTGTACTGCTGCTGCTCTGAATGACACATGTCAGGATGCAACTAAGATACAGTGTTCTACAAGCTATAACAAAACATGCACTTGTATTTTCATAGGATCTGAGATCATGTTTATGAGATTAAAAGTTAAAAAATATGCAACGCTTCATCTTGTCTCAAACTTAAGTGATTAATGCAAAACTGCTACTACATCTTCTCCAAGGTGCACAACGAAGCATCTCAGCAGATACTCCCTTTTCTGATTCACCTCGATGCTCGAGCTGATATCGCAAACACAAAAATAATGCATTACTCTCGTCATCACTCACTCATTACCTATGCAAACACTACACCCTTCACACACACTCGTGCTCAATAGTTAAACAACCATTTCTTATGTGATAGGAGTGACACCTTTTGATGCATTGAGAAAGTACATACCTGATGAAGAAGATTGAGTATACTACAGGATTTCTCTGTCAGCTTGTTGTGGTGCTCGTCCAAGGAAGACAGGAATCATGGTCCAAGTGGAAAAGTTGTAATTGTCCTAAATTCAGCATTGGTCTAATTAGAAGAATTGCAAAGGTGAATGTAAATACATTTAAACTATATGGTGTTTGTCTATCAGGTGCCAAACGTGCTTTTTGACTCAATGTTTAGGATAATGAATGACTTTACATGTCACTGACCTATTGCAATAAAAAAAGTAACTTGCTTCATCCGTTGTGAACAATGCAGGCCATCTCTCTTTCAACTCGTCCACCTCTGATTCCTTTGCCACAGTGTCCCGTCCTCACAGTGAAAAAGTCCTTTTTGACCTTTATCACTGCACGGTCGTCTCGCATCTTCACTTCAGTTTAAAGTGACAGTCTCTCATTTTCCAAATGGTTTGGGGTCTCTCCAGTTGGACTGTCAGGTATGTGGTTGGCCTGTCCTCTCTTTTTGCTGGGAGTCCATCCTCTGGAGCTTTAGACTTTAGTGACTTTCAGAACACCTCAGGCCCTTCAGCTGAGTTTGACAGTTACCCCTTTTTGTCCTTGGAAGCTTGTTCCACCCGTAGCATTTGTAGCATGATCCAGGTTCAGCGAGGCAGGAGTGTTTCTGGAGTAGTGCTTCAGCAACGTCACTGGAGTCAGCATCTATTGGGTAAGCTTTGAACTTGAACATCTCTTCTGCTAACTTTTTCAAAATATCTGACTTTGTTTTCTCACCTTTCAAATTAAGTTTCATGAATGTTGTTTTCACCAGTTATTTATGCCACCTACAGTCGGGAACATTTCAGTTGTCACTTCTTTAAACTGTGTCTGTGTAGTTTTTCTGTGTGTGCTCTGCATGCAGCCCCGTGTTTGTGTGTCTATGTGGGCGGAGCAGCACCACCTTCAGGAGTTCTACTGACCCAATGTACGGCTCTCATCACACACGGGCTCCGTCAGACGTTACACACAATCATTCTGACATTTTTTAACCTTCTCATAAACAGATACCTTGAATGTCTCGACGAGTTAATGCTGGCAAGAAAAGAAAAATAAAAGTTGATGGTTGCAGTTGGTTTCTAGAGCACATTCACTGAAGACACACGTGCATTATTACATGTACATTAAATAAAAGTAAAACAATATTAACAAACTTAACTTTCAATTGGTTTAGTTAGCTTTAGGCAACACGTGCAAAGAAACAGTTTCCTGAAGGAGCTTAGTTTATCACTTATCATAAACGTGAACGAAAAACACTTGTTCTTAAACCGTTTCCAAAAGCTTACCCTTTCCAAGAGGGATTTTGCTCCTCCTGGGCCACGGAGCGACGAGTCTTCACATTCAAAGCGAGGTAATGGCGGACGGTAACAACGCTAGCTGGCGCGAGCAGAGACATAGCAGATGTGATGTGGAGTGGTCACATGACATGAAAACTTCCTTTTTTTATAAAAATATGATTAAAGTAAATGTGTTTTTATTTTATTATCTGATTTAAGCCAAACAAGACAAAACAGGTTTGAAAGAGAAAGCATGATTTTCACTTAAGTCCAATATAAAAATGCACTTGAAATAAACGGCTGTTTCATGTTTTTGGGTGTAGCAAATGAACCATTACCAAGGAATATTCATGTGATTTTACACCTGTAATGTTTTGAGATGAACAACAATCTTGATAAAAAAAACCTTATTTATTCTTCTGTCATCACATCTCTCACCTGTGCATTCCACTGCACATTGAATAAAGAGAATAAAACAGTACATGTATTAAACCTGAAGTGGCAAAACAATTTCTAGAAGTACAACAGGAAATCATGCATTGCAGGCAGATGTGATTGATTGCACAGTATAGAGTAGGACAAGGAGTAGTGGATAATGTGCTGCATGTAACACAAGGTAAAGGATTTTTTAGTGTATTTTCAACAAACAGCACTTAGCTTTGTTAACAATTAACCTTACACTGATTGGTGTATTGACTCTGCTACACCTACAGGGCTGAATGCTTGTTAAATGAAAAGTGACATTCAGAAAGAAATCCGCAAATTATTTTGTGACTGTAAACAACGAATCACAATTATTCAGACCTTTTCAAATCAGATTTGGGCCACTACCACATGTGGATACACGTTGTATTTAAGTCAGGGGTCGCATTGATCAATTGTTGTGTGCCAAAAATAATTCAGATTTCTAAAACCCTGTGCACACACGCGTGTCATGTTTGATTTATAAATCACCACTGACCTGATAATGTGCACATGTTGATCCCCCTTCCCCCCCATTATCTACACAAACACATTCAACTATGAATGCAAAGTACATTGCAGTGTCTTCAAACAAGCAATCAGATCAAGGGTTCTGAGCGCTGGATTAAAGCGTCAACTGCAAGATGAAGAAAATAACCCTCCGAACCGGAAATAAAGGTGCTTGTGAATTAAGTGGTGGTTAGAGAGCATATATGTTGTTGTTTTTGCTGTTGTTTTTTTTGATGCAGCAGGAGGGACACAAACTACGTGAAAATTTGAGAATGACACCTCGATGCTGCTCCATTAACAAAACATCCACCATGTATCATTATGCACAAGTTTATCTGCAGTGTTTATCAGTACTCCCTCACTAATAATAATAATAATAATAATAATAATTATTATTATTATTATTATTATTATTATTGTTAATGTGTGAAACAGCTACCGAAGTATCGCAGCACAATATCCTGATCTTTATTCAAACTGAAAATCACACTTGATGATAAATGCACGATATTCCAAAGGAGGCTTAAAAACCATCTTAGCTCCAGCTCTCAGTCTGTTGCTAGGTCGACTAAAAGTTAGGGTGACTATCTGACTCGAGAAGTGCTGTACAAGCTCAAGTATATTTACCATTTACAAATGTAATGGAGGCTTCAAATCAAAATGATCTCAGACTGAACAGCAGGACGGACTGTATGAGACTTTGCTATCACTCTGGATGCACAGGAAGGAGAGGGGGGGCTTACATGACAAACCGGATTCAACTCACTGATGCTTTCATAGTCACTGACAAGTCTGATGTCAGCAGCTCAATTTTCAAAAGCTCAGAGTAAACTGTGGTATGTTAGTTAGTTAGTTAGTTACTTTATTGTCCCCGCGGGGAAATTCATTTTCACAAATGTACAGGCAGGGAGATGCCATACTCACACATATAACACACAAAAAATATTATAGTATATATGAGGACGTTAAACACATAATCCAAACTGAAATAACAGCTGCAGCAAGAGATTCAGGAAGAACTGAGAAACACATTAATTTGAAAATAACTGTGTCCCCCTTGAAAACATATTTTTTAGCATGTGATGTAAATGTGTATTGTTTCATGTTTAGTAACTGGATTTCACTATGACGCTCTGAAAGACTTGGCCCACGTAAATGTTTGTCTAACCAGAAGTAGCCCAGCAACGACTTCCATAAGAGATGGCATGCAAATGGTGAGTCAGCAGACTAATCAGTCCTGAGCACATATCGCTTAGGGCTCAGTATTGTTCCTGTTGTTGGATAAAAGTCGCTTATTCTATCCTTTTCCTAAATGTTGTTAATAGAAATCTGACTCCTCTAAATAATTACCTTGAATCTCTCTGCGCATTCTTTTGATGGGATGAGAGGAATGACTGGAGGTGTCTCTTTCAGGTTAACAGAGTTTATTGACCCAATGAATCAAGAATAGAAGTTACAGAGTCTCTGGGTTCAACACTACGTGTCCCTGACAACAGACAGATACCTGGTCAGTTCGCGAAGTCTGAGCCCCGACTATCTTTCCCTGAACCCTTTTATACATTAGACAGAGAATATTTAACCAAATTATGCATTTGAGAATGTGCGGTTTCCTTCGTCCAATTGGGCAGCTTTCCAAATGATGCGCCTCCTGATGATTGGTTCCCCTTCTCTCATTGGTGCATCAAACTCCTGAATCCTTTCTCCAATCTGTAGGGGAAGACACTTCCTACCTGTTTCTTATCACAACCTGACATCTCGTCTAGTAACTAATTCTTTTTAAGCAGAAAACCATTTAAGTGATTAAGTATTAAGGCTCATTGAACCTATATAAAAGTGGATGAGTGATTAAATGTTCAGGGCCTAAAACTAAACCTATGTTTGAGTTGGTGAGTGATTGACTGAAGGGTCATGTCAAACACACGTTGGAATGTGCACTCACTTCTGCAAGCCCTCTTCACACAAACTCCTTTATGTACTGAAAAGTCAGACAATTTTATTAACACACAAAAACCTGGAATAAAACATGATGAAATAACTGATATGATATTAACTCAAGCAAAAATCATTCATACTGTAAATATCAAACCTTTCCTTTGGACCGGGTGATGAAACCTTATCTGATTTATTCAACAACAATTGCAGTGAACACATTGCGTATAGGCAGAAAGTGGCCTATTATTCTATCACTGCCATAACAAAGGCTGTGAATGTCATTATGTAAATGGTAAATGGACTTGAGCTTGTATAGCGCTTTTCTAGTCTTCCGACTACTCAAAGCGCTTCTTACACCGCAGATCACACCTACCCATTCACACTGATGGGCTGGATATAGGCCCATCCAGTAACTATCCATTCATACACCCCAGACGCAGCAGGGGGAGCAATTTGGGGTTAAGTGTCTTGCCCAAGGACACAGCAGTTCAGTTGGAGGAAGTTGAGCTTCATCCACGCCTCTATCTCCTCCAGGCAGGTGGTCAATGTGGATGTTGGCAGGGGGGAGGAGGAAGTGAGGGTGGTTTTGATGTACAGCTGTGTGTCACCAGCATAGCAATGGTAGCTTAACCCATGCTTGCTGATGACATTGCCATGGGGGGGAGCATGTAGATGGAGAAAAGGGGGGGGCCCAACACCAAGCCCTGGGGGACACCGCAAGTCGCATGGTGGGTGTGAGATTTATCTTTTCCCAGGGCGACGTGCTCGGTTCTGCCAGTGAGGTAAGATGTGAACCAGTTTTGAGCGTTTTCTGTGAGTCCAGTGGTGTGTCTCAGGCGGTGAAGGAGGATGTCATGAGCGACTGTATCAAAGGCGGCTGTGAGATCCAAGAGGATGAGAAGTGATGGGGTACCGGTGTCTGCTGCCATCAAGAGGTCTTGGTGACTCTGACCAAAGCAGCTTCTGTGCTATGGCCAGGGCGGAAACCAGACTGAAAGTTGTCAAACAGATTATTGTGACTGAGGTGATCCTGAAGTTGTGTTGCAACAGTTTTCTCCAGAGCCTTAGAAAGAAACGGGAGATTGAGATGGGCCTGTAGTTTGAGAGAACTTCTGGATCCACGGTGGATTTTTTCAGTAGTGGTCTGATGACAGCAGTTTTGAATGCAGGTGGGATATGGCCAGCCAGGAGAGGTCACAGAGGTCGACAGGTCACTGAGAGAGGATGCTGGCGCTGTTTGTTAGCCGCTTCTCTGGCCGTGATTTTTCAATGTTTGTGACTGTTAGAATAGTCTTTCTGTGCTTCTACACTTTAAGCTATTAAACTACAGTTTTACGGGACATTTGATCCGATGTCTTAAAAGCGTTTTTAGCACCTACCTGCTTCAGAAGTCTTCCATCTTCACCCCACCCGGAAAAGGGCCCTCTGGTTCATACCACCTTGACTTACAACTTTTGTCCCTTGCATTCCCCTCGAGTACCTGAAGCTAACATCTGGCCAACAGTCTGCGAGGCGAGACAGCATCCCTCCTTGGCCAGCATGATGGTGTTTAGATATTCCAGCTAGCAACTCCACCAACTAAACTCTGCAACCACTCTTGGCTTTAACAACCCCATCATCAGCGAACTTGGACTTCTCCGCCGCCCTGAGACCTGCTCTGCAACAAACATCCCGTCTCTGTGGTCATCCATCGCACACCTGACACATCATCACAGTGCCGTTTTTCCAGCAAACGTCTACATCTACATCGACTGCTAACTGTCTCTCTGTAATTTGACTCAGTGGATTTTTTACAACCAGTCCCTGAGCAGTCTCTTAGACCTCCACTGTTGGGTTCAGCCAGGATGGCAAAGTTCAGGCTGTGTACGTTTGGAGAACTACGACAAAAGACTATATCCCAGCATGCCTTGCAGGTACTCCCAGAATGCTTTGCCACACCTAACACATAGGTGTGAAGTTTGGGAGGTATAAAACCGGCCATGCCCCTTCTCTCTTTCTCCTTCATACGTCGTCTGGCGACGTTCGACGATACTAACTCTGTTCCTGTTTCAACACGCTTCTCTTTGTGTAAAAGTTTTGGCGCGCAGCTCATCCAAAGGCCTTGAAGCATACCGACGCCCTGAATTCCGAGCTTAGATCATCCACTTGAACGCATCTCAAAGAAGAGCATCTTATTTCTCCCGTAGTAAAACGGTATTGAGAGAGATTGTAAGGATTACGTCTCGTTCCGTCCTTTAAAGAAAGGACATCCCACGGAGATCACCTCGCTCGACGGAGGACACCATGGCCCTGCTCAACACCTTGGACGCACCGCCATCTCCAAACAACTGCAGAAAGGCCGTTCCAGGACCTCTTTTCTTCCTTCATCAACCGCGGACAAATGGTTACAAGTGAGGCTTAGCTAGGTCTGGGCAGTTAGATATAGAGAGTGTGTTTAATAACTGAGTTATTATTGTGAAACGGTGATAATATTTGCTTGGTGTTTGACCACTGTGTCTTAGGTTTTATGAGAGTAAAACCTCTTTTGTTTTCTTTATTTGTGCCGCTGCGTCCCGTGTGTTTCTCTGTGAACTCTCGCGTCATAACCGGGTAATAGACTCATTATCAGAAAGACTGGTGTTAATGCCGTCTGATACAAATCCGGCCACTGGCTTCTGGTAGTGCAGTAAACTATGCTCTGAGTTGTACGTGAGCTCCAGGCTGAGATTGAGCTTTCGAGGTGCGTTGTTTTCTCTCTCGCTTTACACACACACGCACCTTTCGGTAGACGCACACACATAGAGATCTGTGGCTTTCCAGACGCTGCAGAAACGTAGATCACGTTCTGTGTCCGCCATCACGTGACCACGTGTGGTCCCTCTCTCTCCCTCTCTCTCTCACAGAAACACACACACACACACACACACACACACATGTGCCACGCTTGTTTGTTTTTGTTTGTTATAGTGTTTAGTTTATAATAGTTGTTTGTTTGATTGAGTTTCATTGATTAACTTGATGTTTCTTTGTTAAATAAATTCTGTTATAATTTAAAGAGCAGTTGTTTGTGATTACTGTGTATTTGCTTTGTGACTTAGGCTGGGTCAAAGGGCTTTGTGTTCGGATTTCACACCTTCAATTAAATACAGATTATTAATTATTAATGATATTTGTATTTAATTAAATAATTTGAGACTGATATTTGTAATATTTTGGTTGTTCCCTGTTTACAGGGTGGTGCCCCAAGGTTTATTAAACACAGTTTAATAATAATTATTGATTTATTTTAATAATTAAGTAAACTTAATTATTAAATTTAATTCAACAACTAAATGTTACATCCTAAAACCCCAACGTATTGTTGCCGCCGTGGAAGGTCCCTACATAATGCTGCCGCCGTGGAAAATCCCCAACACCACGCCCCCTTAACTTCCAGGTCAGTCTCTTTTTCACACACTGCATCATGGTACAACGGCGAGCTGTGACAGATGAAGGCAGCTGGACGGGTCCTTGAGTGGCAGATTAAGACCTCTGGACTGACTGTTCACAAGTAGGCATACAGGGACCACAAGGGGGCGTATGCAGAAGCTCTGAGGGTCGATCCAGGTTCTACTTCACTATCGTAAATAACAGCCCCGGTAACTCCAAACAACTATTTTCAACAATAAACCACCTTCTCAAACTCCCTTCACCCTGCCACTCTGAGGCCACATATTATTATCCTTATGTTCTGTAAGAGGGTGGTGGAGTATAAACTGACTTTGTAAAGCAATCATGAGGATTGGCTTAGTGTAATAATAATCAGGGATAATCAGTGTAGAACCTTACAGTAATTATTACTTTTTTGTCATATCATTCTTTGGACATATTATTGCAGATGAAGGTTAATTTTTTTCAAGTAATATTATTGTCATGATCACGGGTAGAAAACACAGGGAGGGAGGACCCAATCGCAGGAACACGAAAGATGAAGACGAAACACATAAATAAAACCAAACCATGACAATTATCTGCAATATTTTTCGTGAAGGAGGATGCGCTGTTTGCCGCACAGAATCTCAGTTGTTTACGTCATGTGCGGTTGCTTAGTTACAGTTTGTTTTCTGTGTGTGAGTGATCGTTGTCAGGACTGAGATGTCTTGTCGGTGAGTAACTGTTAAAACCCCAATACGAGAGGATAATACTGTATTTGATATTTAAGTTCAGTAGGTAATTCTTAGTTTATGTGTATGTTTAAATTTCAGGTTTACAACCTGCTTCTTGGTATTCTGCTGTTAGCGTACGATAGCCTACATGCTAGAAAACTACGAGGAGTGTAACTGCAGCAGGCAGGCTAACAAGTAGATGCTAACGTGTGCAAAGTTGTGCTCAATAAAACTTGAAGATAAGCCGAGTTGTTCCCGCTGTACTTTCCTGACAAACCCTTCCAGAGGGGAGTTTATTAAGCAGAGGAGATTGCTTAATGAATATCTGGACAATCAGGCAACAGGGAACCGGTGTGAGAGGGGGATGTGCAGAGTGGATTCTGCAAGCATAGCTTTACACCACTGACCCTCTGCATGTTACTGATGTATTCCTTTACATTACCATTTATACTGCAGAATTAACTGGTTAAATATTGTATATATACAGTGTATATCCTGAAGCCATAACACTGTTATGTGTATGTTATTTTCTCAAGCATGAAGTCGGTCTACAAGAACAATTTTACACTTCAGCTGTTTAAGGTCGGAACATCCTTTATGTGTCAGAGCACATTATATTCACTGACTGAAAACATCATATGTCCTGCTGCTGTGAATAGCAGACTGAGCTGTTTTTAACATGTAATCCAAGTGAATCAGAGTCATCCGAGTTATCACTGATTTTTACGTCATGACCGTTACGATTCATCGATCTCCTTAACAACCACTGTAGTCTCATTTAGCCACTTGGTAGCAACCGCCATTTTAAGTTTGCGTAAAAACTTTAAAATTCACAAGTGGGGTCTTAGTCAACGTAGTTTATCTCGTCTAACAAAACATCAACATCTCTTCAGCTTGTGTTAACCACAGACCTTATTTCAGGCGTCTAAACACAAACACATTCAAAATCCACATTGACTTTTAGAGGTTAGAACCCATGGTGCTAAAATGCTAACTCACTTCCTGGTTTTAGGACTCATTCCTGTGCCAGTCTATAAAATATGAATGTAATCGTCAGTCTGTAGTTATCAGTATTGGCTGTCTAGATGATGTGTGTTCAAGCAAAATGAAATATGAGCGAGGCATGCATTTTTATCTTTTGCTGTGCGTGGGAGCAGATGGTCAAAAAAATCACTGTCCTCGAAGTTCCCTGACAACTAGTGCTTACAACGATAAATTAACAACTGACGTGGAAAGACAGATTATAATTGTCAGTGAACTCTTTTTTAATAAAGCACCTCTCTCTGCTTGCACATGTTAAACATACCACAGAGACATGTCTCATACTTTACTGCAGAGACATCAGGACTTCAATATTCTTGCCATTTGTGAATTATTTGTGCAAGTGATGCTAATTAATGTTTGAATATACCGACTGTCTGCTCCACTGCAGCTAAGCTGTGTGATGCTTTGTAAAATCTAAATGCCTGATTCACAAAAGGATTTGGTTTGGTTTTTGGGCATGTCAAATGGACACTTTGGTGTCATGGTTCGGTCCCACATCTTAACCAAGTTGATAAATGTTCGAGTCAACTGATTGGTGACTCACAGCTCTACTCATCGACCTCATACATGAGACAGTTACAGCGCACAGCGAGCTCGATCTCAAATGATGATTTCTACCCTTTGCACAGTGACGTTCAGCTTCTCCCCTCCGGACAGAGGTTTCCAATTCTGCAGGAAGAAACGATGTAAAAATAGCTTTGTTGCTGCTGCTGTCTCTGAACTGGAAAAGCAGTAGCCATAATTGCACAATTATTTATCCTGGCTGAAGACATTTTTATTTATTTATCAATGTGTGTTTTATTTATAGGTTTAAGGCTTTATATTTAGGGACAGAACAATGGACAGAGTCACAAATCAAAGACAGTGAGAGAGCGGGGAAGAGCCACGGGTCAGATTTGCTGATGACTCAGTCATATATCTGTAAGAGGCAAGCTGCAGAAGAGTTATCAGCTACAACGGTCAATATTTTAAACTGATTAGCAACTTCATGTGTACACCTTAATGTCAATAAAACAGTATGCATGTGCTTCTCAAAACTTAAATCACAAGTTAAAAAAATAATGAATAGAATCAAATTTAATTGAGCGAATTTCAGATACATTAGGAATAATTTCATTAAGAAGGCCCCATGAATGCCATGATTCTATCACAGGTGAGTTACTGTATGACCAGTTGGACACAAAACCGTTGCATAAGAAGTCCAATTCACATCACTGTAAAACCAGCAGTGGCTCATGGAAGAGCAGGCCTCGGTAACTGCACAACATCTCACTAGAGCACGGCGCAGGGGAAGGACAGGAGATCACTGGTGCAGCATCAGAATAGGAGGAGTTGGCCAGCAACATGGTTTGAATGAAGCAGCAGGGAGCCTGGACAAGATGGGCTACAAAGTGTCATGGGCGGAGTTGTGGAAAGCATAACCTCATCAAACAATTCCTGATCCAGACTGTCCAGTGATATCTCTCATATCACTGTCTCTCCCTCTTCACCCTGCTCCTCCTCTCTCTCTCTCAAACGAACACATCTATCACAAAACACTGTTTGTTTTGTGATGCATAAAATAAAGTTTATTTTCATGTACATGTTGAACTTGTGCAACTGATTGTTAACATAAGACGTATCGATATTGAGTATCATCATTCAGTAAGGGGCTACTGCCCTTTTTCCTTTAAAGTGGATCAGGCAGAAGATGGAGAGGACAGACTGGGGGGTTGTAGACTTCAGACACACATCAGTGTTAGAAACACAGAATATTTTGACATTTAAATGACCTTCAAGTGAGGAATCTTTACGTTTACGCCAGTGTCACATATCAGACAGTGACTTCTGGTACCAGAGTCAGCAGGGTGGACGCAGAGTGGGGATGGGGGCTGAACAGTCAATTACCATGTTGTGATATTAACAACTCTCTCACTCATTGAGAGGATGAACTCCATTATCTGTAAGAAAATTATTTCTATTTCCCCCTGTCTCATGATGATTTAAGTGACACAAATGTGTCGCTCTCATTGGGTGTTTATTTCCTGATGAGTGATGTGGCCTGAAGCTTTGACTTGTCATGTTTCATTTTAAAAGAAGAGCTGCCGGAGTGTTCAGAGGAACCAGGAGATCAGACAGTGTGTCGTGATTTGATCTTTAGTTTTATCTTTTTGTGTTTTTCAGAGTTTAGGTTTCCATGTTTTTATTTGTGTGTTATCTTAATGTTTCCTAGCTTAATCTTTAGTGTTTTCTGTTTTATTTTGTAATCTGTTATTCTGGTGTTTAAAGTGTGTTTTAGTGTTACATTATTGTTCTGTGTGTCATCAGTGTTTCCTGATTTATATTGTCATTATCCACAGTGTTTCTTGTATTTTCTTCCTGCTGTGTTCTATTTCGTATAGGCTTCGCCCTCTAAGGCTATCGCTATTGGGTTTATCCCTCGCGCGTATGCGCAGCACTGAAGAGTTGTAGTCCACGCCCACCCACGAGGTGGGCCCCTCCCACAGTCAACCTGCCGGTATATAGCCGGAAGGGACCGTGTGTTCTGTTCCCTCTTTTCTTCAGCGTGTAAGTATGCACAAGCACCTGCAAGAGAAACAGAAATTAAGCATGTCTGCCTCCATCCGTGTGTGTCCAAAATGTCAGACCGGGTACATCTTGCCGGCTGATTCTCACCGTCTCTGTGAGGCCTGCCTTGGGTCGGAGCGTGCCAGCCTGGCATTAACTTCACGGGCGACGTGTAGCAGCTGCCTACGCCTTCCCCGTGATGACCTACAGCGGAGAGCGGAAGCCTTCGCTGTAGCTGCAGAGCCGGTGTGGCAGGTGGGGGAATACACAGGGGGACGGGAGATAGACATGCTGGACCATGGAGAGGAGTCTGGGGATTCACCGTACTCCATCCGTGGGTCGGTGTCAGGGTCTCCCATTCCTCCCCTCTCCCTGCCGGGAGGGCTGGAGGATGCACCTGACACCGTCACCGAGTCAGATTGCCCAGGCTCTCCTGGGAATCTGACTGAGAGCCGCTCGCTGCTTCAGGAGCTGCCGGGTATCATTAGAACGGCTGCAGCTCGACGGGGCCTCACTGTGCCGATGGCACGTGAGGAGGAGCCGATTGATGAGATGGCGGGGGATTTTCCACTTCTCCGGCCGGTCCGGCGGGACCCGGTGTGGCCGCGGTTCCCGGCTCTGATCCCCTATCAGGAGGGGGCAGCGGCGGATCCGAGGCTCCTGAGGGCCTCTGCTGCAGCTAATAATTTGTCCTTATTAGCCCATTCCATGTCGAGACTGGCGGTCCAGTCCACAACAATGGCACCAGAGGAGGCTTTGGAGATCAGAAAGGCATCCAGCGCTGCCCTTTCTCTGTGTGCCACCATTGCGGTTGCGTCGGCGAGGATTGCAACGTGGCAGACCCAGGTGCATCGGCACCTCTGGCTCCAGCGGTCACCCATCCCCGAAGCTGCCAGGAGGCAGCTTGTTGAGGCTCCGGTCAGCCATGAGGGGCTGTTCGGGCCACAATTCGGGGCCTTGGCGGATAGTTTGCGGGTGGCAGCAGAGGAGGCGGAGGGGCTCCGCCGCCATGCTGGTTGGAGCAGGCCGGGGCCACGTCAGCGCGGTGGCATACAGCGCGGCCGGCAGCAGACCAGACGGGCCGATAGATCAGGAGGACGTCCAGCTGCGGCGGCAGCTTCCCGTCCAGAGGAGTTTCCTCGGCGGCAGCCCCCACCAGCGCAGACACGCAGGGGGGCAAAACGCCCTGCCACCTCCTCTGCCGACCAGCCTGCGAGGCAGCAGTGGCGGCGCTGACATGAGGTGGGGGGTGTTGAGTGTATGAGCGGTATTAATAATAAAGCAGTTAATACTGGTTCCATGGGCTCCCGTTCTGAGTTTGTTCAGTCATGTTGCCCTGTCACCTCCGCACCTCCCACAATGAGCGTACAGCCAGCTCGTTTTTTTGCTAAAAAACCAGCTGGGCTGTATGAGTCAACTGCGACGTCTGTCGCGAGACACATGCCATCTCTTCAGTCCTCTCTTCATCGGAGTGTTTCCTCACGAGGTGAGCTCTTCGGTGGACAGGTGGGGGGCCACCATGAGCCCACGAGTGCTGGTTCGGTGCGTCGTGTGGACTTGTCTCTTCCGTCTCCATCCTCTGTGTGTGAGCCTCTTCGGGCTTCCCAACAGCCCTTTCGAGTCGGGCCCCCCTTGGGCTGCACGGGAGCTCGCTCCACGTGCAGCGGCGGTCGGGGCTCTGACGTGGCTGATGGACAGGGGGGCGGAGCCTCATCTACAGGTACGCCCGCTCTCGGAGCATTACTCCGTATGGCGGGACGTATGTTCCCTGGACAGCTGGCTGGACAGACTGCTTCAACGGGGTTACGCCCTGCAGTTTGCGTCTCCTCCTCCACGATTCAATGGGGTAGTGGAGACGATCATGCCATCCAGGGAGGGGCGCCTGGCTCTTCGGTCAGAGCTGCAGGAGCTCCTGACGAAGGGTGCCATCTCCAGAGTGGAGCGAGAGGAGGAGAGCCGGGGTTTTTACTCTCGCTATTTCCTTGTGCGGAAGAAGACAGGCGGGATGAGGCCCATCCTCGACCTGTCTCTTTTCAACAAATCGATTGTGGTCAGATCATTTCATATGCTGACAATCAAACGGGTGCTGGAGTGTGTTCACCAGGACGACTGGTTCACGTCCATCGACCTAAAGGACGCCTACTTCCATGTCCCCATCCTCCCGAAACACAGGCAGTACCTGCGCTTCGCGTTCGAGGGGACATCGTATCAATACAACCGTCTGCCGTTCGGTTATTCCCTGGCTCCGCGCACTTTCTCCAAGTGCATAGAAGCAGCTCTAACTCCGCTTCACCGGGCAGGGATGAGAGTGTTATTCTATCTGGACGACCTGTTGTTACTGGCGCGCTCCAGAGAGGAAGCAGCTCTCCAGACGAGGGCACTCGTGTCTCATCTGTCGAGATTGGGGTTCATTGTGAACTGGGCGAAAAGCTCCCCCATCCCATCCCGGTCCATAATGTACCTGGGGGTGATGTTGAACTCGGCCAACATGTCAGCGCGGCTCTCCCAGCAGAGGGTGGAGGCGCTGACAGAATTATTAAGCCGAGTGAAGCCACGCAACAAGGTGACAGCTCTCACTGTCATGCGGCTGTTGGGCATGATGGCGGCGGCTCATGTCGTTATTCCTCTGGGCCTGCTCCACATGAGACGTCTGCAGCGGTGGTTCATCCATCAATGCATTGATCCCCGGCTGCAGCGGAGACGTCTGCTCCACGTTCCTTTATCCGTTGCGTTGGACTTGGCCCACTGGGGGAATCCCCGCGTGACGTCGGCGGGGGTGCCCCTGGGAAGGGCTACGTCACGCATCTCGGTGTTCACAGACGCATCTCTCTCCAGGTGGGGAGGGACGTGTCTGTCCCGAGCAGTAGGAGGAGTGTGGCCGGCGCGCATGTCCCTCCACATAAACGGGTTGGAGCTGCTTGCGGTGTGGGAAGTGGTTCATCACTTCTTCCCCTTGCTAAAAGATCATCATGATCCGCACAGACAACAGGGCGACAGCCGCCTATATCAATCGCCAGGGCGGGGTGCGTTCAGCCCAGCTTCTCGGCATAGCCAGGAAGCTGCTGGTCTGGGCGAGCACACGGTTACTTTGTCTCTGTGCTCTGTATGTCCCCGGCGAACTGAACCGGGGAGCGGACATCATGTCAAGGGGGGGTCCTCGTCCGGGATCTTGGACCCTTCATGCAGACCTGGTTTCCCAGTTATGGGAAAGGTTCGGCAGAGCAGAGGTGGACATGTTCGCAGCACGCGAAAATGCACGGTGCCCCCTTTGGTTCTCCCTGAGCGCAAAGGACGACCCTCCTCTCGGGGTGGACGCCTTTTCGCACCGGATATGGCCGAGGACGCTCATTTATGCGTTTCCCCCTGTCCCGTTGATTTCGAGCTTCCTGGGCAGAGTGAGGAAGGAGAAGCTGTGCGCCATCTTGATCGCCCCGCTGCGCGAGCATGCGATGTGGTTCCCGTGTCTACATCAGATGACGTCAGGCGAGCCCTGGGAAATCCCTTGGAGGGGTGATGCCCTCTCGCAGGCAGGGGGCGTGTTCACGAGCTACCCGATCATCGGCCAGCGTCTCTGGGCTTGGCCGCTGAACGGACACATCTGGTAGGTATGGGGCTGGCTCAGATGTGGTGCGCACTATTCAAGGCGCTCGGGCTGCCTCCACAACGGCATCTTACGCCGCAAAGTGGGCTGCGTTTCAACGCTGGTGCGGAGAGAGAGAACTCTCCGCTACTGCGTGTCCTCTGCCTCAAGTGCTTTCTTTCCTCCAGCTCTTAGTGGACCGAAATCTGGCATTTAGCACTATCAAAACATACACGGCTGCAGTTTCATCATGCCACGAAGGTTTTGGTGACCGTTCGTTGTTTTGCCACCCGCTGGTGAAGCGGTTTTTGAAAGGGGTACAGAGGCTTCGGCCGGTGGTGCGCAGCCTGGCCCCGCAATGGGATTTGGCACTGGTGCTGCGCGCACTGATTGTGGCGCCGTTTGAGCCTTTGGATCAGATTCCCCTACGTTTTCTGTCGGCTAAAACGGTTTTGCTCTTAGCCCTGACGTCAGCAAAACGTGTCAGTGAGTTGTCAGCTCTCTCTGTGGCTCCGTCCTGCCTCAGGATCCGGGAGGACGGTAGTTCGGCTGTATTACGGCCAAACCCGGCGTTCATGCCAAAAGTCATCGCTAGCGGGTTGAAGTCGCGAGTGATCACGCGGGAGGGGTTTTTTCCTCCTCCCCATACATCTGGGGAGCAGGCGACCTCCCACCTGCTGTGCCCAGTGCTCTGGCATGCTATGTTGCGCGCACAGCTGCCATACGCTGTTCCCAGCAGCTGTTTGTACACTACAGGGCACATTCTGTGGGACAGCCCCTGTCAACACAGCGGCTGTCACACTGGCTGTGTGACGCCATCACACAGGCTTATATCGCCTCAGGAGCTGAGCCTCCGGCGGGTATTCGGGCGCACTCCACCAGGGGAGTGGCTTCCTCGGCTGCCCTGCACGGGGGCGTGACGGTGGACGACATCTGCACGGCAGCTTCGTGGTCCTCTCCGTGCTCTTTTGTGCGTTTTTATCTACGGGATGCCTCCCGTTTCTCAATGTCTCACTCAGTGCTCAGCACTCTGTCTGCGTAAGAGTGGGATGTTCCGTTTTTCCCCTGATACTGTCAGGCGAAAAATGGTTATTCGGGGTGTTGTTGTGCTTGTGGTACCTTCCGGACCCAGTGTGGCATTGACTACATCCTGCTTCGCCTCTAACCCAATAGCGATAGCCTTAGAGGGCGAAGCCTATACGAAATAGAACGTTAGTTACGTGCTGTAACTCCAGATTCTATGAGTATAGGCGCAGCCCTCTAAGCGGTGGGCCCCACTGACTCCATGAACGGCTGAAGAAAAGCCCTTTATTGGGGAACAGAACACACGGTCCCTTCCGGTTATATACCGGCAGGTTGACTGTGGGAGGGGCCCACCTCGTGGGTGGGCGTGGACTATAACTCTTCAGTGCTGCGCATACGCGCGAGGGATAAACCCAATAGCGATAGCCTTAGAGGGCTGCGCCTATACTCATAGAATCTGGAGTTACAGTATGTAACTAACGTTTCCCTCCTGTCTTGGTTGTCTTCACCTGTGTCTTATTGGTCTTACCTTGATTCTGCTGTCGAGTTAGTCTTTGGCCCAGTCTGAATAGCAACAGCTCAGTATACAGTGCAGACTTTTCAGTAGACTGAACTCTTGTTGTCATTCAGTGGGCATTTATTGGGTCCACCTCAGTCGACTGACCATTTTCGTATGAATACTAACTTCCGGGTTTTATGCAGTATGGATTGGATGCATACTTTCAGGAAACGAATCGTTTTATCCCTCCACAATGTTGTATAAAATAAACCATAAAACGTCACTTCACATGCGCCTCCAAAGCAAAGCAAAGGACCTGGATAATCTGGAGAAGTCCCCTCTAAAGACCCTTTTTAATGAACAAGGACAAATGTAACAGATGTCTGCATTATTATGCACCTTATAAACCTTTCCATGCGTCTTTATTGGTTTAGGTCTCTCTTACTTTATATTCTGTATATTACCTTTTGTCATGTAGGCTACTGTGTGTTATTTTATTATTTAATCAGTGTTTAACTTTGTTTACCTGACTCTAGGCCTCCATGTTCATTACTCTTCTTGAATAAAGTCAAACAAAACAAACAAAAAGAAAAACAAGGATGGAGGCAGAAATGAAATGAAATAGGAACGAAGATCTGCCTGCTGAATAGTGTGTACTAATAGTATACAGCATGGAGACAAGTACTGACTACTAATAGACTGAGTAGACACTGCCAATTTAGATGCACCCAGTAGACATTTCAGTATTCTGCCTGCCTGCCTTTCTGTCTGATTGTCTGACTGTCTGCCTGCCTGAGTGCCTGACTGACTGTCTGCCTTTTTTCCTTCCTTCCTTCCCTAATTTGTATTTCAACACCCACAATGCTGTGCGAAATTAAACATCACTTCACGTGCGCCTCCAAAACAAACCAGCATAGATTAATTTAATCAAATTTTAATGCAGAATTAAAGTCCTTTCTAAATCTTCTTTTAATGAACAACAAATGTAACAAACGTATACATTATTATAAAACACTTCCTCCTGTGTGTGTGTGCGCGGGCATGTGTGGCGCTCTCTATGTGCTGTGGTTCAGCAACACTGACACAATGTGATAGCATTGTTTGGTGAAAAATACTGGCCTTACTGTTTTACCAGCATTTTGCAATTAAACCAAAAAAGTAAAAAAAAAATTAACAGCAATTTGTAAAAATTCAGAATATATTATGAAAATCTCGTAAAATAATACAACTCAGGTGTAGTTGAGGGCTTTATTGGGGAAATTTCCATCATTCTCTTATATTGACAGTTAATCAAATCCTGTACATGTAACGTGAAATTACTGTTTTAAGGCCATCAAATGTGCTGCAACTGCTTTTACCTACTTCCAAATAGTTATCAGCAATAATAACACATTGTGTGGTAGATCATGTCAGAAAAGGTCCATTAACAGTTTTCCTTTTTGCTTTCCTTCATCAAGTAGGCTAATCTCACCCAATTAAAGAAACCCATTGTGACTGATGATTCAGAAACATACGTAGCACTGACCTCTGACCCTTCTCTCTCTTCCAGGGATCTTATCTGCAACAGGGAACGGCTATGTCATTTATATGACCGTCAAACGCAAGACCAAGCTGAAGCCTCCTGAGCTCATGACTGTTAATCTGGCCATCTTCGATTTTGGAATATCAGGTATTGGTTTTTGTAGCTATACAGTTGCATAGAGATGAAAAAAATATGTTTTGTTTAAACAAAAATCACAACTGACAAAAGCCTATCTTATTCCCCATCTTGATTGAAAGTTAAGACTACGGCTGTAATGACCTGTGTGGACTGATTTAATAGTTTTATAACACATCCTTGTCAAATGACCTCAGCTGGTCCATAATTGGTTTGTCAAGTTCATTGAAAGATCCAGGGATTATATACTTTACATAATAACATTAAATGTATGAGAGAGACCATCAAATTAGAATGGATGAGTCATCTAACTATTCATCCTATCATATTATTTTGACCACTTTTCCTGTTTTTGGGCTGGATCCAATCTCAGCTTTCAACCACACTCACATTCACACCTACGGCCAATTTAGAATCACTAATGGACCTAACCAGTGTGTCTTTGGACTGTGAGAGGAGTACAGGAGAGAACCTTCTCGCTATCGGGCAACAGCGCTAACCACTGCACTTAGCAGTCCTGAGTCATTTAGTAGAAGGAGAAAAAAGCCATAGTGCCAGATTCGGATGGATGGATGGATAGATTGATAGATGGATGGATGTGAGGTGCTAATATATATATATATATATATATATATATATATATATATATATATATATATATATATATGCTGGAACCTAAATTTCCTTGAGGGAGTCATCCCAAAAGGATCAATAGAGTTCAGTCTAAGTCTAATAACAGGTTTACTTCTCAGCCATGTATCAGCTTGTATATGTTTGCTTTGCCTTTGTCTGTGTGTGTATAAAGAGGGGTTTGTGCCAATACATGGGCACATATGCACATGCGTGTGATTACTTCAGAACCGTGTCAGAAATCAGACATCTTCTCACCCTATCAGTTATATATTCGGAGTAATCCATTTTCTGTTATATTCTATGATTTAAACCCAAAACCCACAGGAACCTGCAAAAGAGAAAACCAGTACAGATAAAGTGGGTCCTTCTCTCACTATCTGCTGCGTTCAAACCTTACACACCATTGCTAAGCTCAAATCAGAAGGAGAATATGTTCCTGCTACATCCCTGATTCATACGCTGCACAGGGCAACAGCATCACTGGCAGGTTGTCCTTCCACAGCCACAAACTCACATGTCAGTGGGATCATCATGAAAGAGTCACGCTTACGTGCAGCACAGATCCCATTGTGTGCTTGTGTGTCCGTCAGGCTAGCCTCTAGCTGCTATCTGAAGCTGTAAGAGCACTAGCTGCTAAATGGACTTTAGCTTCCAGTCATACATCCATTTTCTTCTGCTGATCAGACTTCGGGTCATGGTGGCAGCAAGCGCAGTGGACTTTTACACCGCGGGTCACACCTACACACACGCTGGTAGAAGCTGTTATATAAAGTGGCTATCAGTATTAGCTAGTCTCATTCATATGTATGCACATACTGCTGTCTCAATACAGAGGGAACATTTACTCAACCTTCTGTAATCTGCTTAAGCTTGGTAAGAGACAACTTTGTTTCAGAGCACTCAAAGGTCCCGTGTCCGCCTGGCGTCTTTTTTCAGTAGCTGGGTAGAGAGCGTTTTCAGCAGGAAGCAGCCGCCTGGATGAACAGCACAGCGCCCGGCCTCTTTTTTACGAGCGCCCTGCCGTTTTTGTGCAGCCGCTCCGACTGCTCAAGTTAAAAATCTTTCAACTTTTTAAAATGGCTCTGCTGACGCCACCAGCGCTTTTTTCAACGAACCAATCACAAGGTTGAATGGCCTGTAGTCGTTACCTTGGCAACCAAAAACAATGAAAGAGAAGTTGGTGTTGGTGGTTTCAGTTCATCCTAAACTGTACGACATGTCAGATAAAAATGTTCCGTTTGTGGGAGCTGATTGGACAGACACTTGATGTTGCTGCTGAGGGTTTTAGTAGCAACTCCTGGACAAGGCGGTGATATTCCCCGTGTTGTTGTCTACTACGGATCGTGTTGTAGTCGCAACTTGTTCCGTGTGATCGCAGCCGTGCTGGCGGGGCCGTCATTATTAGGCTCATCATCCAGACAAAGTACAAGGGCAAGAATATTCTGATTAATGCTTATAATAAAGGGAACAAAAAAATATATAATTTAGCCCCATGCCAACAGACTGTTGTCATGGAGACAGGGCTGACATGCAGCACTTTTACTTGTTAGCACTTTTGAGTGCCAAGCCAGCACTTCCGTGCCCATAAAAAACGTGGGGTGGAAACAGGGCCGGAGACAGTTGTGTCAGCTCTCGGTCTTAAGGGAGGAACGAATGTAATAAATCAACTGGAAGAAGTTCTGATTGCAACTAACTGTCAGACCTCAATCAATACATCGATTGTCTCCTGGGATCAGGACAGTAATACAGTTAAAGGGCGAATCAATCAATCTCTTTCTGTAAAAGGACTAAGAAACACTTAAAAAGCAAGTATAAAGACCAAACGCATTGTTTTGTTACAAAAAGCTGAAATATGATCTCACAGAGAGAGAGAGAGAGAGATAAGAGTTCAAAGTGTCAGTTCCCCTGCTAGTCTATAACTGTGCTTTTACACCACAGGTCACCCTGATAGCAGGTGCTGCTATGCAGTCCATCATTAACTAATTCATTCATCTGCTGTGCAGCCAAAGCAACCTGGGTTTAAGTTTTGCCCAGGAGCTGGGTATCAAACCACCAACCTTCCGGTTTAGAGATGACCAACTCTGCCACTGAGCCACAGTCGCCCTTTAAGTATCAGGAAACACACATTTTCTGGGTACCCATCTCTCACCTGTCATGATCTAACATGCTCACTTGCTAACTTTAACAGGAGATACAAAAGTCATCTCCATTTTCCTGAGAGGGAAATGAATCCTATTGGCACCTTGTCCAACATTTTATGTGATGCTTGCACACAAATAAGTCAAGGTTCTTGCATAGCTTAATGTGAGATAAGGTTGTCCTGTGCACCAAAACATCAATCAAGCAATCAACCAACCATTATTTGTATAGCACTAATTCATATCAAGTTTAATCTCGGATAAGCAGTCTAGGATTTCTCCTTTGTATTTTTGACTTGCTGTTGTCCTCACTTCCTTGCCGCTGAGATGAAGGTCGAAGCAGGTCGTACATTGATGAGGACGGTGGTGGTTGTGGGGACGACACAGTCCGATGGTAAATGGAAGTCGAGCTCTTTTCTAGTCTTCTTTTACACCTACACTTTCACACACTGATGGTAGAGGCTGCTGTGAAGAGGGACCATCAGATGTGTCGCCCCCTTCGCCTTCTGGTTGAGAGACGACGACTACCAACTGAGCCACAGCCGACCCACGATGGTGGTGGCTGTGCGTTAGGGACTTCAGGTGGAAGTAGACGGTCAGTAGAGCCAGAGCACCTCGGGGCTTCCATTCAGTAAAATACTGTATGAGGTATTTCAGTCTGCACAGCAGTGTTTATTTAACTGGCACTACTACACTCCAGTGTTTCAGTACCAGCGGACCTGTACAACGGTAGGTTTTATCCAAGTGGCTGAAGATTAGCCCATAAAATCACCCATCACTCAATCACTCCAGAAACAGGGAGGCAGATTGCAGACATCATTAATCGAGCTTCACATGGGATGTTGTTCTTTTATGTTGAGGTGTAACAACAGTCACTGCAGTAAATCAGTGTACGATCTGACCTACGCCTGCCCTGCTCAGCAGCTCCCACGTCTGTAAAGTGAAACAGTGTGTGGTCTATCAAACCATGTGTTTGCCCTGTAGCTGCTTCTTCAAATTCCTGGCTTGCAATTCGTGTCACTGTTTCCTCAAGTTTCTTTCCTGCAGCTTTGCTTAAGTGCAAAACCCACTTTTTTTTTTTTTTCAAGCTGATTAGGATGTGCCATGAAGAGAGAGGGAGTAGAGAACTTGTACCTAGATGTAGATTGTGAACACTATTAAATAAACACCTAGTTTATTACAGAACACAAAGCCTTTTAACAAAAAACACATAATGGCAATTTGACTGTCATCAATTCTGAGTTGTATTTACTAACACCCTTTCAATATAGACACTGATGCACAGAGCTTGGGAAATGTAAAATTCAAAGATTAGAGTTTTCTGTTGAAAGGTTTGCGATGCAATCCCCAGCCCAGGCACTATATGTATATATAGTATATATACATATATAATTAATAAAGTACATAGTCCTTGTGCAAGACACTCAGGGCCTCATTTACTAAGAGCCCAGATGAAGAGCACAACACATTGCATGTTTGGTTGGAGTGCGCTTTATGAGTGATCAATTAAGAGTTATTGCAAAGATTGTGGAGTGTGTAGTATGAAATAAGGCTTTTGCATGTTTTACTGGTTTACAAATCAAAATCAGACGTGTAAGAGGCAATTTTTTGGAGCTTAGCAGACAAAGCTGAATATTACCAAAAAGAAAGTCATTGCTGTTGGTACAAAAAACCCCACAAACAATTAATAATTAAACCTGTGCAAACACTCAGGTGGGGGGCCGCAGGAACGGATGCGTCTGATCAATATTGAGCAACACGTGCAGCCCACTTCCTGCGATAAGCAGGTGATTGGAGTGCAGCACTTAAAGATGGATTATAAGGTCATTGTCAGTCACACCAGTCAGCTGGTCAGCAGTGTATTTATTCTGACGATAGCCATGAATGCTCTGGAAGAGGGATCGTATACAGTATGTGGCACAAGCAGTGGTGAGGTCTCCCAATCCAACAGTCCAGCTGGTGTTCTTCTTCACTGAAGATTATTGAATGAGAGTACAAATGAACGCACACTCCAAACAGCTCATGAGAGTTCACCTTGAACCAGCAGCATCGGGTCGTGGCCAGTGTTCATTCTACGCCTCCATTTCCATGTCATCATGCTCCACCCAGTCATGTTTGGCAGTGTTGTGCAACATACAGCAGACAGCCACATTCTGTGCCTTAAAGTAGTGCTCCTCCAGAGCGGTCCAACCAAACCGGCCTTTCAGTATGCCAAAGGTGTGCTCCACAATATCATCTGAATATCTGTAGTCTCCACTGTGCTGGTCGGTTTATGTGCAGGAGAAAGAGGTGTATGGGGTATGTGCTGTCATCTTATTAACATAGAGTATGGATCATTCATACATGTGGATCCCCTGTGTACAACACAGTAAGTCGTTTTACCTCGGTGACAGCAGCAAACACCATCCTGACAGCAAATGAGAAGACTGGAGTTACATACTCAAGCAAACTGTACGTTCCACCAGCATGGCTTCATCAGGTTTGTGAAACAAGACAATGCAAACGGTGTTTTTGATCAAGGGGCAGGTACACTCAATCCAATCAGCAGCAGCAGAGTGCTGAGTTTCAATGCATGGTCATTTCTCCATGCCAGAAGACAACTTTATATCCATAAATCAAGAGGACGGTATAGTGAGAGGGGAGGCATACTCTTACTTCCTCCCGGTCTAATTACTAGAGTACGTGCCAGCCATCTCCGTACTCCAAACGTCTCGCCACTTGGAAAAAAGAACACTGTCCCTCTGCAGACGTGAGGCGGTACTGACCCAGGATCATTGGCCACAATGTTTGTTATGACACATTTGGATTCACAGGTGATCTGGACATTCAAAGACAGTGTGCTTGTGGTTCCTGAACACATTCTCAGGGTTTTTTTGGAGGGAGGACAAGTTGTACGAGGTCATTCAACTGCTCATTTTACTTATGGTAATGTTCAGCTGTGCATACATTTATTGAGCTTTAAGGTCAGAACATCTCGCTAGATTGAGCCAGGACAAATTAAGATGTCTTGATTAGTTTGAGATGCAGACAGGTCTTACCAGTTTGATCCACTACAGCTCTTAACATGTAAAAGACACTTTCTTCTGTTCTGTGAAATATCAGGCCGTGAACAGATTGTTCGATGCCTCCACTTATTTGAGCTGACAGTTTGATTACACTGCCTTGTGCACTGATTAAATCCCTTTATAGCAGTGGTCCATTTAAAGGCTGTGATCCTTGACGTAATCATGGCTGTTGTTTTTTTCTATGAGCCTATCCAGAGCCTTGTCCGGTTGCTTTTCCTAAGTGATAAACTTTTCATGGAAGCTTTTTTTTGGTTAAACCGTTGAATGACAATAACTAATATAATGAGTACAAATAATCAAATAAATAATATCTCCAGCTTATCCGTTTAAATCTTACTGAGTCGAGCTTTTGTCAGAGCCTCTTTTGTTGATTCTTCAAACATATTTAATGCTGAAGAATTTCTTTGAAATTGCACATGTTTTGTTAATTGCATGTGACTCAGTATTAAATGCATGTTTGAATACCGGTGTGTGATCTGTGTCTGTGATTGCCCTCATTGTATTTGGTTTTTTCTCTTTTTGAATCAGTAGATCTCAATCAATCAACCACTCAGGGCGAGCTTTCACATAACTTTAATCATAGCAACTAGAATAGTCTAGTTGCTTGGCAACACTCAAGTTCCAAACTGGCATCATACGGTATCTGTGTCACTTGTGTCAGCTTTTGTTGGGATTGATATTGATCCATTGATTGACATAAACCAGCAGCGACCTCTGGTTTTTAAAAAAATAAACCTCGAGTCTCCCCTCGAGGCTGGCTGCACAAACACAAAAACACAAAAAACCAACAGACATTACATTTCACTGCCTGGTTCAAAACACAACTACCATAAGCAAGTTCATTGAAGAAGACTCACTTTTAATACCATTTTTTCCTCTTAAAAGTTAGCGTATACACCCACCGGTGAAAAAGATACAGCAGTATAAAATGCTGACGAGGACGGTGTCATTACCGTGGGCGCAGCAGCCACCATTACTGCGTGTGACCTGATGTGATTAAAAATACATCCCCCTTCATAGAGTTTTGACAGCTAATTGCAGGCTGTGCAGGGAAAGACAGCGACACGGACCAGTCTGGTGACTTTTTCACATCTTGAAAACATGCTACAAATTCAGACAGAGTTCACATTCAAAAAACTTGGACAAGACAAAAGATGCAAATCTAAAAAATCTCCTAAAAATCTCTCAGGAGTGCACTCACTAATTTCACTCATTTACTCTTTATCATTTTTCCTTGCACTCATTTATTTTCAATCTCCTCATGGGGCTGACTAGGTGTGTGTGTGTTTGCAAGGGACATTTTTATGTACATATTGCTATTTATTCGGATTATTCAGATGCAAATTAGCCTCAGGCTGACTCTGGTGCAATGCATCAAATGGTTCAATTTATATTTTAATTGCATATGGTCCCTTAAAATAAAATTGAATTGAATTGGCTGATTTTATGATCGATAAAAGTTATTCACAACAAGGCGCGTCTGACTCGATTGACAGACGAGTGTGACTGTTTGTCAGGTTTGTCATTGTCCAATGAAGCAAAATGATTTCTGCGTCATCAGAGGCTCCTTTTCATGCAAAGCCAGAGTTTTCTCGTCTCAGGTCAAAATGAGGGCAGGATGCACGACCATTCAAAAATACTACCAGGTTTCTAATGATGCCCAGCTAAATGAAAGTGGGTGAAGTACCCCTTTAAAATATTGGCAAGAGTCCTCTTATTATCTTAATATCATTATTAAGAAATTCGACATTAGACTTTCTTTTTTCAAAACCCTGCAAAGAGATGCAGTTTGTTACAATGACTTACGATGTTACTTCTCAACATTTTTATTTTACAGACCTAATTAAGCTACATGATATTTGAGACTTTATGAAACTCAGGTCATACAATTACATTTAGTCCTTGCATAACACCTGCTGTCATCCTGGGAGCTGTAATCCTTACTAATCCTCCCTGGGTTGACCTTTCCTCGTTCTGTGAGGCTGACCAGGACACAGCTTCTTGATCCTCACCACACCTATAAAGAATAAAACTAAAGTACTTTCTCACATTTTCTTTAGCTGGCTAGTGGAGCTTAAATTGTGTTTTCAGCTCATTGGTCATTTTAAAATCGCCCTACAAGGGTGACAGTAACCCTGTCATGTTGGGAAATTTAGCAGGACCAGACACTCCAAGGATCAACAAAGGCCAAATACATTAACATTATGAATATCCTCTATTATTCAAATTGTTTCTGGCCTAAAGGTGATGAGGTTATTCGGCTGATTGATTCAATGTGTGTCCATCTAACACTTTGGTCTGGAGCAATCAATGTTGCTCTCTACTTCCTGGGTACTCTTAGTTTTAAACCACTTTTATTTTTCAAACTAAGTGGACACATTGAAATACAAAGAAACAATGCACTTGTACAGGGGCGGTTGTAGCTCAGTCGTCTAAGAGTTTGATCTCCAGCCTTGGGTAAGGTTTACAAAAACCTTTGAATTTGCTTCGAGTACTCTGGCTGAGGGCTCTCCACTGCCTTGATTCTGTCAGAATCAGATCTCACTTGCCCCCTCTCAGGAATGAAACCCAACATGTCTCAGCCTTGGAAGACAGCAGGTGCTGCTGTCTTCCAAGCTCTCATCAATGATGTCCTCCGTCACTTTTTGGTTTGTTTGTTAAACCAAAAAGTATTATGTAATATTGTTTGGCCCTCTAAAATCTTTGCATGGTCGAGAGAGGAGTCCTTTTTGGAAACAAAGAAATAACCTGCTTCTACTGGAGAGGAGGAAGGCCTGATAATACCTGCGGCAAGGGACTCCCTGATGTATTTCCCCATGGCCTCCCTCTCGGGTTTAGACAAGTTGTTTGGATAGCAGAGGTGCATCAGGGAGGATATTAATTACGCCCGTGTGAGGGCAGTGAGGAAGCTCTACTCTTGCTGAAGACTTCGCCCAAATCGTGATAACTCTCAAAGATGGTTGACAGATCTGGTGTTCCTGGTTGAGATGCTGACAAGGCTTTTACATTTCCTGGAGAAGATAAAGCAGATTGCATACACAGAGAATGACAGTCTGTGCTCCAGCTGATTATTCTTGCTAAAGACCAGTCTATCTGAGGGTTGTGTTTACCCAGCCACGGGTGACCAAGAAGCAGAGGTGTAGTCAGGGCAGTAATGACATCTAATCAGATTGTTTCCCAGTGGTTACAAGGCAGGATGAGTGTTGATAGTTCAGTGTAATGGGTTACCTAAGCAAGTAATCTGCCATCAATTGCTAAGGCCTCCAACGGTTCTGTCTTAATTCCAGACTGTAGTGCCACCTGCTTGTCCAAAAAATGATCCTCCGCCCCAGAATCAACTAAAGTACAGAAAGGAATTGAGAGTTGATTACAACAGAGGGTTTCAGGGGTCTGGAGTCGAGAGTTCTTACCAGGGGAGGGCTTGGGCTGACCCACCAGTACCCCCGCACTTACTGGTGGGCCCTGTCTTTTGGCCGAATGGGACAGGTGGAGAGAAAGTGTCCTATTTTGCGACAATAATGGAGCTCACCTGCCCTTCTGCGTCGAAGGTTCTACTCAGGATTAAGGAGAGCTCTGCATGAACTGCATGGGCTCCTCGGTTGCGGAGGGGACTACATGGGTTGGAGAGTTAGTGGTCAGAATTGGTTCTCTGCGAGGCAGAGAAACTGCAGGCTTTACCATGGGAGGAGCAGTGTGACTAGAGAATTTCTCACAACGATGGGTTCTTAGGTGGTGGTCAATGCAGTGGACTAAGGAGACCAGAGAATCAAGGTTAGAGGGTTTATCACGTATAGCCTGCTCATACTTAATTTGCTCACTTAGCCCCTTATTGAAGGCTGATGTGCTTCCTCAGTCCAATCCACATCAGCAGCCAAAGTCCAAAACTCAATAGAATAGTCTGAAACAGATCTGTCACCTTGGGACAGACTCATGAGACGGACAGAGGCATTTACTTGATTATCTGAATGATGAAACACGTTTGAACTAATTCACAAAATCCTTGTACATCAAATTTTTCATTGTCCGACTGGAAAACGCTAAAGCTCTCTCTCTTAGCAAGCCACAGACGTAGTGTATCTTAGCTATTAAAGTTGAGAAGGACAGAGGGCGCTGCCAAAACGCAGTGACACTTTGAAACAAATAACCTCAACAATAGCTGGAGTGACCTGTAAATGATTGTGGATACATAGCACAGGAATCCCGCAGAGGCTGCTGTGAAGCTTATGAAAAGAATTGAGATACCTGACGAGTGAGTTCAGAGACTTGACGGGTGAGGGACTGATTTGCTTCGAGAAGGCAGTGGATAGTTTGGTCATGGTGGCTAAGTAAAGTTCTTTGATTTGCAATTACTTGCTGAAGCTTAAATAGTTCAGCTTGTGTGTTTGTGTCTGTGGGGTCCATTGTGTCCAGATCGCTTTGTTGTAATGAACTCAGCTCGACCCACAATATGGACACCAACAGTCTTGGGTAAGGTTTACAAAAGCTATTTAGAGTTGTGCGTTGGATGCTGGCGGGAGGTCCAAGGTGCAGGTCAATGGTAATCTGTGAGCTAAATGTCTGAAGGTGGAGGAGGACGAGCTCAGAGACAGAAATGTGGCAAGGCACAGATCTGGCCAAGATTACAAAATAATTTCTGCTGCACTCAAGGTTCCTAAAAGCACAGTGGCCTCCATAATCCTTAAAGAAGTTTGGGACGACATGAAGTCTTCCTAGACCTGGCCGTTCAGCCAAACTGAGCAATCGTGGGAGAAGAGCCTCAGTGAGAGAGGAACCCAAAGAGCAGTGAGGCTGAGCTCCAGAGATGCAGGAAGGAGAAAGTTCCACAAAGTCAACTATCACTGCAGCCCTCCACCAGTCGGGGCTTTATGGCAGAGTGGCCCGACGGAAGCTTGTCCTCAGTGCAAGACATGAAAGCCTGCATAGAGTTTGACAAAAAACAGACGAAGGACTCCCAGACTATGACAAAGAAGATTCTCTGATCTGATGAGACCAAGACTGAACTTTTTGGTGTTAATTCCGAGCAGTATGTGTGGAGTAGACTAGGCACTGCTCATCAGCTGCCCAATACAATCCCAACAATGAAACATGGTGGTGGCAGCATCATGTTTTTCAACTGCACAGACAGGACTGGTTCCAATTGAAGGAAAGATTAATGCTGCCATGTACAGAGATATCCAGGAAGAAAACCTCTTCCAGAGTGTTCAGGACCTTTTTTCTGTCAAGACTGGGTACTGAGTGTACATTAATGAGAAATAAAATGAACTTTTTTGATTTCAGCAAATGGCTGCAATGAAACAAAGAGTGAGAAATTTAAAGGGGTCTGAATACTTACCCACTGTATTTCTCCTGTGATGTGTGTACAGCTGATCATGGCTGCACTCCGCTTCACTCACATTCATTAAAGGAATCCATTGGGGCGAAACCGCAGTGCAGCATGTCGAGTATGAAGCGATTGGGGTTAGAAACTGGGCTTGATTTACACAGAAAGAGAGAGACACAGAAGGGAAGGAGATTCTCAATTAATCATTATTTGTATAACCAATTCATAATAAGTGTTGTCTCGAGGCGCTTTCGAGAGGAGCAGGTAAAATACCTTACTTGGGATCAGGATGGAGGTTAGACTTTTCAGTAGGGGGCTTCAGTGGATTGAAGATGGATTTGGGTAACATGCCTCTAAAAGTTAAAAAGTTAATTTTTTTTGACATGCAATTTGAAGTTTTGTATTGTTTACTGAGCCATCCTGCATATCACAGCTGAGTTAGTGTCAATAACATGAGGCGGGCTAATGTTGCCACTTACACACTGAACGAACCAGACGAAGAAGGAACAAATACCGGCCTACTGTGCGCATGGATCAAAGGGACTGTGTGGATGGATGGATGGATGGATGGATGGATGGATGGATGGATGGATGGATGGATGGATGGATGGATGGATGGATGGATGGATGGATGGATGGATGGATGGATGGATGGATGGATGGATGGATGGATGGATGGATGGATGGATAGATAGATAGATAGATAGATAGATAGATAGATAGATAGATAGATAGATAGATAGATAGATAGATAGATAGATAGATAGATAGATAGATAGATTATATTGATTTTGGATCAGAATGATAAAAACAGCCAATCCAAAGGATTACATGCAAAAGTACAATACGTATTTCCAGCATGGTCCTTGGTGTTGCACACACTCAGCAACAGACTAAACAAAAAAAGAACAGAAAACTTCACAACATATAACACAAACACATGGGCTATCAGAACACTATCCAATTAATCAATTAGTATTTACCGTGTTCAATAAAAACTGCTTGACCTGTCTTTTAAAAATCCCTTTCGACAATAAGAGTTGAGTGGCAGTTGGCAAACTATTCCACGCAATGATGCCAGTGTAAACTAAAGCTTTCTTTGCTGCATTTTTAACCCTGGGAACAACACAATAGCGGATCATGCCCTGGTGTTATGACTATGCTGTGTGTGGACCATAGTTACATTATCACAGAGATAATTGGGGGCACGACTATTTATAATATTGAACATATGAGTCAGCTTAAAGAGCATATTGCAGGTTAAAAAAAAGTTGAGATTAACACTTCATGTTGTCAGATAAGGGCTGTAGAATAAGTACATCAATGTTCTGTATGTTCTTCAACACATAAGTGCTCTAATTTAGAGGAGAAAGTGGCTGTTTTTAGCGTAGCCGTTTAGAACGCGCTTTTTTTTCAACAACGCGTCATATGACGTAACATAAGGGAGTCGTGTTCTGTCACTCTGCTTTGATCGGCTTTATGCGTCCGTGTATGAATGAATGAATGAAGCCTTTTTTGCCCCTGGGGGAACTTGTCTTGCACCAAGAGCATCAAACACTTTACAAACAAACATTTAGAAAGCAGCACAAAAGAATTAAAGCACAAAAAACAGGCTAAAACATGATTAAAGAGGAGTAATGATACGTGGTAGTGAGTGAGAATAGACAGGATGCCTCCCTGCAATAGTTTGTAACTTGCGCGGCGCACATTCAGGTGCACAGTGTAAGTGGCTTGATTATTCATAGTGTGTTTTGGTGAATTATTCCCACAACCTCAGAAACGATCGAACAGACACGTTGAATATTTCGGCATCAGACACAAAAGCGTTTCCTTATTAATGATTTAAATCTATGGTTGTTTAACATTAAATATTATATACGCAGCATTTAATGATTTGATCTGCTGGAATCCTCTGTTATATTCTCTAGTTTGCGCGTAATAGACACCGGACAGTCTGTATTAATATATGTAGTCATACGATATTATAAATCCAACTCTGTTACAAGAGAGCGTGTGTGTGTGTGTGTGTGTGTGTGTGTGTGTATGCCGTGGGGAAAGACGGAACGCGCAGTTTGGAAACACAAGCTTTACGTCTGTCGGTCCTCTATCCCATTAAAATGTTAAACTTTTTGTAGTAGCCTAATATATGTGCAAAAGCGTATTAAAGTGTGGAGTGTGTGTGCGCTGTTGTGCATGTTTGTGTGGATTACGTTCAGTGGACGTGCGCTGTGAACTCACGTCAGGAGAATCCTGCAGCATACACTGTATTTTCTATAACAACGTGAGCACTGGGCTGCATGAGGAATAAACAATAAAGACATGGTGCTGCATTTGCACAGGCCGTGTAATCGGGTTCTATGTCTGTCTGTCTGTCTCTCTCTCTCTCTCTCTCTCTCTCTCTCTTGCGCGTGCGCGCACAGCGCGGCACCGTAATACGTTGTACAAATTTGCCGTTTTTACGAGCAGCTCCCATACAATGTAAAGGTGAATGATCGGCACTTGCACCTTCTACAAATAGTTTTTTAATTGATTGAATGTGATTACAAACTTTACATAAGCTGATGTGAACACAGCACTCGCCCATATATGGCGAGCTGACACCTGTCACTCGGCAGGACGCCTGCTCCGGGTCTCTCCTCACACCACAGCTTCTCTCCTGAGGCCGTTATTCCTCTAATCCTGCCTGTTTCTGCTCTCTATCACATCTAACAGGTTCATAATAATAAGCCATCGGACGATTACATGTAAAGGAATACATGTTTTCATCCTCTTTATTGACGGGAGTGACACTCAGATCCATGATTTTCAATGTTAAACAGATGGGGATTCAGCAGGACTCCCTTATGTTACGTCACAGCCGAATGTGAAAGTAAAGAGCAAAGACTAAAACGTCTCCAGGAGACCCTGTGGGTTATTAATTTCAGAATTTCTTTAAAAACAGTATTGTTAACGTATTTTCCTATGATTAGTTAAGTTTTGTCTTTAACCTGCAATATGCTCTTTAAGTTGTTCAACTCTAAGATGAGCAGGTAGCAGATCAGGTCTTACAAACTCCTCCTTGCCAATATGGGTTTGTGCGGGTGCTTTTAACAGGTACCGGATGGCATTGTTATGCAACACTTGCAATTTCTTTTTCACCTTCACCGTCTGACCAGAAAACCAAGCTGAGCAAGCAAAATCCATATGACATTGGATCAGAGACAAAACCAATAATTTCTTTACAGCAAAATCCTAAAGCTTTGTCTTATGATATATAAACTTGAACTTTTTGGCACAATTGGATAAAACTTTAGATGCTAGACATTCACCTGTGAGTGACTGATCCAATGTTAGACCCAAATATGTGACAGTTGACTTGGACACAATTTCAGATCCGTTACACATTACTTGAACTAGAACTAGATGAACTAGATTTTCTCAGTTTCCTTTTAGTGCCAAACAAAATTGACTCAGTCTTGCCCAGATGCATGGAGAGTTTATTATCTACGAGCCACTGACTCGATCTCTATACTCAATATCTTTTACGTTACTCCCTGGGACAAGCAAAGCAGAGTCATCAGCATATAAAAGCAGCTTGCACCTTACAGCAGCCGGCATATCATTAATATTAAAAATAACAGAGGGCCCAGGATCGAGCCTTGGGGCACCCCACAGGTTCTAGTTAGTGGATCAGAGAAGGTCCCCGCATCATCACATACTTGAGTCCTATCAGTCAAATAAGAAGTAAACCACAAGAGTGACAAATTATTAAAACCCATGCACCTGAGCTTAGAAATTAAAATATTGTGGTCAACGGTATCGAAAGCTTTTTGTAGATCAATTAAAAGCACACCAACGTAATTCCCCTTTTCTAAATTCTTACGCACATAATCAAAGAGGTGCATGAGACAGGTGTCAGTCGAATATGCAGCTCTAAAGCCAGACTGTAGATCATAGAGTAACTCATGTCTGATGACATACTCCTACACTTGTTCAGACACAAGTCGTTTAAAAATCTTTGAGATGGTTGATAGAATTGAAACAGGCCTGTAATTCCCAACATCTGCTCTACTGTTTTTCTTGAAAAGAGGAACTACCCTCGTTTGGGAAAATGCTCAGACCTTTGGACACATTTATGATGTAAGCGTCGTGCCAGGTTGTGTAGGCTCTCTGTAGCCAGCAGCCAGTGTATTTGTTGACATACAGTATTGCATACTTCGCTGCATACAGTACTTCCAGTATAGTGGGCGATTTAGAAAACATCCAGAGCATGGTGACATCTATATTACTTTCCAATTTTGACCTTGAAGTCATCCTTTGTTTGAATTGCTCTGAAAGCGATGACTTTAATGTAACATGTTGTTGAGATTCATGCACACAGTTATTCTTGGACCTGAGTGCAAACGGAGGGCACATCAAGCAGAGATCTAAAAACTTTGAGATTCTATCAGCAGCTGGCTAACATACATTAAGACATCCTGTCCGTGTATTCATGATGAAGCTACAGCATCACCATGTGGTATTCTCTGACTCAGAAAGGTCCTGAAGTACTGTTTTTGTAGCTTTCCATGTTCATGGACATGGACTCACAGTTACATGCACCGCCAGTTCCCTCAGGAACACTCCTGACCTCCAGTTTCCATAGACATCTCTCCTCTAGTGAGTCTCCAACTGCAATATGTTTTCCATGCTCTTGTATTCACAGTAAACAGCATGGAGCCATGATTTGTGTCAGGCTATTTCTCAGGTTTAACTTGCCTTCCAGCTCTCTGTCTGGCTGCTCAATAAAGTTGTTGTTAGGAGGAGGACATACTGGCTGCTGCATTGTTGTCAGAGAAGACAGCACTTCAACACAGCATGTTACTGTAATGTCTGATCATACAGTGAGGTTATTTTATTATTTCACTCACTACAGATCTTACTGATTAGTCCTTTAAGTTCAGCTCTCATCTTGTTTTGAGGAAAACACAGTTGAAGAGACAAGTTCAAACAGATTTAAAATGTCAACAACTCTTAAAATACTCCTTTCCACTTGAACTCATCATAGAGGAAGTCATTATTACCAGGCATTGCGAGCCAAGGGGAGAACCATAAAAAGTCGAGCTGAAAGCTGCTTTGGTGTTATTTTGGTGACTCAGAGTCTAGAAACACAATTAAGCCTCTGAACATGTGAGCAGCCAGATGGATTTGTGTTCACATGCCCTGCTGGGTTTTCCACGATTCCAAGAAAACATTTGGCTCATCCCGCCTTGAAGAATCTTGCCTTTAGAAATGGTGATATAAGTCATATGAAATCTGTCTGTTTCCTTTAGCAGGATTACTTGAATACCTTTGTCAATATCACCAATAAACAGTCCTTTCTGTTTCCTTTTTGTTGTTTTGTTCGGACGCCCTTGTCACAAGTTGTCACATGGGTTCCTGCCTTATATTCTCAGAGACATACTATGAATAGAGAAAGGGGCTTTTGTCATCAACACCACACAACACTCACATCAGGTTTTTCTGCAAACTGTGTTTTATTTCATTTGAAGGAGAGAAAAGCTTATTTTCAGGTTTTTTTTCTGTCACCTCAACAAACTGTGGTTCAATATCAACCTTCACTTTCACTTTCAAGAGAAATCGCTTTTTTCCAACTTATATTATTATAAGTCTGTAGAGTTTCTCCATTGTGCAGCAGAATGTTCCTCCATACAGAACGTCATTCCTGTTATTTGTCCCTGAAGAAAATATTTAAAGTCATTTTGTTGCATTGCATTGTTGTCTTGGTTTTGTTAGGTTTAGTTGTCACCTGGATATAAATCAAAACGTATGTAAAGTGACAATCAGATGGCTCCATGTTTGAAGGAAGGACGTGGGACTTTTTGGTCCACTAGAGGCCGCCCATCATGAAAACAAAACAAACTGCGGTTTGGCCACGCCTCCAGCGTACAGAAGCCTCCGCTCTCCTCCTGCAGCACATCACTAAACCCCTCCATAACCCACTGTTATTATACACTGTGACGTGCCTGTGTTAGCACGCTTTAGTTAGCTGGTACACATCACATTGAATGTAAAGTTATATCATCAGAAAACATGTACGTGACATCAAAATAAGTATGTTCTTCTTCTTCAACAGCAGCTTTTATACACAAGGGGAGGAGCCATGTAAACACAGCTCTGACAACAACACAGCCAGCAGGACTCCAGCTTCTCCCTCATTGTAGACAGTCAGGACTCACACACACATTCACACAGGACACACTGGATTTCTGCTTCATTTATGTCTCAAATATTTCTCCTTTTTCCTTTAACTTGAAATGTGACTTTGTGAAATATTTTCAAAACAATAACTAGAAGTTATTTCACAGAAGAAAGGAGACACAACTAAAAAGTCTGATTTGATGACTGATGGAGCTTGAGTTGAGTATTTTTCAACTGCAAATCTGGCATATAACATTTGCAAGTTAACAGATTCTACATGTAAATATGTTAACTGTGAGAGGGCTCTGTACATGCACAAACAAGTGTCCAAGTTGTTTGATGCTTCCCATTTCTAGGTACATGTGACAACAATGGATATTTTTGTGCCACAGTCGTGAAGTCGGCTCAATTAGAAGGGAGACACAGCAACACTAATAAACTTAAAAAAAATAATGAACTTCCTTGACGAAAAAAGTAAAAAAAAATCAATCAATCAATCAATCAATCTTTATTTGTATAGCGTCCATTCATAACAGGCGTTATCTCGAGACACTTTACAAAAGCAGGTAAAGGACCTTACTGTTTGTCTGTTAGCATTAACAAAAGAGCAGGTAACAGGACCATGCTCATTGTTATGTTTACAAAAAGCAGGTAAAGGACCTTACTTATGGCTATATTACAAGAGCCCAGCTTAATCCGTCATAGTGTGGCAAGAAAAAAATTCCTTTTAACAGGCAGAAATCTTCAGCAGACCCGGGCTCATAACGGAACAGCCATCTGCTAAACTGTGCTGGGCTTGAAGTGGGATGGGGAAGATGGGACAAGATGCAGAAAGAAGAATAGGATAATAAAGGCACAGATGTCACAGATACTCTGTTGTGACTCTTCAGGCAAATGATCAACTGCCGTTTAAAAAAAAAAGTGAACAGAATTTAGCAGTGCATTGTCCCAGTGCTTGTTTTTGCTTTGGCCACATGTACTTGAAGTTTGCTGTCGAGGTTGTTGGACAAAAAAAAATGGATCAGAGTCGGGATCTTAGGCGGCTGAGGGCAAGAAATCTGTGCAAGCAACATAATACTGAGCAAATGTAAGAGCATGCAGCATATCCAAGGACAAGCTGCAAACTACTTGTCTGTTGTTTTTATTGTTTGTATTTATTTGTATTGTGTTTTTAATCCAATGTAAAGTGTCCTTGAGTGCTTGGAAAGGCGTTGTGAAATAAAATGTAGTATCATTATTATTCTTCTTCTTCTTCTTCTTCTTCTTCTTCTTCTTCTTCTTCTTCTTCTTCTTCTTCTTCTTCTTCTTCTTCTTCTTCTTCTTCTTCTTCTTATTATTATTATTATTATTATTATTATTATTATAAGGAAGAGCTGCAAATCTAATACTTGACAGATTGTGACGTGGGAACTCCTATAAAACCCAAATTTGAAGAGGTCTAGTTAAGTCTTGCAATGCTGATTTGAACAGATTTTGTCCCTGTCGTTTCTCATCACTTCAACGTAATGTATAAAGTTGTATTTAAACTATTGTCTTAAAATGTGTTTTTTCTCTGTTTCCCTCTTTCCTCAACTCACTTCATAACCTGCCAGTTCCTTTTTTGAGTCGTTGTTTCTCTTCATCTCTTCTCTTTGCTTTGTGTCTTTGCAGTGACAGGAAAGCCCTTTTTCGTTGTGTCCAGTTTCTCCCACCGCTGGTTGTTTGGCTGGGAGGGCTGTCGTTTCTACGGCTGGGCAGGTTTCTTCTTCGGTTGCGGGAGCCTCATCACGATGACTGTGGTCAGTCTGGACAGATACCTCAAGATCTGCCATCTCAGCTACGGTATGTTCAAAGGTCTTCAAACAGTCTCACATGAACACCTGAGAAAACAAACGCATCATGTCCAAAAATATTCATCTTTTTATAATGTCATTTTTGCATGAAATGTGCCATGTTATGAAAAAGAAGCCCAGATAACTTCTACAATGATTGTAGGGCAGACATGTTTAAGCCCTGTTTCCACTGAGCGGCTTGGTTGTGTTCGTCTCAATACGGCACACAGCGGCGTTTCCATGGACTAAAAGAAAGATCCCCGTACTGTCCTACTTTTTGAGACCCTTCTGTTAGGGGGGCCATGTACATCGATCCGACCCTATAAGGTGGAGCCAAACACAGTTGACTGGTCCCGTACGACAGCACAACCCCGCTGTGTTTAAATCAAGATCATCTTCATTGTCCTTTTTTCAACATGTGCTGGACAGACATTTCTCTCTGAGCCACGGTGTAAACTAACAGTAACATATCAGTGACAGAGAGGGGATGCTGCTTCCTCCGTCCTGTGTCAAATACACTGGAACAGCTTTTAGGCACGTTCGGGGGGAACCACACACAAACACACACAGCAACACGGAGCGTTCAGAGAGAGGCTCACAAACCTCCTCTGCTGCTGGATTCATCTGACAGCACAGAAACACTGATGTTTCATGTAGAGCACAGGGGGCTGTCTGAAAAGGTGGAGAAGGGGGTCCTCTTTAATCCTGTTGGTGACTTTACCCAGCAGCCTCTGCCATCAGTGTGTGAACGTGTCCGTGTGACCAGCGGTGTGAAAGAGCTTTGACAACAACACAGAGAGCACAAGTGCAACTTTTCTGACTTTGAGTGATTTCAGTCAGATAGAGACAAAACACTCCAGGGTTTCTTCATCATGGAAACCCAGGGCTGATTATACTTCATGTTGGGTTTCCCTGCACATGCTCGTGCATGAGCATCTATTCAGAAGCCCACCTCTCCAATCAGTGCCAGGGCCAAGGAAGTGCTCTCACAGCAGTCCAACGACCTGCACTGTGGAGGTTAAATGTGCCTGTGCGTGGTACGGATAAGAAAGGAGCATCCTTCCTTCATCGAACAGATGGACACTTAAAGTCTTACAGCAGGACAGCAGAAGAAAAATCACAGTGCAAAATTAAATTAGATAAAAATTTACAAAAAATATTTATGTACATATAACACAATGTTGTCCTAGTGTGAGGGAAACTATTAGCCATTATAAATCCTCCTGATGAAGCAAAGACTATGTTTGATGTGAGCTGTCGTGTTGTGAAACCAGAAGAATGATTGTTTATTTTTTCTCCAATTTTAGGAACATGGCTGAAGCGCCAGCACGCCTTCCTGTGCCTTGCCTTTGTGTGGGCGTATGCAGCTTTCTGGGCCACCATGCCCCTGGTGGGGTGGGGGAACTATGCGCCAGAGCCCTTTGGGACCTCCTGCACATTGGACTGGTGGCTCGCACAGGCCTCTGTGTCCGGCCAGACCTTTGTGGTGGCCATCCTGTTCTTCTGTCTCATCCTCCCAGCAGGAATCATCGTCTTCTCATATGTTATGATCATCTTTAAGGTCAAGTCGTCAGCAAAGGAGATTTCAAACTTTGACGCTCGCATCAAAAACAGCCATAACCTTGAGATCAAACTGACAAAGGTGGGTAAAGAGAGGGAGGGCTTGAGCAGGGAAGCAAATCAACCAATTTGAAGGCTATATTTCAGAACTGGTCGGAGAGCAATCTGTAATCTGGATTTTCTTATCATCTCCCAGGTGGCAATGCTGATCTGTGCAGGCTTCTTGATAGCCTGGATCCCATATGCAGTGGTGTCAGTGGTGTCAGCGTTCGGGGAGCCAGACTCAGTTCCAATTTCTGTGTCTGTCATTCCCACGCTACTGGCAAAGTCCTCAGCCATGTACAATCCCATCATCTACCAGGTCGTGGACATGAAAAATTCCTGCGCAAAATCCTCCTGTGTCCAGGCCCTGAAGAAACGCAGGCACTTTAGAAATTCAAGGTAACATACAGCTTCATTTTTGTAATATTTTTGAATGAGTTTGTGCTGATTGGAATCCAATCTGTCATTCATGTTTCATAAACACTAGCCTTTGTCAGCAGGAGCTTAGCTAATGGCTAACGTGAAGCCTTTAAAACGTTCATTTAGCCAGAAAGACGTTTTCTCTTCACCATTCTCAGCCGAGCTCCAGTCTGATACCCCAAACATCTGCTGCTAACCCCTCATCCCCGGCATTCACCTTTACCACGACTACACACACACACACACACACACACACACACATTTCTGTCACGGCACCATCAAAAGTCCTTCTCCTGTAACGTTTGATGAACAGCTCTGAGCTGAGGTGAGGCCACAGCTTGCTCTTAAATTCCTTGATTTTAATGGCTCTCGCTGAATAATTATTAATGTGTTTAGATGAATGTAATCAACCATTCAACCATTTGGAAACATTTTATTTTCTCATCGTCAAAATAAGTGAAATTGTGAAAATGCCATAGCAACATGTGAGGCTGCGTTTCCAACTCAGCAGAATTGATGGCAGCCCTGCGGCCTGAAGGTCATTTTTGGGAACCTTGTTGTTGTGTGATACAGTAATATCGATTTAACCTCTAAATATGCATAGCTTCAGGACAGTTGGCTAAGATGTATCGTGGCAACCAGGCGGATGGTAGAGCAGCTCAGAATAAAACAGGAACCAAAAGACCAGAGATCATGAACATGAAGTGTTAATGTACAAGTGGAGGAAGCTGCATCATATAAATCACAGGCTTTCACCTGACCTGCGAGCAAAGCAGAGAGAGAGCCTGTGGATGCAGGGGAGAGGGAGTGAGCTCCTCTTACCAGCTGCTTGTTGGTTGTCAGCATGACATTTCTTGATCTTGCTGCATGAGCCTCTGATACCCTCACCATGCAGCTTATTAATTCATTAAAGCAGCTTTGAGGACCTTAGAGGCTGCAGGTGCATCAAATGTTATGTGCCTTGAGAAAACAGCACCTGCACTGGAAAGAACATCTGCCTCCTGTGCTGGATTGGATGGGCTGTTACCCCACAGTGTGGCACACCAATGCCCACCCTATATATTCCTAAATCAGCTTTGTCACTGGGCTGCTGGTGTTCCTTCACACTGACCTCTCAGCCTGCGATGATGTTGATAGTTTGGAAGTATGGAGTTGCAGAGCTTCCCTCCTCTTCAGCTCCCAGCTTGAAATTCAAAATGATTGGGGGCCATTTTTTCCAGTCGGTGGCAGAGGGTGATGTGAGCCCTAACCCTAACCCTCAGATCGGCACATTTCAACATTTTATACCAGGTTGCACCAGTCATGAAAACGTTTTTTATGTACGTCTGATACGAACATATTTACAGGATTGAAGCCACTATGTTTGGACTGCACTTATTCTTTGACTGAGGCGTCTGGATGAAGGCAGTGAGAAGCTCGCCGTGTCTTCTCCCAAACAATAGTTACCATTTGGCCATGACCTGGTAACCCTGGTTACGGAGCTGGCACCAGTACCTCCTGTGCAGTGGGAAATTGGGATCTACCTCAGTGCAAAAACAAACATTAGAGGCCTGATTTACTAAAGGTGTGTGTGTGTCTTAGAACGCGTGCAAACATGACACCAGCAAAAAAATGTGCTGTGATCTACTAACAGCATGCCGGGAGGATTGTGTTACGGGACGTATGGAGGCTCAAGTGCAGAACAGAGACACGGAGGACCGAAGTACAAAATAATAAATTTATTTACAAACAAAATAAACACCACAACTGAGGACGCTCAACCCTACAAAACAGGCGAGGAAAAACAAACTGACGAAAACAAAGAGTGACTAACAGCCGAATATAAACTAAAGCGTCGTGCTAACACGAGTTAAACTAAAGCTACAACAAAGCATAGGCAAGGCAACGGACTCAAAACGTGAGTCGAGTTGAAGGTCTAAAAACTAACACTTATCTGGACTTTAACTAAAGGAGGGGGAAGCAAGGCTGGTGGTGTCTGAACTGCCGATGATCCGTCGTGACGAATCCAGGGTGTATGCAGAGTAGAAGAGCTCCGTGGCTGCAGGGGATCCAACTGCACAAAGAACAAGTTATTAGAAGTTGAACAGCAAGACGTAGAAGCAAGGCATGTGCAGCGGTCAAAATACTAACTGTTACTGAACACGGTCCGGCACTGGATAGCAGGCTGGAGGCTCCTTAAAAGCAACTGCTGCAGCCACTAACTCCCGTCAGCTGCGTCTCATCCCCTGATCAGTAATTCGCCACACCTGATTGTCCTGACACCACCAGCCGAGTTCACGCCCTCCTAAGAGCAGAGAGAGAGAAAAAAGGAAAAGAGGGAGAGAGCTGCCACTACTCACTGGCAGAGGTGGAGGGCGTGACAGTACCCCCCCCCCTCTACGTGCACCTCCTGGAGCACGTGCGCAGCGGCCAGGATTCTCCCGATTGAAATCCCGGATGAGTGTAGCATCCACTATGTGGCGTCTTGGAACCCACATCCTCTCCTCCGGGCCATAACCCTCCCAGTCCACAAGATACTGGAATCCCCGCCCACGGCGCCGAGCATCCAGAATGCGACGGACGGTGTAAACAGGCCCGTTATCCACCATCCTAGGTGGAGGAGGGGGCTAGGGTACTTTCCTTCACAGGTCTTAGCTGCGAGACATGAAAGGTAGGGTGGATCCTCATGGTCGCTGGTAGCTTCAAACGCACCGCACTGGGATTGATGATCCGATCCACCTCGAAAGGTCCGACAAACCGTGGTGCCAATTTCCTTGACTCCACCCTTAAGGGCAAATCCTTGGCCTTGAGCCAGACCTTCTGACCTGGGATGTAGGCAGGGGCGGGAATCCTCAGAGAGGCTTTCGATAAAGATGCCCTGGCCCACATCCAAATCCGTTCACACCTCTTCATGAAGGAATTGAGCGAAGGAATGTTGATCTCCCGCTCCTGGGCTGGGAACATGGGTGGTTGGTATCCCAGGGAGCACTGGAAAGGGGATAATCCCGAAGATGAGTTAGGCAGAGAATTGTGCGCATACTCAACCCAAGGAAGCAGGCTACTCCAGGTGGTCTGGTTCTCCGCCGTCATGCACCAGAGGAAGGTCTCTAACGACTGGTTAGTCCGTTCAGTCTGACCATTCGATTGCGGATGAAACCCAGACGAGAGACTGACGGTGGCCCCCAAGGCTGTGCAAAACCCCTTCCAGACTGCCGAAGTGAACTGTGGTCCACGGTCCAAAATGATGTCCGTAGGGATGCCGTGGAGACGAAACACATGATTAGTAAATAATTCCGATGTTTCATGAGCAGAGGGCAGTTTGGGTAATGCCACAAAGTGTGCAGCCTTGGAAAACCGGTCCACAATGGTGAGTATAGTGGTTTTACCCTGAGATTTTGGAAATCCGGTGACGAAATCCACAGCAATGTGTGACCAAGGGCGATGAGGTACCGGCAGGGGTTGCAGGAGTCCGGAGCTGGGCTGAGAGGAGTTCTTGTTCCTGGCGCAGATGGTACACGCAGCCACAAACTCCCTAGTGTCTCTCTCCAGCGATGGCCACCAAAACCTCTGACGGATAACCTCCACCGTGCGTGCCACCCCAGGGTGACAGGAAACCTTGGAGGCATGGCCCCATGACAACACCTGAGGACGGACAGAGTCATGAACAAACAGATGATTCGGGGGCACGTTACCTGGAGCAGGATGTTGCTGGAGGGCCCGGATGACTTTGGCCTCAATGTCCCAAGTAACGGCGGCCACAACACGGTTCCTGGGAAGAATGGGCTCCAGTTCACCTGAGTCCTCCTGGACTGAAAACTGACGAGAGAGCGCGTCAGGCTTGACATTGCGGGACCCAGGGCGGTAAGTGAGGGCGAAGTTGAATCGTCCAAAGAATAACGTCCACCGAGCTTGGCGAGCGTTGAGTCTCCTGGCTGAGCGAACATACTCCAGGTTGCGATGGTCGGTCCAAACAATAAACGGCTTCTCCGTGCCCTCCAACCAATGTCGCCACTCTTCCAAAGCAAGCTTAACTGCCAATAGCTCCCGGTTTCCAACATCATAATTCCTCTCCGCAGGTGACAGGCGTCGAGAAAAGAAGGCACACGGATGTATCTTCTGGTCGGAGGTGGAACGCTGGGAGAGGACAGCTCCTACGCCAGAATCAGAGGCATCAACCTCAACGATGAACTGTAGGGCAGGGTCGGGCTGGACCAGGATGGGGCAGACACAAACCTCCGCTTGAGGTCCTGGAAGGCACGATCAGCTTCAGGGGTCCACTGGAAAACTAATTTGGTAGAGGTGAGTGATGTCAAGGGTGCCGCAACCTTGCTGTAGTTCCTGATGAAGCGTCTGTAGAAGTTAGCAAACCCGAGGAACCGTTGGAGCTGCTTGCGGTTTACAGGCACTGGCCAGTCCTGCACAGCGGATACCTTCTGGGGATCCATGCTCACCTCACCAGCAGAGATAATGTAACCCAGGAATCCCACAGTAGCAGCATGGAACTCGCATTTCTCCGCTTTAACGAAGAGGCGATTCTTCAAAAGACGTTCCAGCACCTGATGCACATTACGGGAATGTTCCACTGCATTCCGTGAGTAGATGAGGATGTCATCGAGGTAGACAAAGACGAACCGCCCAATCATGTCTCTGAGAACGTCATTTACGAGGTTTTGGAACACAGCGGGTGCATTGGTGAGCCCGAATGGCATCAGCAGATACTCGAAGTGACCCAGGGGGGTGTTAAACGCCGTCTTCCATTCGTCCCCTTGTCGGATGCGTATGAGGTGGTAGGCGTTGCGCAGGTCCAGTTTGGTGAAGATGGATGCACCGTGAAGGGGAGTGAAGGCGGAGTTAATGAGCGGCAGAGGATAAGAATTCTTCACCGTGATGTCATTAAGACCCCGGAAGTCAATGCAGGGGCGAAGAGTCTTGTCCTTCTTGGCCACGAAAAAGAAACCTGCCCCAGCTGGAGAAGATGACGGACGAATGATCCCAGCAGCGAGGGAGGTCCGGATGTACTCCTCCATAGCTGTGTGTTCTGGCTTAGACAGGTTATACAAGCGGCTGGTGGGCAGTGTGAACCCAGGAATGAGGTTGATGGCACAGTCATATGGTCGATGAGGCGGGAGTGAGAGAGCTTCCTCTTTGCTAAACACCGGTGCCAAGTCGTGGTACTCACGGGGAACCAAATCCAATTTGATGGTAGGTAAAACAGAGGTTGCAGAAGGCGTGGCAGGGGTTAGAGCTGACTGGAGACAGGAAGCGTGGCAGGCAGGATCCCAGGAGATGATCTCTTTTCTCTTCCAGTCTATGTGGGGGTTGTGACTCTGGAGCCAAGGAAATCCCAAAACCAACGGAGGGCAGGCATGCTCAATCACAAAAAACAAAATGGTTTCGCAGTGATTTCCGGCCAGCAGGAGAGAAACAGGACTGGTTTTCAGAGATATCTCAGAAAAGGGGAGGTCATTAAGGGCACGAACCTTGAGAGACTTGTCCAGGCGTTCCAGAGGAATCTTCAACCGAAGAGCGGTCTGATGATCCATAAGGTTCTCCTCTGCCCCGGAATCAATCAAGGCCAGAATCTCAGATGTGCGGGATTGTTGACAAATGGATGCGATTACCTGGAGACGTTGTGGGGAATGGGCAGAATAGGTGACTTGGCTCAACCATACCTCCCGGGTTACGGATGAGCCCGTTCTTTTCCCAACCGCTGGGTGCAGGTGGCCAGGAGATGTCCGATCTTTCCGCAGTATAGACAAGCATTAGTCTCCCGGCGGTGCTGTCTCTCCTGTGCCGATAACAATGCTCGTCCCAGCTGCATGGGTTCAGATTCGGCAGGTAGGAAGTGTGACGAGGCCTGGGACATGCGAGGAGTGAAGACTGCTGGATTGGCTTCGGCTCGTGACCCTCGTTCACGGCGTCGCTCCCGTATCCGGTTATCGATATCGATCGCCAGAGTCACAAACTGATTAAAGCTGGAGCTCTCCTCCAACGTGGCCAGTTTGTCCTTTAATTCATCGGAGAGTCCCATGTAGAACATGCTTTGGAGGGCCTTATCATTCCATCCACTTCCTGCAGCTAAGGTCCGGAACTCCACCGCGTAGGCAGCAACACTCCGTCCTCCTTGTTTTAGGCCTGCTAACCTGTGGCTAGCCTCCCGTCCCTTCACTGGATGATCGAACACTCGCTTCATTTCTGTGATGAAGGACGGGTAGGAGTTGCAGATGGGGTCTTGTTGCTCCCAAACCGAGGTTCCCCACTCCCTAGCCTCTCCAGACAATAACCCAATTAAAAAGGCGATCTTAGCACTATCGGAAGAGTAGAACTGTGGCTGAAGTGTAAAAACTAACGATACCTGGGTTAGGAACGCTTTGCAGGAACCTAAATCTCCACTATAACGTTCAGGTAATGAAGCTTTAGGTTCACGCGACGAAACATTACCCGGAACATTACCAAAAAAAACTACCCGAGCTAGACGGAGCTAACTGAGCTAGCGCATTGGTCAGTTGTGCTACCTGCGCAGATAACTGATTGCACTGCGTAGTTAACAGTGTGACCTGGTTATTAAGTGTAGCATTATTTTCAATTAGCCTGCGAATATCGGTGTCATGCTGACCTAAAAGCGTACCTTGATTCGACAATGCGTGTTGAATAGCGCTACTCTCACGGGCTGTGTCCGACCCGGAGTCTGCTGAGCTCATCTTGGCCGGACCGTACTGTTACGGGACGTATGGAGGCTCAAGTGCAGAACAGAGACACGGAGGACCGAAGTACAAAATAATAAATTTATTTACAAACAAAATAAACACCACAACTGAGGACGCTCAACCCTACAAAACAGGCGAGGAAAAACAAACTAACTGACGAAAACAAAGAGCGACTAACAGCCGAATATAAACTAAAGCGTCGTGCTAACACGAGTTAAACTAAAGCTACAACAAAGCATAGGCAAGGCAACGGACTCAAAACGTGAGTCGAGTTGAAGGTCTAAAAACTAACACTTATCTAGATAGATAGATAGATAGATAGATAGATAGATAGATAGATAGATAGATAGATAGATAGATAGATAGATAGATAGATAGATAGATAGATAGATAGATAGATAGATAGATAGATAGATAGATAGATAGATAGATAGATAGATAGATAGATAGATAGATAGATAGATAGATAGATAGATACTTTATTGATCCCGAAGGTCTGATCTGGACTTTAACTAAAGGAGGGGGAAGCAAGGCTGGTGGTGTCTGAACTGCCGATGATCCGTCGTGACGAATCCAGGGTGTATGCAGAGTAGAAGAGCTCCGTGGCTGCAGGGGATCCAACTGCACAAAGAACAAGTTATTAGAAGTTGAACAGCAAGACGTAGAAGCAAGGCATGTGCAGCGGTCAAAATACTAACTGTTACTGAACATGGTCCGGCACTGGATAGCAGGCTGGAGGCTCCTTAAAAGCAACTGCTGCAGCCACTAACTCCCCTCAGCTGCGTCTCATCCCCTGATCAGTAATTCGCCACACCTGATTGTCCTGACACCACCAGCCGAGTTCACGCCCTCCTAAGAGCAGAGAGAGAGAAAAAAGGAAAAGAGGGAGAGAGCTGCCACTACTCACTGGCAGAGGTGGAGGGCGTGACAGATTGCACCTGTCATATGAGCAAAACAACATGTGTCGTCCTTTTCCTATGTTACCAAGCCAGGTGTCTGAATTTAACACTGTTGCAGTTATTGTAGCTAGGAAGAGACACAGGAGGATTGGGGACCATGTCCGATCAGAAACAGCTCTGAGCACCGTGCTCCAGAGGACACCGCCCGCACCTCCTGCACAATGTTTGACAGTCCATTCAGAACCTGAAGGGAAGAAAAGAGAGGCCCTGTTTAATGCTGAAGTTTGCTGAAAAGCCAAATGTTCTTTTTGTATCATTCAGATTTATGTGCAATAACTCAAAAACACTGCACATTCTCTCATGCTCTCTCACTGCCTCTCTCACTATTACAGTACCTGTAACTATTTTGCACTTGCAGTCATCCAGCTTTCCGTCCAAACTCTCCATGATGTAAACCAGTAAAACACACAAAAGCCTCCTCAAGGTTTGCACCTGATGTCACCCGCTAAACGCCCACAAACCAAAATGTGCAATCTCTTTAATCAGGATCTTAGTAAATACGTCAAATTTGATCCCCAGCTCCTGCAGCTACGTGACCCATGTGTCCTTAAGAGCCTACTATCAGTGTGTGAATGTGGAGGTGTGAAAAGGCACTTAGTGACTGAGCTACTGGTGTCATATCTGTGTGTGTGTGTGTGTGTGTGTGTGTGTCAGTTTGTGTTTGAGCTTTTAAATATTTGATGCCATCTCTGCTCATCTCATTCATTGACTGCTCTGTGATTGCCTCTGCAGGTTTTACACCATCTCTGGTTCCTTGAAGGACTGTCCACCAGCCAAAGAAGCTCATATTGAGTTGAAATAGACCCTTTGAACTGACTGATCCCCTTTGCCACTTGGCCTTCTTGCCCGCCCTCCGTGCCCCTCACCTACCTGATCACACGCTGCCTCTCACCACCTACGACATCATTAACCTCTCATCCTTGTTGCCAGTGCTCCTGCAGCATGGCTGCTTGTTTTGCCCACCCACGCTGGACCTCTGTGTGCTTCCCGCAGCTGCCTGCTACCTCTTCACTGGGAGCACGTCTTCCCCAAGATGCTTTTCTTTAATCTGTGGAGTTGCATTGTCCTAGCAGTGGTTAAAACATACAAGTGATGTGATGTGTTAGCTTCTTGAAATCGTTTTTCATTATTTTGTACATGCTGTCTTTCATTATAATATACAAAGCAAAAAACACGTAGCTGACAAGCTATAAGCACAGTGAAGTTTTGGATATACGCCCGTTAACGTCACTCCTGCAGCTTGAAGTTCTTTCAATATGAGTCTCGCACTGAAATGGCTTCAGAAGTGTTAATTATTTCATATATTTTACAGTGTTTCTTAAACTGAACTGCAAAATGTGATCCAAAAAAAAAAATCAACCTGATCGGTCTGGTCGAATCAGGCTTGAGTAGAACTGTTGTATTTTTGTTGTTGTTGTTTTTTGTACTTCCCACCTGCGGTTCATAAACTGACAGTTTTAAAAAGTACAGATGTTCTGTGTACGCACGTAGACACAATGTGGAGCTTTTCTTTGGAGCGCTCCGCCTTTTTTCTGCGGCCGCTTTGACTTCTCAAATTGAGAATCGTTTGCAGCCGTTGTGGACAGCCCATTGTCATGGAGACAGGAAGGACATGCAGCGCTTTCCTTCACAAACACGTCAGGCAAAAAGGCCAGAGTGCACAGCCAGAGATTTTCTGACCAGAAAAACCTGTAGGTGGACACAAGGCTTGATTATCTGTTGACCTCTCCTGAGAGATGTTTTCTTTTTACTCAAATTGACAATCAAACATCCAATCAGACTTTCTCACACCTCCTTTAACTCTGAGTTAACACACGACACATAAGCTCATTCAATGTAAGATGTTGTATTGTTGTGACAGCTGATGACAAAAACAGAAACATTTCAAAATCACCAAAAATATGTTAAGCAGGTTAATCTTTTTATTATCTGCAAGACAGGGTTTATGAATTTACAAAATTACCTTAATATGTCAAATTTGAAACAATTTTAGTTACCAAACAAGAATGTTAAATTTTTTTTTTTTTTTTTACGAGAAGTTTGGTAATAAAACGTACTACATGTTTAGTGGCTGCATGCTGGCTTGAAAACATGAATCTTTAACATTGAGTTGAGTTGAAGAGGCTTGGAAGGATTGTGTTTAGTTGTCTCTTGAACTCAAATCTAGTAGCAGTAAACACCGTACCTCAAATAATATAGTTTGTCAAAGCAATCTGATATAGAAACAGTATTATACAACCAAAAGTGAAAAACATTCCTGTTTGTATTTTTAAAGGACCAATCTTTAAGGTCTGTGGTGACTGAAATAATAAAGTGACCTTACTATGTGATCAGTCATGAAGGAAACATGCTGTGTTGAAGCTTCTCTTCAACAATGCAGCAGCCAGTATGTCCTCCTTCTAACTTCAGATTCTGCTCCTGAATGCTCTGGATTTGATTGGACCAGAGAAGGTAGGCGGGGCTTTGAAGGCCGTTTTGGACGCCCCTGGGTTTGCCAGATATGAGAGCAGTTATCAGGTGAACAGGTGTTGCAGCGATGGAAGCGGGCAGTGGAACTGCTTCAGATAGAAGTGATTGTACCCGAGCTAAAAAGCCTCTGCATGTTTCTAATAAGCTCCAGCAGCAGAAAGCTGCTCAAACTAGGATCAATGTTGGAGATGCTTTTGAAACATGGAGAGAGGTTAGAACGCAGAAAGCTTTACAGACCCATGCAGAGCTGGCTAAACACTGAAGCTACAGTGTCCACCACATGGTGACCTGTGTGAGCATCCACTCTAGAGAGGAGAAGGTGGGGGAGCTCTTTCTAATGTTTTGAATTGGATTGTAGTACCCATTCTAAACACTAGGTATCAGAGTTACATCCTGCTCCAGTAAGGTATTCAGAATCTTCACCAATGACAGATATAGAACGTCGACTGGTTTTTGTTTTATAGGATATGCATTTGTTGAACATGTTTCAAATGAACTGTCTTTTTAAACACTGTCACTCAGCTGTGAATTTTGAGCACTGGACGCTAGTTGCATCTCTTGTGGTGAAGTAACGAGGTGATGCTATCTTGGCTACTGGAAAGTGTCAACTGCATGCTGAGTCTTTTGTGAACATGCCACACTGAGACCTCTTGTTTTCCTTCATGTGTCCAACAATTAGGCCATCAAGTGTTTGGACATGTCAGTGCCATGAACACCTGGCTGCTCTGTAACCAACCCAATGAGCTAAGACTCTTTTGTGGATTCTCCAACTCTTCAGTGTCACACAGGGTCTAAATTTATCTGAAGCTGTGACTCTGTAACTTTAACATGATTGCGTTGCTTTGCTAATAAATGCAAAAATCAAAACCAGCTGAATTTGATAAAATATGCAAAACCTGCTCTTTCTAGTTCTTGTTCTACAGAAGTGTCTCTTTGTCAATGTTTGTTACAAAAGAGCAATATTGTGTTTTCTGTTGCCATCAATACTCCATTTTGGATTTCATTACAAACAATTCTTTGTGTACCTTTATTGTACAGCCGTGTCAGACCCTTTGGAAAGACTCTCGGTCTATTCTTCTCAATCTGAGGCTAGTTCGGTGTCATTCGATGCAATGCTAGCCATGCAAAGTTCAATACTTTAACATCCACTATCATGTGGAGAATCTTGATTCTTTGACAAATGTTAACTCCTTGATGCTTCTAAGGTATAAATGTTGTGATGTTTTTCTGCACAGAAAGGTCCACTAATGTGAACACTTCTCACCAACTTCAAAGGAAAAACGTGTGACTTTTTGATCCAGTAGATGTTGCCCATGAGCACTGGCAATAAACCAAAACAAACTGCTGTTTAGCGACCCCTCTGCTATTCTGAAGCGTCTGCTTTCCCATCCAGAGACACACCTCCAACCTCTCCCCCCCCCCCTTGAGTTTTCACAGAAGGAGTTTTCACTTAGAATGCACTATAATTAAGCACAATTGAGCTCAAGTGGAGGACACAATTGTCCTTAGCTAGAGCTTTTTTGGTTACCTGTGTCCTGCATTGTTGTGTGAACGAACTGATAGCTTCATATTGACAAAAATTGATTGGAAATGAGAACTGAACATACTTACGTGACATCCAACTAAGCAGTTAGTAGGGAACGTTATTATTCTTGTCTCTAGTCCTGGAGTCCATGTAAACACTGCCCAACAATAATACAGCCAGCGGGACGAGCTCACTCAGTCATGACTCAGAGAGACATTTACAGAGGCTATACCTGATTTCTTCAGTATTTCTATCAAAAGTTGCACATTCTTCCTTTGGCTGTGTCTGAAACATCTCCTGCTTGCATCCAAACTCCCTGTCAACAAACGTAGATGTGCTGATTTCCAAAACATTCCTTTAAGAATATGATCCTGTTTATTCTTCACTATTTGAGTTGGTATAATTATGTCATGCGGTTTAAGTGATGTATGTGTGAGGCTGCACGTCAGTGTGGAAGTAATGAGGAAACTGCAGTTTAGTGTTGCAGTCAGCACATAAGTGCGCAGGTCGAGTCAGGACTGATATCACACCAAGGATTATGCACAATGACTGTGGTGCGTTTGCACCAAGTCCACAACTATTTACCAAAAGGCTTCATCAGTAATCATAAGTAAAGCAGTAGTAAAGCCTTAAACTTTACAGAAAAAGTAAATGTGAGTCCTGAATCGAGGGTGAGGCGCTGTAAGGAAACTACGAGGATGTCTTTAATAGGCATCAAGTTGAATCTCAGGTATTGATCGTTGGTTGTTTTTGTCTGGTTTCTAGTTTAATGGATGAGCAGATTTATTTGGTTGTTTGTACCAAGACTGTCTTGCACATAAATGGTGTTTTCTGAATTCATAATGTAATTCACGACTGTTTTTGTTTTCTGTTGACACATTTAATGAGTGCTGTTTATTCCTCTGACGTTGTGTATTTCTTTTCCCTGATGTTTGTCCATCACTCCTGTATACAATATTCATCTACAGCACCACTACAACATGTTTCGTTAATGTTTTGATAAGTCTACCATAATCCAATAACCCGTTGACATCAGAATAAACAGTTTAAATGTTTTGCTGGATTTGCTTTTTAATTATTCAAAGTACAATCGTTATAATAGAATGGATTCTGGTCATGCATTGATCTTGACTAAGGGTTGTTGAGGTTTCATTTCAGTCAAATTCAGAAAAGGATCTATACTGTCTCTCTTTCTATCTGTCTGATCTCTCTTCATACAGCCAAAAATCCTGTCATGTTCAGTAATGAGTTGGAACAATAGCTTTTCAGTCCTGGTTTTGAGCCGTCTTGATTTCAAATCTGGATTTGATCCAGTCCGAGACTGAGACAGGACAGAATACAAATGATTTCTGATTTCAAATGAGACGAGACCATCAAAAACTAGTATCAAGACCGATCTTTAGTCCAAGACTGATTTCAAGTACTACAACACTACATGACAAGGACAAAGTATTTTACCTCCTTTGACAAATACCAAGAAATGACAAAAACCAGGTCATCCAACCACTCTCCACAAGGAGAGTATATAATAAGATTTATTAAAGTAGTTTGCAATAGACTGAGTAACAAAATGTAGTTCTTGAGTGAAATATATACTCTGCAATAAAAGTGTAGGTATAAAATGTCCTAGGTGTTAAAACATGATTGCTGATGTGTTTCTAATGTTGGTCCCTGGAATCCAGTGCCTCAGATCTCCACTGACTCTTGGTATAACTTGTAGAGGTAGGAGCTCAGGAAAAGTGCTCCATGAATGCAATACACACCACCCCCCAAGTGACAGCAGCAGAGACATACAGGTAAGAGTGAGTCATGCAGTGTCACTGGATCAGAGCTACGAAGGGCCTGATTTACTAAGATCCCAATTAAAAAGCTTTAAATTGCATGTCCACTACTAAGAACATTTGCGTGAATGACGTCAGGTGCAAACCTTGTGGAGGCGGTAGTATTTCTGTCAGGCTTTAATGTGCTGTACTGTTTATGTCACAGAGAGTTTGGACGGAAACTCTGGACGACTGCAAGCGCAAAATAGGTATCAGTGAGAGAGACAAATGAGTGTATTATAGCATATTTCGAGTTATAGCAGATAAATCTGAATATAACAAAAATAACATGGGTTATCAGAAAACCGCAGAATAAAAAAATTTAATGATTTTTTTTATGAATTGTCAAACATTGCGCAGGAGGAAACGCTGTGGCACGGCGCTCAGACGCACGCCAGCGCTGTGTGTGATCGAACATTAATGCCTTTGCAATAGAAGCGCACCGGAGAGACGTGCAACCCGAGAAACAGGAAATGCTCAATTTAAAATGTTGACGAAAAGAGGGAAACAGGACGACATAAATGTCAGTGCTGGAGTTCTTCAGAAAGCAGAGGCTGTGAATGTTTAGTAATATTAGTTTAATCATGGTATTTCTCTTTGTTAAAAATTATTGAAGCAAAATCAAAAATGCATGCCATATATTTTTCTGTCATTGAAACACGTTAACGTGTGTGAGGGGAACAAACGCGATCTTTACTCTTCTCTTATTGAGCCTATGTCTGCTGCAGCCTGTAGTTACTCCTCCTTTGATGATGATGTGTAGATGATGAAGAAATCTCCGCTGACACTGACTTGCATGTAATATAAAACATTTATTTACAAAGACAAGAAACAGCAAACATCAGTCCAGGTTAGTCATGGTACCTGGGAGAGTCACCAGCCAATTGTGAACCCTCCTGAACAAAGAAAAGACCCTAGTATTTATACAGTATTGGTCAAAGCAACATCAGAACATTTACGACTCCATTTAGGCTTTGATCATTCAGGTGTGCATCTCCTACAGTCCTGCACCCCCTGTGGTTCCTCAAGACATATGACTTCAAAGGTTACACAGGTCACCATGGGGTGACTTCTTATCTCCCCCAATGTATCCTAAGAGTCTGTTCTCACTTCAATACCAAATTGTTTGTCTTTCACAGTCTTAAGGAAGGTCCCCATAAATAGACCCCTTCATTGTCTTTGATGTTAAACCAATCTCTAACCTTAAGAACACCATTTGTCCCACCAATAGTTCACATGTTACAACAGCACACGCACAATTCACATACTTGTTCATATTACATTGTGTCGCATGTAAAATACACTTCAAGCCTGTTGTGTGTCACACTGAGGTCTTGGATTAGCACCTTCCTTTCAAAGGTCTTACATTCAGACACCGTCACAATCACCACAATTTTTGCCTGGCTTGGTAAATCACACTGCGTGTACTAACTTTCACTTCTTTACATTTTATCCTCCCAGTATTTTGCACGCTGGGACAGAAACGCCTCATATTACATGCATTAAGACAAACGTACTGAAGAGACAACACGTGTTGTTTGACTCATATGAAAGACTCAATCCTCACTGCAAGCTGTTAGTACATAAGATAACATGTTTTTTGCTGCGGGTATCAAGTTTGCACACATTTTTTGAAGACATGCAAAGGTTTAGTAAATCAGGCCCTATGTGTCCCTAGTCTGTCTACAAACCCCTCAATGATGAAAAAAGAGCAGTAGCTCCTCCCCCAGGTGGGTGACCCTCCCACAGCTAGGTGTTTGTTCTGCCTTCTGAGTCTGCCTTCTCACCGTAAACAATAGGACATGGAGCCAGAAAGCAGCGAGTACACCCGAGCCCTTCCAGAGAGGGGGCGTGGTCAGACACAGACACACACACTCATTTACATATTTAAAGATACAGACACAGAAACAGCCTGTTCTGAGCAGGGCTGAAATAGAGGGGTTTATAGACATGATCAAATACAGGATCAGAGAGTTACAACCAGAAACTTCACAGGAGTGTTGGGGAGCTCTGAGACTTTAAACCGTGTGAAGAGGAGGAAAATATGTGACTTTTAAATGGTGTAAAGTAAACGGAGTCTTAATGTTGATATATAAATAGAAATCCAAGATAACACCCAGATTTCTGGCTTGACTGTGAACTATATGAGAGAAGGACATACAGTATGTGTGACTTATCTTGGCCTAAAGATGATTGTCACTTTTATGTCTTGTAAATTGGATTAAGTTTTCTTCCACCCAGTCATTCATTTGCTCTATGTGAATACAGTGACATTAAGATTGAACAGGTCCATGGTCTCCTCGGGTGAGGGGACATGAAACATCCACTTCTACAGTCTTTTTGAATGTTTATTTGGGTCAGGGTCACAAACTCTGCTGCTTGATTCATGTTATATTTGGACCAAAGCTCAGAAACACAGAGGTTTCATTCAGAGCACAGAGGGACTGTTTGAAAAGGTGAACATGGGGGATAATATGTCGTCTTTAAACAAAAACATGATGGATTTATCGATACTGCAAGTGCTGTCCTGGTGACCTCAAGATGCACCAGCCATGGTTGTTTAAAAGCTATAGAAATAAAGACTGATTGAGTGTGTGGAAATCACTGGAAATCAGACAGAAGTCGAATATATAAAGAAACAGAAAACAGCTGTTTGACACTGGACATGCCATATTTTGTCAAACTGTGAAAATATCATTACTCTATTTCAGTACAATTGTTTTTTGTTTTATTAATCTAGCTAAAGTTATTTGACTGAACTCCTTTCAGAATGAGTTGTTGGTTCATGTGACAGTCAGAAACCTCACTGAGACTAATCTGGGGCCAGTTATATGCTGGAACACATGATTTGGTAAACACAATCCAAACAAGGACGGGTAGTCAGGCAAGCTGGCACACACTCAAAAAAACCCCAAACCAGCAAAGAAAGGTTTACTGTGATTTTGGAAATTCATAATTCCTCACATCCATTTCAGCAGAGTGTGATCAGAATTTTTTGAAGTATTGTACTCACACACAGTTTTCTAAAGTATTGTACCGATTTTAAACATTAGTGAGAGATACTAAGTGATAAAGTTTCTCCAATGATCACAAACTATTCCATCCAGGCTGAACACATGCACACAAAGGATTGGGCCTGTTTTCTATGAAAAGCTTGATTAGAGTATTATCACAGGGTTAACAAAAGGTTTTAGAGGACTCATAGTCCCAGAAGCCTTTGCAATTCTTCACACCGACATATGAAAAGACGGGGGACCTAAAATCTCTCATTGGAGGGGACTGAAGGTGCACCCCTCCCATGAAGCCCAGGTTACAAAACTCCAAAACCCGGAGTGATCTTTCTCTTTCCACGCGTCGACCTCAGGCGTCCGGAGACACCCCTCTGCATCCTGCTTCACTTCCTCTCTGATTAAACGTTTTGGCACAAAGTTAACCTTAGGCCTCGCAGCAGACCGGCGCTCTGAATTCCGAGCTCAGATCACTTCAACACATCCCCACGAAGAGCGTCCAGTTTCTACCAAATGAAAACGGTGTTTAGAGATCGTAAAGAGTAGGTCTCGTTTCGTCCTGCAATGACAGGACATCCACGGAGATCACCTCGTCTTGCAACCCGGCCTTGCTCGCCCTCTGGGACCCGCCGCCATCTGGTGTTGAAGTAAAATGATTTCCGAGTTGTGCGTGAGTTTCAGCCTCTTCAGACGTGCGCTGTTTCTTTTCTCCTCTTCCTCTTGAACACACACGCGCACACATGCAAACACACACACACACACACACACACACACACACACACACACACGTAGAGGTCTGTAGCCATTCAGACGCTGCAGAAACATAGATCAGGTGGAGTCAGAGTTTAACTCTGTCTCTCGACAATAGACTAGGTTAGGAGACCTGTGTTCTGTGCCACGCTTGTTTGTTTTGTTTGTTACCTGTAGTTTGGTTTATAATAGTTGTTTGTTTGATTGAGTTTCATTGATTAACTTGATGTTGCTTTGTTAAATAAATTCTGTTATAATTTAAAGAGCAGTTGTTTGTGATTACTGAGTATTTGCATTGTGACTTAGGCTGGGTGAAAGGGCTTTGTGTTCGGATTTCACACCTTCAATTGAATACAGATTATTATTATTAATGATATTGGTATTTAATTAATTAATTTGAGACTGATATTGTAATCTTTGGATGTTCCCTGATTTCAGGGTGGTGCCCCAAGGTTTATTAAACTCAGTTTAAAAATAATTATTGATTTATATTAATAATTAAATAAATTCAATTATTAATGTTAATTTGATTTTACTTTATCAAACTCAACATGATTGCTGACTGTGAATTCGCTCCTGAAAACCCCAACACAGCCATAATGTAACATTATATAAAAAAGAGAAGAAAAGGGCTCCAATGAAAAAAGACGCCTCAGACCCAATCAGATTTCACCACTTGCATATTGCAAGTAAAGATTAATCAATTAATTTTCACTCTACATTAGTTTATTCAATATTTGATTAAGAACAGTCCTCATGTAATTTGGTTTAAGTTAAATTCTTGCAAAATGGCTAATTGCATCACGTTATTTTATTAATTGACTAGCTAGCTAGCGAGCTCTCTGTGTGCTAGCTCTCTTTAGCGAGCTAGCACACAGCTAGCGAGCTAAAGAGAAGTGTGTTCTCACAGCCTTGCACAGTTGAGACCCGGGTATAAACATAAGAACTCTAAGAGTTAAGAGTGACAGTTAGTTAAGTGCTTAACAAAGTATGAAGAACAGAGTGTTGTAAGAAGGCAGCTCTGACCACAAGCTGACAACATGGAAAGCTGATTGTGGGCATCACTCTGCTTACATCATGGCAGAAGAATAAAAACTTTAACCAAGTTAAGTTGCCTTGTGAATTGAACTTTGAATGACCTCGAGCTGGATGACTGGAACACAGAGTAAAGAGAAAAGAAGAAATGTTTTCCCTTTCAGTACGTTTAAAACATACAAGGTTTGTCACTTGTCATGCTGCAGCTTTAGTCGAGAGAAATCAGCCAGACGAGAAAATTTATTTCTCGCATTCCCAAAATTGTAACCTATTTGTAACCTACCGAGTTTATCATACTACATAGTCAGTGTGACATCATGTTTAGCATGAATCGTATGAGGTCTTGAAGTGAAAAATGGCCAAGATGAATGAGAAAAAGGAGTGTCTTAGTTAAAGCAGATCAATTAAAACATGTCAGGAATATCTTTGAAGAAACATCACATGAAACATTTTATACGTCTCCTCAGGTTTCAGTCTACATGTTTGTGCTTCTTCTCTTAGTATTTCAGTAACCCAAAGACTTGAGTTCAATAAGAAGTCGTCCTAAAACCAGACTTGAAGCTTGTTTATTTTATCAGATGGCCCCTTCATGACTACTACATTATAAATAGACCTGTAGGCCAGTGGAGAGGGACTCAGACGCCTCCTATTACCACCAGTCCCAAGACACCAATCAGGAGTTGGGTAAGGCTGCAGCCTGCACACCTCTCGTTTCATGCCTCACTTGTGAACAGGACTCCCCTCCTGAACTGCTACCTTATCGTGGTGGGGCAGTCTTAGGAGCTATGCTGTCAGGGGGCTTTATGCACCTAGTAGGGTCTCCCAAGGCAAACAGTTCCTGGGTAACGGGTCAGACCAGAAGCAGTTCAAAGAACCATGATGAAGACATCCAGGCCTGGGCCCGTCCTCCTGTGGACACACCACCCACACTAAGGGGTCAGGTGCAGTGTGGACATGGCTTCCAGCTGTTGGGACATGATCTGTCTTTGTTATATTTATTAAAATGTAATGTGAGCAGCTTCTAGTGTGCCGACTTCGTCTTGTCTAATGTTACTCTGCTGACAAACTTTCACTCTTTATTCAAACATTATAAAGGATAAATTGTTTCCTCACTCAGAATTCGGACACTAAATGGCATATTGGCTACAGAGCGATAAGCAAGAAATTTTAGGCACAGCCCAGATGTTTTGATTGATTGATTACATTTTATTTTAGACATATCAAAAAGATATCAAAGTATCAAAATTAAAGGCATGAAAATACAAGACACAAAAGACCATGTTCAAAGTATTTCATGAAAAAGAATATTTAATCCCACATCGATCTTTCATAGTTCAGCCATCAATATGTCAAACTCACTTCCTGTGTACCACTCATCTCTTTTTATTTACAATCCATCCATATACGATGTGGTATACTTGATACAATTCATTGATTTACTATAAAGATATACAAGCCCGGCACAATCCACACACACACACACACACACACACACACACACACACACACACACACACACACAAGCCTGCGTACTCCACCACCATACCTAACTCATTATTACCGTGATTTATTCCTTCCTTCGTCGTCCTTCTTACAGCTCTCCTTCATCCCTCTACCTTTTAGAAATCAGTGCTTTGTACATGTTTTTTAAACTGGATCATTCTTTAGCTCTGCGCTCCTACTATTCCACAGTTTTATACCAACGTTTGCTTGTTGCCATACATGAAGAGTTCTTCTCCATGGTCCTGCTCTGTCTTGATATGTCCTTAGTTTGTCCTGCTGCACAACCTAGTGGTGAATCAAAACATGTCTTTAAAAAAACTGAAAGCTTTACCAAGTCAGGATTACAGATAGTACTGAACATAGAGATATTAGTTTATGTGAAAAACAGAATAGAAGGGGGAATACACCCCCATCCAGCTCCCTGCTGGAGTGAGACAGAATCACAAGTCTGCTTTCTAAAGCTGCCCAAAGTGAGCGTTCACTTCCTGACTGTTCCTGCACAGATGTCAACTGCCAGAGGAAAAGATGACGTGGAGCTGCATGGATTGTTTTTGTTATAAGAGCCAGAGCCTATTATGTCTTTAGAAAGTGCAAAGACTTTCATAAATCTTCTTCAGCTACAATTGACTGCACTCTGATGTCACAGCCAGTTTCAGACTTGAAATTTAAAGGTAGTGAATAAGAGCTGCCTCTCAGATTGGCACGAGCTCAAAAAGCTGCACCCGACACATGGAGCGGTTCAGGAGCAGTCGCAGACCGCCATTATGCCATGGCACATGGCACCGCCGTGGCCTGCCAGCAGTGGGCCACCGCCATGTGCCGCCTAGATTTTACTCCAGAATCAGCAATCTTCCACTACCATGAGTCACATGTACATTATTACCAGTGGATTTCCTTTATGACCCTGAAAATGAATTTCTTTGTTGAGTGCGATGATTCAATGCATTTATATCGTCCTCTTTCACGTCGGCTATATAAAACCTTTGATTGTCTGGTATCTCCCGGATGACAGATAAGTAGTTTCATATTCTAACTGTAGAGTGGGGAATATATTCTTAGTCTGTCAGGCTCTCGAGTAGATGGAGCTCCCCCAACCTTCAGTGAGCTGATCTGGCACTTCTACCACCCAGCGTCCCTGACACTCACCATCCGACTGTGTCGTCCCACAGCCATCGTCGTCCTCGTCCATGCACGGCTTCCAGCCTCCAGCTCAGCACAAGGAAGTACTTTCATACACAATAATATATCGTTGATGAAGCCGTGGGAGCGATTTAGGGTTAAATGTTTTGCCCAAGGACAAATGGGACACATGGCTGCAGGAGCTGGGGGTCAAACCGCCAACCTTCTGGTTGAGACATGAGCGACGATATGACTTTGTACAGTATGTTTTAGAGGCAAGAAAGATCCAAGGGTGTGTTTCATCTCTTTGTCTGCCGCATACCTTCATACCCTGAGAAGAATTTGAAAGAGCTCATGTTCACAATTTAAACTTTAATTGCGGATAATTTAATCTATCTATAAACCCAGAAAATATGAAAAATTAAATCCTTCAGTTAATATTAAGTATAAAAAAAAATCCAATTTAATAAATGAGCCCAAAAAAGACTTTTTTCCCCCCAAGCCTTCACATTAGATCATTGAGAGAAGTAAGAGCACTGAATCTGAAATCTGTCCTCTAGGGGGAGCAATTGCTCTTCCTTTGAAGTTCCACTCGCTCATAAGGTTCAGCCTCAGCAGCATGAAGGGAAGCAGAGCGAGAGAGTTTTCAGGAGAATCAGGACAAAAGTTGATAACACAGGCATTAGATGATGTTTTCCCCCTGTGGTCTCTATACTGCATGAACCCCTGCAACCTCATTTATCACCATTACTTTTCACAGTTCTGTCTCTCTGTGGCTCTTCCTGCTATCTGCACCTAATAAGACAACCCCTCTCGTTTGTTTTCCATCCAAGGAAGTGATGCAGGCGCTCGTGTCCTCACTGCTGCTCTGGTGGCAACTCAAACAGCAGCAGCAGAGCAGGAGGCTGGTATGATGATAAACAGAAGATAAGACCCAGGGCTGACATGAATATTTCATAGCTTGAGAGACGCTCACAGGCAGGGGGGGTGAGAAGGAGCGGGGAAGAGTGCAGAAATCCAGACAGTATGTTTGAACACTGCAGGTTTTTATTAGTCTGTATTTCACATGTTCACAGAATTATCTGCACTCCAGCAACGTCACACCTAAACATAGCTGCTAATGCGCCTTTTGAAACAGCAGAGACATCTTCTTTCATAGGTTTCTACGTATTAACTCATCCATTCAGAAACAGTACATTCATACACTGCTGTTGAAGCAGTGATAGCATCGTGTTGCCCAAGGACACATCGGACACCGAGCTGCAGGAGGCTCGAATCCTGACCGTCCTGTTGAGACATGGCCAACTCTTCCACCTGAGCCACAGATGCCTTAAAGACGACGACGTCACTCTTAAACTCAGTGAAAACCTCGGACATGCGCGCTCAACACACTTAAAAAAAAAAAAAAGAGTATTGATTAAAAACAGCACAAGAGCAAAAACCTTCAAAGTTATGATGATTAACACATCGCGCAGCAGGAGCTCCCAGGAACATGTTGTTAGAAACTCAGATTTACAGATCAATCTAAATAGAGTCCAACCATCCTTCATGCAGGAACAAAACAAACCATCTGAAATAATCTATTTAAAGCACTTCTGTGTGCTGCTGCTGCTGCTGACATGTATCCCCACCAAGATCTATGTGATGATCATGAGGACAACAGAAAACAACGTGTGTTTGTATTTGTCGCCCTTCCTCTTAACACAACATGAAGTGATGTGAGATATTTGAGGTGACTCTACAGATCATGTGCTGATGCAGAGAGAGGGACATTATTTCATGCTTGAGCTTGTTGTTGCATCCTTCAGGCAGCAGGGGGAAGACCAAGTCCTCCTTTTCTCTCCTCCTTCCATCATTGCTCTTTTCAGTGTGTTTAAAGGGATACTTCACCCATTTACATGAAGCTGTGTATCATTAGAAACATGGTAGTAGTGTTGAATGGTCGTGAATCCAGCCCTCATTTTGTCCTGAGACGAGAACAATGTGTTTTTCTTTGTTTGAAAGTTTTCTTCATGTGATTCAATATGACGCTTTTTGCATCACATGAAGAAAACTTTCAGGCAACGAAAAACAAATGGGTGAAGTATCCCTTTAACATGTGATGACAAATAGTTCACATTATTACAGTCATCCTAATAACGGTAGAAGACCGGACAGTCCTCTTGGTTAAATATATAATATGATATGACAAGATCAGAAACTAGGATTATCAAAGTATAATTTAAAATATAGCTAGATTAACTTCTCCATAAACTTCAACTGGTCCAGAACTCAGCTGGCCGGATCCTGTCCAGAACCCCCTCCATAGACCACGTCACTCCACCGGCTCCCCTTCAAATACCACACTGATTTTAAAATTCTCCTTCACACCTGCACACCCTCCACGTTCCTCACCACACCTCCTCGCCACCTTTCACCAACGGGGTCTGGAGCCTTCAGCCGCACAGTATCTGGAACTCTCTCCCCACCTTCAGATCTCAGCTCCAAACACCTTTCAGATGCACTGCTGCTGTTTTCTTGGGATCCTGTTCATGTTTAACTGTCTGGTTTTGATTCTTCTGTAAGGTGCCCATAAACAACATGTATGTAATATTAACATAGTGTATAACGTTTCTCCTCGGACAATGGAAAGGACCATTTTGTCTGCTGCTTGGGTTTCATGCTGCTTAATTATGTTCTAATTCATAACTCCCTGGTGTGATTTCCCTAAACGCAGCACATGCGCTTGTGTCGTGCCTCATAATTAACGAGGGCTGGCATGTTTGTACATTTTTTTCAGATGTGTTTTTTCTCTTATGTGTCTGTCAACCTCGGACCAATCAAAGACGCCACCCCGGCAGGCGGAGTGAGAAGTGAAGAAGGGTGAATTAAAGGCATTTGGAGTTGGGAGTAATATTTTCAGTCTATGTTCAGGAGGCAGTAAGAGGGGGATAACACACGAAGAGACTTGTGCTCTACTTGAAAGTAGGTATGTTGAATATATTAGGGTCAATACTGAAATGTGTGACTAAGGCAGCACTTTACCAGGGCCCTTTACCTCAGTCACACAGCAGTCGGACAAGTCCAGACGCAGCATCCATTACCAGCATTGTCAAAGGTATTGTGACTTTGTCAAGGCTGCTGTTGATTTGTTGTTACAAATGAAAGTTTTTAAGTTTGAAAGACATCTTCTGATGGACATAACTCCATTAACTTTGTGTGTTTACACGTGGAGAACCTGCTGAACAAATGTTACTCCGGGCCTCACCCTGGCCAGGAGCAGTCCTTGAGGGTCATTACAAACATAAAGCTCTGACTCATTGGGAGAACAAATGAGTTGCTTTGGTGACCCACATGCTCATTCACCAGAACATCTTAATACATAGGGTGTTTCTTTGTCTAAGTAACAGACAGTAGTGTTTAGCACCTCGTAATGCTCTCTGTGTGTTCTGCCCCCTCAGCCTGGACTCTGCTGCAGAATGACTTGAAGCTCAGGGAGCTGATGTCCTGAAATGTATTTAAATCAGAAATGAAAGACCTGGAAGCAGATTCTACAAGATGTCAATGTTTTAAGCTTGACTGCTTGATACTTACTCAGATGTGACTCATAGATGGGTTTATTTATTATTTTTTTCCTTCTTTTCTTTCAATCTGAAACACAGACACAAACACATCTGGGTCGACTAGCTGCATGGCATCAAAGACCCCTGTGCTGCCCCAAAAGTGCCTGTCTGATACTTCTAGGATTTGACCCACAAATGTACCATCTCAAATATCACGGTGCCTTTGTACATGAATATCTAACCGTATGACTCGATGATCAAATAAAACATGAAAATCAGAAATGAGACTGTGGGAGTGTCCATGAACGTGCCTGATGATAATACAAGCCCCACATTCGCTTTGCGTCTTCGTCTGTGACTTTTTGTTTTTGCTGCCGACTTTCTCGGCCAGGCCTCTCGTGGAAGAGAGGAAAAAATACTATTTTAATATTTTAACCATCCACTCAGAAGATACAGCATGATCCTCCTGAAAAGAAGCAGCAGGTAACCCTTGACAACAGGTTTGGAGTTGATTTGTTTTCTGCTGTATCGCACTATGATGGTTTGTTATTCTCTTTACCCACTGTGGACGTGTGCATGTCTGTCACCTTGATTTATTCAGAGAAGCTTTGCTGAGTTCACACAACCTGTTCCAGTCTCATCCAACAACCCACTTTAATCATCTGACGCCTTCACACATTGAAGCTGCCCAGTACGACCTCAGCTTTTTTTTCCTTCCCAATTATCAAACAGCAGCACAACCGAGGCAGTTAGTTAATTTGATGGAGGACATTTTAATGGATGTAATTTGGTTAAATGGGAAGTCACAAGATGCTGTCAACACAAGGTTTTTTTTTTTAACCCACTTAAATGTTTTAAGACATCAAACCTCATCGACTGTATGTTCTGTCTCTCGTTGGCTGGATCAGCTGAGTTTAGAATAACAACAACCGACCCAAACTCCTCCCAGGCCCGAGTTTTTGCCTCCGTGACTGCCCGGGCTGCGGAATGCCTGGCCTGCCGGTACCCGTCAGCTGCCTCAGGAGTCCTATGCGCTAGCAACGCCCGATAGGACTCCTTCTTCAGCTTGACCCTTACTTCCGGTGTCCACCACCGGGTTCGGGGATTGCCGCCACAACAGGCACCAGAGACCCTGCGACCACAGCTCAGAGCAGCTGCTTTGACAATGGAGGTGGAGAACATGGTCCACTCGGACTCAATGCCCCCAGCCTCCCCTGGGATCTGTGAAAAGCTCGTCCGGAGGTGGGAGTTGAAGACCTCGCTAACAGAGGGTTTCAGCCAGACGTTCCCAGCAGACCCTCACTACACGTTTGGGCCTGCCGAGTCTGACCGGCTTCCTCCCCTGCCAGCGCATCCAACTCACCACCAGGTGGTGATCCGTTGACAGCTCAGCCCCTCTCTTCACCTGAGCGTCCGAGACACACGGCCGAAGGTCAGATGACACGACCACAAAGTCTATCATCGACCTCCGGCCTAGGGAGTCCTGGTGCCACATGCACTTATGGACATCCCCGTGCTCGAACATGGTGTTTGTTATGGACAAACTGTGATGAGCACAGAAGTCCAATAACAGAACACCACTCTGGTTCAGATCAGGGAGGCTGTTCATCCCAATCACCCCACTCCAGATCTCACTGTCGTTACCCACGTGAGCATTGAAGTCCCCCAGTAGAACAATGGAGTCCCCAGTCAGAGCACTGTCCAGCACCCCTCCCAGGGACTCCAAGAAGGCCGGGTACTCCACACTGCCGTTCGGGCTGTAGGCCGAGACGACAGTGAGAGACCTGTCCTCTACCCGAAGGCGCAGGGACACGACCCTCTCGTTCACCGGGGTGAACTCCAACACCTGGTGGCTGAGCTGTGGGGCTATGAGCAAGCCCACACCAGCCCACCGCCTCTCACCGCGGGCAACTCCAGAGAAGTAGAAAGTCCAGCCCCTCTCGAGGAGCTGGGTTCCAGAGCCCAAGCAGTGCGTGGAGGTGAGCCCGACTATATCGAGCCGGTACCTCTCAACCTCCTGCACAAGCTCAGGCTCCTTCCCCCCCAGTGAGGTGACGTTCCACGTCCCAAACGCCAGAAGCTGCGTCCGGGGATCGGGTCGCTGAGGCCCCCGCCGTCGACTGCCGCCCGATCCACATTGCACCCGACCCCTATGGCTTCCTCTGCGGGCAGTGAGTCCACAGGAGGACGGGCCCGCGTCATCCTTTCGGGCTGAGCCCGGCCGGGCCCCACGGGCAAAAGCCCGGCCACCAGGCGCTCTCCTGCGGGCCCCAACCCCAGGCCTGGCTCCAGGGTGGGGCCCCGGCTCCGCCATGCCGGGCGACGTCACGGTCCTTGGTCTTATTCCTGTCATAGGGGTGTTGTGAACTGCTTTTGGTCTGACCCGTCACCTAGGACCTGTTTGCCTTGGGTGACTGCTGGGGGCTCAAAGCCCCCGACAACATAGCTCCTGGGGTCATTCGGGTGCTCAAACTCCCCCACCACGATAAGGTAGCAGTTCAGGGGGGAGGTCACAGCAGACAGTTTAGATTTTTACAAAAGGCAGCAAACATCCTCCCAACCTGGAAAGGCCTGCCCAGGACTCTCAAGCCATCACTGTGCCACATTTTAACAGGGGGCAGACCCATCTCACCAAAAAGCGAAGCAGAGTAGGAGTCACCTGAGCAATGAGTGAAATGTGTTTTTTCACTGTGTTCCTCCTTTGGGTCTGCTGGATGCTGACATGAGGGGGAGAGGTTCTCATCTGTTTCTGGGAAACCAAGGAACGTCATCATGGTCAGTGTCTGAGAATAACCTGAGCCCAGACCGGGGGGGCCTCCTTTCTTTGACCTTCCTACGTTTGGCTGTCATGACGAAGCCATTCATGTAGTGGGAAGGTTTCTCCTGGTTTGCTGTGTTTATTGTGACTAGAAACAACCCTCACCTGGTTACAGCTGCAGTGTAACCAGGCACTACACCACACAGAGCTACCCCCGAGCAGCAGGTTTCAGCACAAATCATGCCTCACCTGCTCTTGATAACTGTCACAACATCTCTTCTTTCTCTGCACCATTTCAGCACGCCTTGCTGCTTCGAACCAAACAACTCCTGTTTCCAAACAGGGAGCCACACCGGCATCGGCCTACACCAAATTCATATTCACACGTACTTGGGGTCTGTCGACCCCAACAGTAGTGTTCAAGTAGAAAGGATTATCTTGTCTGGAACGCAGACGAACTGGACAGAGAAATGGGACAAAGCATCATGGGATGTGTGTTCAGCTGATCGTGGGTTTGCCTCGATGTGCTGACGTTCCAGAAACAGATCCAGTGTGAACGGACGCACGGAGTAGGCCTTTGTGTGAATGCACTTTTAGACTGTGATCAGTGGAGATTAACAATCTGACTCATTAAACACACATGTGCTTCATATGGAATCACTGGTGTGTCTTAAACTATCACCCTCACCATCTGTCAGGTAGACATTCCCCATACATTGACTGGAGCTATGTGCAGTTGAAAGGTTTTTCACTGTATGGTTGGGACTACATGGGACTACTGGGACCCAGTAAGGAAGCTGTGGCTGGTAGGTCCATTTCTACTTGGTGAACTCATGCCAACAGTATAGTATGTTGCTTCTTCTGAGTGGTTGCAGTGGATTCATTTCATTTCATTCATTTGATTGTGCTGAACCCGATTTCTAGAAGAAAAATGTGTTCTGTATTATATCAAGTTTTCTTCTCTCTTTAACTACAGACTTGTTTGTGTTTTTTTTTTCTACAAAGCTGGGAACTGACTTTTTAACTTTCCTCACAGAGCAACAGACTGAACATCCACACATGGATTATGTTTATGTGTTCAAACATGACGTCCAAAGTTTCTCTGGAAGTGAATAAAATAAAGATTGTTTGGCCATGGAACCACACAGGGGAAAATATTAGCATCAAAATCAGCGTGAAGGTTCCTAAACCAAGAAGATGTGAAGAACAAAATGTGTTTCTTTGTGATGTGCTATATGTGACATTCTCTTGTGACAAAAGCTAATTTCTCCTAAGGGAGATAGTGAAAGCAAATAACTAACTAAGGAGTCTCCTGGTATGACTGCACAGATCTGGGGGAGATCCGAGGCTATTCAGACATCCAACACACCTAGAAGTCAGGAAAGCAGAAGATTTAGGTTTTCTCTTGAGATGAGAGTTTGAAGAACCCTGAATATATTTTAATGACAAAGTCAATCAGTCAAGTCTCAGTAATCATTTGATTTATAACACAAGTCTGAAGCGTAAAACGCTCAGTGGTGCTCATGCATTGGAGTTTGGAGGATGGCTGTGGCTCAGTGGTAAAGTAGGTCACCTCTCAAATGGAAGGTCGAGGGTTCAATCCCCAGCTCCTGCAGTCACTCGTCCAATGTTTCCCTGAGTAAAACACTTAACTCCGAGTTCTTCAACAGCGTTTGAATGAATGAATGTGTCTGAATGGATGAGTTAATACTGATGGACTCTTTACTCTGCAGCCTCTACCATCAGTGTGTGAATGTGTATGAATGGATGAGTTAATACTGATGGACTCTTTACTCTGCAGCAGCCTCTACCATCAGTGTGTGAATGTGTGTGAATGGATGAGTTAATACTGATGGACTCTTTACTCTGCAGCAGCCCCTACCATCAGTGTGTGAATGTGTATGAATGGATGAGTTAATACTGATGGACTCTTTACTCTGCAGCCTCTACCATCAGTGTGTGAATGTGTATGAATGGATGAGTTAATACTGATGGACTCTTTATTCTGCAGCCTCTACCATCAGTGTGTGAATGTGTATGAATGGATGAGTTAATACTGATGGACTCTTTACTCTGCAGCCTCTACCATCAGTGTGTGAATGTGTATGAATGGATGAGTTAATACTGATGGACTCTTTATTCTGCAGCCTCTACCATCAGTGTGTGAATGTGTATGAATGGATGAGTTAATACTGATGGACTCTTTACTCTGCAGCAGCCTCTACCATCAGTGTGTGAATGTGTATGAATGGATGAGTTAATACTGATGGACTCTTTACTCTGCAGCCTCTACCATCAGTGTGTGAATGTGTATGAATGGATGAGTTAATACTGATGGACTCTTTACTCTGCAGCAGCCTCTACCATCAGTGTGTGAATGTGTATGAATGGATGAGTTAATACTGATGGACTCTTTACTCTGCAGCCTCTACCATCAGTGTGTGAATGTGTATGAATGGATGAGTTAATACTGATGGACTCTTTACTCTGCAGCAGCCTCTACCATCAGTGTGTGAATGTGTATGAATGGATGAGTTAATACTGATGGACTCTTTACTCTGCAGCAGCCTCTACCATCAGTGTGTGAATGTGTATGAATGGATGAGTTAATACTGATGGACTCTTTACTCTGCAGCAGCCTCTACCATCAGTGTGTGAATGTGTATGAATGGATGAGTTAATACTGATGGACTCTTTACTCTGCAGCAGCCTCTACCATCAGTGTGTGAATGTGTATGAATGGATGAGTTAATACTGATGGACTCTTTATTCTGCAGCCTCTACCATCAGTGTGTGAATGTGTATGAATGGATGAGTTAATACTGATGGACTCTTTACTCTGCAGCCTCTACCATCAGTGTGTGAATGTGTATGAATGGATGAGTTAATACTGATGGACTCTTTACTCTGCAGCAGCCTCTACCATCAGTGTGTGAATGTGTATGAATGGATGAGTTAATACTGATGGACTCTTTACTCTGCAGCCTCTACCATCAGTGTGTGAATGTGTATGAATGGATGAGTTAATACTGATGGACTCTTTACTCTGCAGCAGCCTCTACCATCAGTGTGTGAATGTGTATGAATGGATGAGTTAATACTGATGGACTCTTTACTCTGCAGCAGCCTCTACCATCAGTGTGTGAATGTGTATGAATGGATGAGTTAATACTGATGGACTCTTTACTCTGCAGCCTCTACCATCAGTGTGTGAATGTGTATGAATGGATGAGTTAATACTGTTGGACTCTTTATTCTGCAGCAGCCTCTACCATCAGTGTGTGAATGTGTATGAATGGATGAGTTAATACTGATGGACTCTTTACTCTGCAGCCTCTACCATCAGTGTGTGAATGTGTATGAATGGATGAGTTAATACTGATGGACTCTTTACTCTGCAGCAGCCTCTACCATCAGTGTGTGAATGTGTGTGAATGGATGAGTTAATACTGATGGACTCTTTACTCTGCAGGAGCCTCTACCATCAGTGTGTGAATGTGTATGAATGGATGAGTTAATACTGATGGACTCTTTACTCTGCAGCAGCCTCTACCATCAGTGTGTGAATGTGTATGAATGGATGAGTTAATACTGATGGACTCTTTACTCTGCAGCAGCCTCTACCATCAGTGTGTGAATGTGTATGAATGGATGAGTTAATACTGATGGACTCTTTACTCTGCAGCCTCTACCATCAGTGTGTGAATGTGTATGAATGGATGAGTTAATACTGATGGACTCTTTATTCTGCAGCCTCTACCATCAGTGTGTGAATGTGTATGAATGGATGAGTTAATACTGATGGACTCTTTACTCTGCAGCCTCTACCATCAGTGTGTGAATGTGTATGAATGGATGAGTTAATACTGATGGACTCTTTACTCTGCAGCAGCCTCTACCATCAGTGTGTGAATGTGTGTGAATGGATGAGTTAATACTGATGGACTCTTTACTCTGCAGCAGCCTCTACCATCAGTGTGTGAATGTGTATGAATGGATGAGTTAATACTGATGGACTCTTTATTCTGCAGCAGCCTCTACCATCAGTGTGTGAATGTGTATGAATGGATGAGTTAATACTGATGGACTCTTTACTCTGCAGCCTCTACCATCAGTGTGTGAATGTGTATGAATGGATGAGTTAATACTGATGGACTCTTTACTCTGCAGCAGCCTCTACCATCAGTGTGTGAATGTGTATGAATGGATGAGTTAATACTGATGGACTCTTTACTCTGCAGCCTCTACCATCAGTGTGTGAATGTGTATGAATGGATGAGTTAATACTGATGGACTCTTTACTCTGCAGCAGCCTCTACCATCAGTGTGTGAATGTGTATGAATGGATGAGTTAATACTGATGGACTCTTTACTCTGCAGCCTCTACCATCAGTGTGTGAATGTGTATGAATGGATGAGTTAATACTGATGGACTCTTTATTCTGCAGCCTCTACCATCAGTGTGTGAATGTGTATGAATGGATGAGTTAATACTGATGGACTCTTTACTCTGCAGCAGCCTCTACCATCAGTGTGTGAATGTGTATGAATGGATGAGTTAATACTGATGGACTCTTTACTCTGCAGCCTCTACCATCAGTGTGTGAATGTGTATGAATGGATGAGTTAATACTGATGGACTCTTTATTCTGCAGCCTCTACCATCAGTGTGTGAATGTGTATGAATGGATGAGTTAATACTGATGGACTCTTTACTCTGCAGCCTCTACCATCAGTGTGTGAATGTGTATGAATGGATGAGTTAATACTGATGGACTCTTTACTCTGCAGCAGCCTCTACCATCAGTGTGTGAATGTGTGTGAATGGATGAGTTAATACTGATGGACTCTTTACTCTGCAGCCTCTACCATCAGTGTGTGAATGTGTATGAATGGATGAGTTAATACTGATGGACTCTTTACTCTGCAGCAGCCTCTACCATCAGTGTGTGAATGAGTATGAATGGATGAGTTAATACTGATGGACTCTTTACTCTGCAGCAGCCTCTACCATCAGTGTGTGAATGTGTATGAATGGATGAGTTAATACTGATGGACTCTTTACTCTGCAGCAGCCTCTACCATCAGTGTGTGAATGTGTATGAATGGATGAGTTAATACTGATGGACTCTTTACTCTGCAGCCTCTACCATCAGTGTGTGAATGTGTATGAATGGATGAGTTAATACTGATGGACTCTTTATTCTGCAGCCTCTACCATCAGTGTGTGAATGTGTATGAATGGATGAGTTAATACTGATGGACTATTTACTCTGCAGCAGCCTCTACCATCAGTGTGTGAATGTGTATGAATGGATGAGTTAATACTGATGGACTCTTTACTCTGCAGCCTCTACCATCAGTGTGTGAATGTGTATGAATGGATGAGGTAATACTGATGGACTCTTTATTCTGCAGCCTCTACCATCAGTGTGTGAATGTGTATGAATGGATGAATTAATACTGATGGACTCTTTACTCTGCAGCAGCCTCTACCATCAGTGTGTGAATGTCTATGAATGGATGAGTTAATACTGATGGACTCTTTACTCTGCAGCAGCCTCTACCATCAGTGTGTGAATGTGTATGAATGGATGAGTTAATACTGATGGACTCTTTACTCTGCAGCCTCTACCATCAGTGTGTGAATGTGTATGAATGGATGAGTTAATACTGATGGACTCTTTACTCTGCAGCAGCCTCTACCATCAGTGTGTGAATGTGTATGAATGGATGAGTTAATACTGATGGACTCTTTACTCTGCAGCAGCCTCTACCATCAGTGTGTGAATGTGTTTGAATGGATGAGTTAATACTGATGGACTCTTTACTCTGCAGCCTCTACCATCAGTGTGTGAATGTGTATGAATGGATGAGTTAATACTGATGGACTCTTTATTCTGCAGCAGCCTCTACCATCAGTGTGTGAATGTGTATGAATGGATGAGTTAATACTGATGGACTCTTTACTCTGCAGCAGCCTCTACCATCAGTGTGTGCATGTGTGTGAATGGATGAGTTAATACTGATGGACTCTTTACTCTGCAGGAGCCTCTACCATCAGTGTGTGAATGTGTATGAATGGATGAGTTAATACTGATGGACTCTTTACTCTGCAGCAGCCTCTACCATCAGTGTGTGAATGTGTATGAATGGATGAGTTAATACTGATGGACTCTTTACTCTGCAGCAGCCTCTACCATCAGTGTGTGAATGTGTATGAATGGATGAGTTAATACTGATGGACTCTTTACTCTGCAGCCTCTACCATCAGTGTGTGAATGTGTATGAATGGATGAGTTAATACTGATGGACTCTTTATTCTGCAGCAGCCTCTACCATCAGTGTGTGAATGTGTATGAATGGATGAGTTAATACTGATGGACTCTTTACTCTGCAGCCTCTACCATCAGTGTGTGAATGTGTATGAATGGATGAGTTAATACTGATGGACTCTTTACTCTGCAGCAACCTCTACCATCAGTGTGTGAATGTGTGTGAATGGATGAGTTAATACTGATGGACTCTTTACTCTGCAGCAGCCTCTACCATCAGTGTGTGAATGTGTATGAATGGATGAGTTAATACTGATGGACTCTTTATTCTGCAGCAGCCTCTACCATCAGTGTGTGAATGTGTGTGAATGGATGAGTTAATACTGATGGACTCTTTACTCTGCAGCAGCCTCTACCATCAGTGTGTGAATGTGTAGGTGTGACCTAAACTGTGAATGAGCTTAAAGACAAGAAAGGAAATATACATGTGTTTTAAGCTGTAGAAACTGATATAAGGAGCAAAGTTAGGGTTAAAATTTAATTCTTTAAATATGTGACTTTACAAAAATTCAGTGTCCACATGGCCTTCAGGCGCTCGCTCTCCCTCGCGTGCTCGTCATACGTACTCATTCAGCATCACCACTGGATATTTACTGGCATAATGTCTCCAGAGGAGCTCAGTGATTATACACATGAGAGTCTGTGAAGGAGTCTGCGTGTCTCATTCTCCATCCCACAAACGTCTCTGCAGACACTGCCTGAGAGCAGCAGAGTGTGATGGGTTTTGTAGTTTTGGAAGTCAGGTGTGACTACAAAAGCCCACAAAGGAGGACAGAAATGAGTGGACAGCCTGTGTAAGTCACCATCTGACCTCAGCCCTTACTGAAGAATAACAAACTCATTCTGTCCACATCTCTACAAACAACATCTCTCTTTTAGAGCAAAAAAAAAAGTAACCTGTCGACACAAAGCAGTGTTGTCTCAAATCTAACCTCCGTTCCATTGTTCACGTCACGTGATGTGGTGCGTTCTTCCGCCGGGCACAAAAGACCAAATCAAATCCAGTAGCACGTGATGTGCTATGACTTCACAGCCTGTCAATAATATGAATGAAAGACCTCAGTGAACAAATGCCTCTGATCACCTGGTCTAGAAAATAATAGACTTTTCTTTAAGGACATTTTTATATTCATAAACATATCCACTCTATGTATGTATTTCATATAATGTCACATTTTAATTGTGGATGGAGACAGAGACCTCAACAAATAATTATCAGGCAATTCAGACTTCTTCAGTATGTTGTGGAGAAATGCAGTCTCAATGAGGGGATATATGAAGGTTGATTGATTTAGTGATATCTCTAATTCTAGCACAGAGAGAGAGAGAGAAAATAGGGAAACCTGCAGATATATAACTCAAAAGAAGAATCAATATCAGCAGAGACTGGTCAACAACCTGGCAGCAAACACTCAAAGGCTGGCAAGCTGTTGAGGCAATAAGGATATACAAAGAGACTGGTGTTAAAGGAAAAGCTTTAACACACGTCATCACATGGGGGGGGGGGGGGGGGGGGGGGGGGGGGGTGAGAGGGGAAGTCGCAAATATAAACAGGGGGAGGAGGGGACGTGAGGAGAGAGAGGAAGCATGAATAATCCATCGGAGAATCACGACAGGATTAAGACAAGGTGGGAGCCAAAAATATCCCCGGCCAAGGCAGCTTGGTGCAACACACTGCAACAGAGCACAACACGACAACAGCCACTCCTGCTGTCAGTCTCCGTCAGCTCAGGAAGTAAGACGTTAGAGGGATTATAAAAAGCCAACATGATATCGCTGTGTACAGTAAAACGTCCAGTGTAGAGCCAGACTCCTCTTTATCCCCTGCCTCTGCCTGCGTCCTCATTCTAAACTCTGAAGCAATGTTTCCATCTGGAAGTATATGAAATAAAAAGAGGGACACTCCAGTTTATATCCATTTCGTTGTTCTCGTTTTGTGAAACGATGACAAAGCAGAAAGTATAACGTTGTTGTTTTTGTTTTTGCCTCAGGAGGGAACGATCAAAACAAAATCCAAAATAATGGCAAGCAGCAACCTCTGATGTTGAAAAATAAAGTCAATGTGGAAGTCCAAATTTCTGCTTTTTTCTGAGGGTTCACTTGAGTCTGGCTCTAAGAGCCTCAGAAGTCACATACTGCACACACCCATTTAGAAAAGCCCCATTTTACAGCTGGATGGAGCCCCCTGCAGGGACAGAGGGGTGACGGCACTCAGGCTCCGTCCGTTCATATTTACAGTCTATGGTTCTTTTTTTTAAAGTTGATATGACTCCTTTCTCAAACAAATGAATTTTAAGTTGCAGACATAATTAAATTGCATGAATGGAGTCGCTATTTTTCCTGACACTAATATAAGTACATTATTTTACCATTCCTTTCAAAGATTTCTGTCCACATGCTTCTGAGGTCACTCGATCTTTTGTCAGGTTTGAAAGTCGATCTTCGCTGCTAAACTTCATCCTCCACATTATTCCTTATTAAAACGACCGAGTCATCGACTCTCTACCAGAAGGTCGAGGGTTCGATCCAGAGCTCCTTGACCCAGAACGACATGTGATGATGAGCAATGAGCAGTGGGTATTAGTTATTATTAGTTAGTTCTGATGGTCTATAGCGTCAGTGTGTGTGTGTGTGTGTGTGTGTGTGTGTGTGTGCGTGTGTGCTGTAAAAGTAGTCAGGACACTAGAAAAGAAATGTATCAGCTCAAGTCCATTGATGCACTTTTTGACCATATTACAGACATGGCAGCTGTAAACTATACTCTTATAATTTTACATTGTGTCAGAATCATCTTTATTAGAGTTTAACTTCTGTAGACGGTTTTCTCTCTGTATGTACAGTCACGCCCACTGACACACACACAGTCACGCCCACTGACACACATACAGTCACGCCCACTGACACACACACAGTCACGCCCACTGACACACATACAGTCACGCCCACTGACACACACACAGTCACGCCCACTGACACACACACAGTCACGCCCACTGACACACATACAGTCACGCCCACTGACGCACACACAGTCACGCCCACTGACACACACACAGTCACGCCCACTGACACACACACAGTCACGCCCACTGACACACACACAGTCACGCCCACTGACACACACACAGGCACGCCCACTGATACACACACAGCCACGCCCACTGATACACATACAGTCACGCCCACTGATCCACACACAGCCACACCCACTGATACACATACAGCCACACCCACTGATACACACACAGTCACGCCCACTGACACACACACAGTCACGCCCACTGACACACATACAGTCACGCCCACTGACACACACACAGTCACGCCCACTGACACACATACAGTCACGCCCACTGACACACACACAGTCACGCCCACTGACACACACACAGTCACGCCCACTGACACACACACAGTCACGCCCACTGACACACACACAGCCACGCCCACTGACACACACACAGCCACGCCCACTGATACACACACAGCCACGCCCACTGATACACATACAGTCACGCCCACTGATACACACACAGCCACGCCCACTGATACACATACAGTCACGCCCACTGATCCACACACAGCCACACCCACTGATACACATACAGCCACACCCACTGATACACACACAGTCACGCCCACTGACACACACACAGTCACGCCCGCTAACACATGTACAGACAAGACTCAGGGTCATAACAAGCTACCTCTGATGGTCACTTAGCAACCTCAGCCAATGAGTGAATGGGAAGGTGTGACGTGGTGTAAAAAGCGCCTTGAGAAGACAGAACACGAGAAAAGCACTTTATGAGCTCAAGTCCTTTTATGTTTTGCACCTTTTTGGATTCCGGTTCGATTTTGACTTTGATGCAGGACAACAGAAAATGAGTCAAATTCATAATTCTCTTATTGATTTGAAATCGACGATAAGGACGGTGGTGGTTGTGGGGACGACTCGGTTCGATGGTGGCGTCTGAGTGTCAGTGTCAGAAATATACAGCAAAATAAAACGTCTTTTATTAACGATGAACTTTTGAAGTGAGCGCTTGTACTCACTGATAACATTCCCAGTGTCATGTTTATGCTGGTAGATCAGTGTGCAGCTCTGAATCATCCACAGGCACATGTCCACACATCTTCTCAACCTCATCTTTTGTGCTTGAACTCTGTTTTGCTAATCGGCCTCTCACCATGCAGCAGTCAGACTGAACCTTGTTTGACTGAAGAGAAATAGATGAAGATGGGGGAAAGAACCAGAGTAAATGTGGGCAGATATGAGAGAAGTGTCAGGGAGAGTAAGGGCTCACCTTTGACTCTTAGTGGTTTGTTGTTTTCGGGCCTGTTGATTCTCTATAATGAATTGTTGTGTCTTTCATATGAAGTGAGCTGCTGCTGGTGCTTCTTGGGAGAGGGAAGAGAGGGGGCACTTATCATGTTGTATCTCAGTTCCCCTAGACGGGGGACATAACATAGCTGACCACACTCATGCAAACTCATATGCCACCACGAGCAGGGGCAATTCAAGGATAAGCACCTTGCCCAAGGACACATTGGACATGTGACTGATTGTCTCTCAACAATGGACTTTATCAGCTGAGCCTCAGCCGCCCGGTGACGCCCGTGTCCCTGAACACCCCGACTCTTTACTCCACACAGCATTCATTCATTCTGTTTCTCACTTTAAGTCGTTCATGTGGCAGGGCTCTGTGTAAAGAAGTGACAAAGCAAAGAATCATATCAGTGCATCATCTTTCAAAGTGAGCTTAGCTTGAAAGTATGAAAAGACAGACACATTGGAGGTTTTGGTCTTTTTCAAGGGATTTATTAACAAAAGGAAAAATGTTAAAGCCCATACTTTAAGAAGGGTTTGGGTCAACAGAAGAAGTATAAGGGAGTTGTTTTACATATCAGATATCACATGCTGTTTCAGTAACTCAGTGGTAAGACAATGTGTGTCGGTGTGAAGGATAAATTGATATTGGTAGATTCTATTGACGTACACAGCAGGTAGCCTAATCAGAGAGCATCCTGCCTCCAGAGGGATGCTGGCTGTAAAAAGCGGAGAAGTAGTTCATGTGGGTGGACGACAATAGCCTTCTCTGCAGCAATTACAGCTTGTTAAAGAGCTGGGCACACATCCGTTAATCTGTTAATCCGTTAATCGTCAATTATCTGCGCTCATTTTGTCAAATTAATTTTTAACACGGATCGGATAATCGAAATAATTATCGTAACTTTTAACTCCTGTTAAATCTGGTTTTGGTTCTGATGCAGACAACTTGAGCCCCACATACTCCACGCTCTCTGCTCCACTGGAGCTGTCTCAGGAACGTGAACGCCGCGGAGCGCCGCCACGGTCAGCTGCCCACGGATCACACGAGAATCCAGAGAGCGTGCCTTTATTGCAAAGTGCTGTTTAACCTGGACGAGTGGACTTCCAGAGCAGCACTCGAGTACAGACGATGTGATTTATCAAAAAGGTGACAAAGAAGTTTCTACGGGTGATTCACACTTGGGTCCCAGGCTCAGATCCAAGCACGCCCGATCAGGTCATTTGATCAGTGTGAACACAGACGTTAGTCGTACTGTACTGAGGTCCTGAAGAGGTGTTCCTGATCTCTTGAAATCACGCTGGGAAACGGTTCAAATGTGACCGTGCCTTTCTCAAAGTCATATCGGCCTCTGACGAACTTACACTTATTGAGATGTGTAACCGTTTGGCCTCTGTGTTATCGCTGTGCGCATCGGAGACAGTAAGTTAGCTGGAAGCACGCACGTCTGGGGTCAGCACAATGCTCAATGTCATTTATTACAAACCTTTACAAAGCCCAGCTGTACGGCAGCTATTTTATCTTACAGGAGCAACACGGCGTTCACACAGACCCTCCCGTCACTGCTGAGCCGAGAGACAAAAAGAAAGAAGAAGCTCGGATACAGAATGTGGTATATCGCACCAGTGCAGCTAGACTTCAAAGACGAAAATGAAACGCCGTCTTGCGATGTCGGATTTGCTCTTCGATAAACATCAACAGGTAAAGTAACCTTGATTAATTATCAACGTGATTCACTGATAATTTAACGGATTAACAAAGCTCGAGTTTGGATGAACTGTGCCGCTCTCTGATTTGATGATCCAGAGTTTACCATAAATGCTAAACATGAAGTCTTGACTGCTAAGTCCAACCTGTCGTACAGGAAACAGAGATTGAGATCATATTCAAGGTGTCATCTTTATTCTGGAAATTACTGACCGGCTGTTTCCAACAAAGCGTTGTCCAGGAAAGAGCCGATGAACGCTTCCTGTAAAAGTGAGGGGCCAAATACAGAATATAAAGGAGACAGAGACACAAAGAAAACAATCCGACGGTGGCCACAGCTGCCCATATAACGAGTGAATCATCAACGAACATCGGCACTGCAAGGTGCAAGGAATAAGATGTAGTATACTGGTCACATTCCACTGTTTATTACTGGCCTACTCTGTTCAACTTTTTTCCCTTTTATTCTTTTTTTAAGAAAATTCTGTCAATAAAAATCTTTCTATAGTATATTGTTTTTCTTAGAAAATATAGAAAAGAGTTATTTACAGGTATTTACACACACATGGGCTATCCTCTGGCTTTTGTTTTGGAACAGATATGACTCACTTCTCTGCTCTTTTGCAGCACGTGGTGTCACACAATATGCATCTGAACAACAGAAAAAGTCACAACAGCGTAGAAAAAGAATAAATCAAATCAAAGGAAACAAATGCCGGACCTCATTCAGTATAAATAAATACATGCATACATACAGTGCCATGCAAACACAGTCCAGTTTGGGAAGTAAATTATTGAAGATTTGCATTTCTTTCCTGTGTTTCAAACACTTCATGCCTTCTTGCTATACACACACAGCATGGCTTTTAGATAAGAAGCAGCTGCTGCAGGAAGTAGCTTTCCAAAGACAGGTCATTTCTAAGGAGGGCAATGATTGATAAATGCACATTATAAGGTTTGGTCTGTCTAAATTGCGCACCTAAGATATCTTTCTATCTCCACAAAAGCAGGATATACGTTTGCAGTATGACAGGAAACAAATGATTCTTCCTTACCTTTGATATTATTTATATATCTACTTTGCTCTTACACTCCTCTGTCCAACATGTTTGCGCCCTGATCACCTCAGCTGAATGGAAGCGGTCCTATCTCAGTGTCCGCACACAGAAACAAAACTGCATTGTTCCCACAATGACAGCGGCTGCAGAACCAGCGGCCCCTTTCGAAGGTATTGATCGGGTTTCAATCAGCCACATCTGCTCACATATTGCGGCTCCCTATCACATGCCAGCAGCAGCGATCTGCCTGCCAGAGGTCAGAGAGAGACTGCTATCTGCTGGAGCTGCTGACCTTGTGCATGCTTGTTTTAGGACTGAGATTCTTATCGTGTCTTCGCAGACGTTAATACTGTTTACCCTCTGAGCAAACGGCAGCCGTTTTGAATAACAAACACTTTGGATTTAAAACGGATATTTTCGAAGTCTGATTTGGATGCTGCAATGGGATTTGAAGAATTAAGACAAAATATATAATTGTAAGTTTCTAGATCAACATGATGAGCTTCAGGCCAACATGTTCCCAAAGATAGAGAGCTGAAGTCTCGAGATCACTTCCAGGTTAGTTCCTGTTCCTCTAGCTTCTACGTCTTCCATTGGTCTTTGTGGTTCTCTGTTCATGGTTTGAGTTTTAACAACACTCGACATTGAAGGATGAATTTGGAGGCATTTTAAAACTATGAGGACGTTTTCCTCACATAAGCTGTGTGGGGACATTTGACATTATTGTGCATCTGTTTCTTTCTTACACCACTGGATATCTTTAATGTAGAAGTTAGGATTCATCTTTCTTTAACCACCATTTACTTTGGAGACAGTGCAACATGCTCATTACACCTGTTGACTAGAGCGCTAACGATTAATCAACATGACGACAACATCGGCTGAGTGTAGCATGTGACGTGAGTATTGGCATCAGTTAATTTTATATCTGATATACACCAGTAAAACTTGATTTATTTACCAGTCAAAAAGCATTCATTTGGTGTTTCATTGTATTACACTAGCAGTTCTCTTTCACCAGCAGAGGGCGCTATGTAGATTACAACAAGCATCATCATTCTGCAGAGTAATGCACGTACATGTGCTGTTACTTTCCAGTGGAGTGTTTATTGTGTTTTTTTTCCCACAGATGTTTGATACATGCATTTCAGGGATCAATACAAGTGTATATTATCTAAATCTATCTCTGAGCAGGGCGGATCAATCTCTATCTGATTTATTCTTTCCTCAACATCGCTACCTGCCCTGAAAATCTCATACTGGTCGAGCTCTAATGTTGACTAATGTTAGAGTATAGGAAAAGGTAGGAATGTCTTATTTTCTAGATCTGGACTTCAAAAATACAATCATGCGTTCACAATAGTAGACGTGTTACTGATCTGTAAGTGAGCGCTGCTCGAGCTGAGGCCGATGGTCACTCACAGCTCCAGTGGCAGGACGAGACACGGTCAGAACTGAGTGGCTCAAAAGTATGTCAAGTTCTGTCAAAGCTACGGTGGAGTTGTGATGCCATGTCTAAGATAAAGGTTGTAGCAGTCATGCAGTAATGGAGCTATGCATGACTGCATCCAAGAAGCAACACAACCGTGAGTGAAACATTTTAAAACGGGAGTTGCCTTCTTTGGGCTTCTTGAAGGAGCGGGACTCTCAACTGTGTGTGAAAGACAGGAGGTGTGTGTGTGTGTGTGTGTGTGTGTGAGACAACTGCAAGGAAGCAAGGATGTTTCTAGGCAAACCAAGTTATACAATAAAACAACATCACCTTGATATATAACCTAACTTCATATGAATAGAATAACTTCTTCATGTGTCAGTCGATTAAAAATCATGGATTTTAAAGGCTTTGTGATAAAGTCATTGCAGCTACTCTGGAGGATTTCATTTTTGGTAGATTTATTGCATAACCCTGTTTCTAGTTAGTTCAACATTTTTATTTTGACTCTGGTCTTCACGTTATTCATTAAAAAATTAACGCTTCATTTTGACAGCTGTATTTTTTTCTCGACACATCACGTGTTATTCTCTGAGACAGAGTTTGTGTGAGCAGTGATGGTGAACATTACACGTTGGTTAAAGGCTGCAAAAAACATGGAGTGACCTGGAGAGCAGGTTAATAAATCCATGTGACATGCCACAAACCCCTTCTCTTCACTTGATGTCAACAGGAACGATTTGAGTCATGTAACTTTAAAGGAGCAGTATGTAACTCTGACCCCTAGTGTTTAAAATGGGAAATGCATTCAAAACAATACAGAGAGCTGTCTCCCCCCTCCTCTCACACAGCTCTGCATGTGGTGGACACTGTAGCTTCAGTGTTTAGCCAGCTCTGCATGTGGTGGACACTGAAGCTTCAGTGTTTAGCCAGCTCTGCATGGGTCTGTAAACCTTTCTGTGTTCTAACCTCTCTCCATGTTTCAAAATCATCTCCAACATTGATCCTAGTTTGAGCAGCTTTCTGCTGCTGGAGCTTATTAGAAACATGCAGAGGCTTTTTAGCTCGGGTACAATCACTTCTATCTGAAGCAGTTCCACTGCCCGCTTCCATCGCTGCAACACCTGTTCACCTGATAACTGCTCTCATATCTGACAAACCCAGGGGCGTCCAAAACGGCCTTCAAAGCCCCACCTACTTTCTCTGGTCCAATCAAATCCAGAGCATTCAGGAGCAGAATCTAAAGTTAGGAGGAGGACATACTGGCTGCTGCATTGTTGAAGAGAAGCTTCAACACAGCATGTTTCCTTCATGTCTGATCACAAAGGAAGGTCGTCATGTAATTCACTACAGAAATGACTGATTGGATCCTTAAAAGGCATGTAAAAGGAACAGTGGTCTTGCATGGATCTGTGGTTATATTAACAGATGTGTTGTTTGTAGGGCGGGAGTTTTAATGCTTTCTTTTTCATGACAAATGGCAATACAATTTTAGTTTTTTTACTTCAGGAACAAAACCTGGAAGTTCTTCAGCTCTTCCCTGCTTTTTTTTTTCAAGCCTGCTTCATGACCTGCTTAACAAACCTGAACATTAATAAGCAATCAATAAATCAGCTCAGATAAATCATGATTTAAGTTCGATTTTTATGAAAATTATAATTTACTTTTTTTGTAGTTTTTATAAAAAATATTCAAAAACATCTGTACACTATTTGGCACCCTGCAGGTTTTGGATAACATTCAGACCTTCCAGTAGTGGATGATGCAGCTTTCGTAAGAGGATCACAGAGACATTCATACTCTGACAGAAGCCTTGGTGTTAGCAATCTGCTGACAAGCAGAGTCACGCTTCAACACTGGGGACACTTTTCACTTTTGGTTTGACTGTTCCCGTGCACACACTGTTTGGGATTAATTTAGGAGATACTCAGGCAACAGCCATTTTAAAGACTTCTTAGCAACACTCGTAATTATTCCCTCTTCACCTGCAACGCCACCGCTGTTTCTTCTGCCTCACATTTAGGACCTGTGGAATAATGCAGTAGTAAGTGTTTGCCTCTCGCTAACATAAACCTTGACAGTCCTGCTCACAAGATGCAATGTGCAAGATAATTCTTCACAATGAATGCCATCTGCCCAGTTCAGCTGTTATTCTATTTATAATGTAACAGAAAAGCATGTGGTGTGCTCTCTTTCCAAGGCTGCTCTCTCTTTTGGTTTTGTTTCTTCTGCTGTCATGGAGGTGAGTGTAGCACGTGGAGAACACAGTTATCTCCTGCACAGTTTAGTTTAGTTTGTAACCCTTTTGTGTTGTACCTTCACAAACTTGTCTGAGTGTCCTTGGCTTTACAGACTGCTTTGCCCCTCACTCACTACACGTTTAAGATCAGGACTGCAGAAGATGAACTAAGAATTGCTAATAGTTAAATGGTTTTACATACTGTGTGTTCATAAGTTCGAGTAATTATTCATTCCAGAAACCAAACAGTGAGGGAACAATTTAGAACCGTGAACATGTTGCAGTTTGTGCAAATGAGATACACCGTCTAAACTGAATGACTGCTCAGTTGGGCTGCACTCTACTCTGGCAAGCTTAGCTGCTATCTGTTGGGAGTGACCAGAGCCCGTTCCTCTCGGGACATCTTGCACTACCCTGCAGCTCGAAAGGCATCTCACCATCGGGGAGACACCTGTATTCAACCGTTATGTGACTGATACCAGATCCACTACTCGTTGACGACATAATCTACTCAGACGTTTGTTACATGGTCAGGATTCTCCCTGACTTCAATGCACTCTATCTCCTCTCTTTCTCGCTCTCTCTCTCTTTCACGTTCCCTCTCCCGTTCCCGCTCTTTACGCTTGGCCCGTTTTTTTTTCTTGTGTCTCTTTTTGGACGGCGGGAAGAAGGTCAGGAAGACGGGCAGGATGACAAAGCAGTGCAGCACGGTGCAGCCCGCAGTGAGGAGGGAGCACTTGAACAGTGTGTAGGTCAGATTGGAAGGCACAAACACCAGAGGCATGATCCCTATCACGAAGCAGGATGTGTTCTGCAGGATGGCTGCCCCGTGCTCCTCCAGTGCCAACTTGATGCACTGCGTCCTCGTGTGCTCGCTGGCTAGCACAAAAGTGTATAGATGTGGTGCACAGTGATCCATGGCAAAGTTGAGGGTATAAATAAGGCACAGGATCGAGATGCTGTCCATGCCAACGTTCCACAGGGTCATCAAACCCAAGACGCCCAGCTCTACAGAGGTAACTGTGAGAATGAGCCAAAAGTTCCCCAAGGGATTAATAACAAGAAAAAAAGTGAGGATGAGGATTGTGAGAACGCTGAAGCCTGAGGTCAGGATGGGTGAGATGACAGAAGAGCTGTAGCGATCCATGAATACAAACGTAGGATTGAAGGCAATGAACTTGATGCTGTTGATAAGCATCAACGGTCGAAGCTTCTCCAGAAGCTCCACCACCTCTTCCCGCTTCTTCTCTGTTGTTCGTGCCACCAAGTACAACCTTGAGGCGATAATATCATACTCATCGGTCTCACGGTTCTTGGAGAAGATAATGTCCTCTGTGAAGTGCTGGTACTCTGGGCTGCGTAGAAAGGAGCCTTTGAGTATAGAGATGAAGTCGTTTTTTGTTGACGCACTCACATTCACCACCCTCAGGTAGTGGAAGAAATTGTCCATCCAGGAGATTTTGTTGAAGCCATGACTCAGAGTCTTCAGGTGCTCCTGGACCGTGGAGTTCCAGTACTCGATGGGCTCGTAAATGTAGAAGCCAATCACAGGACTGTAGTTGCTGAAGTATTTCTGCTGGGTCATAGCATACGTCACACTTGGAGAGTTACTAGCCAGCAGGTTAACTATGTTTGATCCGTCACTGATTTGTAAACATCCCATGAATGAGAAAGAGGCATAAATGAGGTACAGGATGACCACAAACGGTTTCACATAGGTGTTGGTAATCCACTCCGTGTAGTGCTCGCGCAGAAAGTGCTGGATGAAGTGATTTTGATAGGGAATGCTGTCATGGTGTGTGGACAAGTCATGGCCGTCACTCATCATGGTTTTGAACCAGGTGGGCTGGCGGTCCAGGTACTCCACTGAGGGGATTTTACAACAGAACACACTGTGGTAGCGGTTCTGCTCTAGCTGTCCAGCAAACACAAGGCAGGAGCCGTAGAAAGAGAAAACATAGAAGTAATTGACCAAGACGGCGACGCACATGCTCTGGCAGAAGATTTTCACAGACTCGATGTTGGTAAAAGGGCTCGCTCCCATGCCAAAGGTGATAATGTAGAGCGAGCTGGTCATGGTGTAGCACACCATCACGTCAGCGAAGGCGTCCGCCACGCGCTCCTTGAAGGGGAGGTTTTCCCTCGTTCTCCTCCAGCCTGCCAGCAGCTCAAACACTCCTTTAGTTCCATGGCCTGGAAGACAAGAGAGACAACTCAGTCAGTGCTTGATGTATTAACCCTGGGACACCAAACTAACAAGTTGTTCTATTTGCATTGATAGTGAAAAAGTGAAGGTGTCACAAAGACTACAAGCTGCAATCCAACAGAGGAATATCCTGAAATTACTCCTCGAGAATCCCTGCACTGAATTTTCATCGTTATTCACCAAATGTAAATTGCAAAACAGTTTAGTAAAGATTTGTTTTGGGCTTTTTTGCCTTTCCTTGACAGACAGGACAGTGGATAGAGACTGAAATCAGAGAGAGGAGAGAGAGAGGAATGACATGCAGAAAAGTAGCCACAGGGCGGATATGAACTCGGTCCACCTGTTTCAGGACGACAGCTTCTGTAAAGTAACCACTCGCCACCATCGCCCTCCAAAACATCCATTTTACATTGACCCAAAAACACAAACTATGGTTGTAAATCCACACTGATGGGAAATCTTGATTTTATCATAAGTAGATCTTATCTATACTGATCACAAGTAGCTTCAAAATGATATAATGCACACATTGGTACTCTGATTGTGAAGGCACATAGAGCATCCCTACAATGTCCCACATCACGTTAGCTAGCTTAGGCTTTGTCGCAGGTTCGGACCTGTTTAAACAAATACTGAAGAATCTAAATAAATGAGGATTAAATGCAAAAACTGCACAGATACACAAAGTAGGAATGATAATCTGGTGACCTTTAACCGCGGCTGTACAGAGAGGGGACGAGGGTTTCTAATATTTGTGGCCCAGTCACATATTTGTCACAGAGAATGAACCAAAGTCATATCAGTTCAAATGTGAACAGTCCAACACATCACATAAACACATCTCAGGTCACCCACTTATTGGACAAAGCCAGGCCACCACCATCTCACCTCATTCATACATGGCCTGCTCCGACAACAGGAACACTGCTGCTGCTGTGTAAATAAGGACTGATTGATTTAAAGTGGGCCTGTGAAACATGTACATACATGGACATTATCACAGCAATAAATAAAATAAAAGTGTTAATTAAGTTGATCTATATGACACTGTCTTGTTGAGTTATGCCAGCCTCTCTCAGTCATGCATCAGTAAGCAATGTGCAAAAAACTGGCTGCAGCCATCCATGTAGATACGCCTGCAACTGTGCAACACTGACATGATATAAACATGGATATACAATGTTTACAAAGGCATAGTGTAAAGCTGATGTGATGTTTAGGCTGCATTGTGATGGAGGGGTAAACTGAAGAGAGGCTATTTGAGAACTTTAATTTATTTAATGTGCCCTCCCTCCCTCAGTAAACATTTCAGTGCACACAGGAAGTCTGTATTGGGCCCGTCAGTACGTTCCTCTGCCAACATCAAACTCCAACACTGCTTTCAAATGTGGAGGCTGGACAGTGATGTGAGAGGGATAGCTAACCCTGGCAGGATTATAAATGTCTCCCTGTGTGACACACCGAGAAGAAGTCCGTCAACGATAAAGGATTAATCCTGATTCCATTTGATGTCTCTTCCTGCTTTTAGCTTTATTAAGCTTCGCTGCGAGTCAATTAAATTGTGTCAGCTGGTAAAGAAGGTGACAATACATCAGCTCGCCTTTAAGAGTTCTTTGAGACATGAAAAAAGGATTGATGGATTGATGAACGGCTGCTGCGAACGATTAAAACAACACACTTTGATCAAACCTCTCTCATCACAATGACGGATGTTTGAGAATCACACTTCCTGCCCAGTTTCTCCTCGTTATTGTCACAGCACAAAGCAGCTCCAGTTGTTGTCCTTACTTTGACCTGCTGTGGTGTGTTTGATACCTGACAGGCTCAGGATTAAAATCATGCTGTCCTTCACACACATATATATATAAATAAATCAAAACCTCCTCTTCACTGACAACAGTAGATCCATGTTTCTTAAATATTAAACACGACTGAAGTCAGCACGACAGGTCACAGCACAGGTCAAGTGTTGTTTGTCAGCATGTGAGATTTCATGACTTATAATATTAAGGTAATGTTTTTTAAAGCAACCAAGTGTGACCAAGCCCTTGAGCACCAGCATGAAACCAAAACAAGCTGCTGTTTGGAGACACCTCCAACCTGCACGCACCATGAGAACGCACTGAGCCCAAACTGTATCTGGAGCTGCTTTGTTGTGTTAGCAGGTGAATTTTAGCTCTTCAATTAGCTGCTAGCTTCATATTGCACTTCCACTCCCACAGAATGACCTTGATCTTTAACCCGTTTCCTCTCAAACAGCTCTTCTCCTCAAGAGGAGACGCCGGCGGGATTCCCAGGAGATGTTTTTTTGTGAATTTGAGTGAAATTGGTAATCTTTTCCTTGGATCTGATCCAACTTATTTTTAGGAAAAATATGAAACCAACAGTGAAACAAAAAAGTATGACATTAAGGTATTCTAGTCACTCATTGAATCAGTCCTCAGATTGTTTGTTGGTCCAACCTTCTCACTGAAAAATGCAAGAGAAACTCATCAAACATCCTCTAAGATCAGACCCAAGTGTCAGAACGTTAGACACGTGCAGCACAAAGCAAAGACGCTTCACTTCCTGTTCACCAGCTGCTCCTCTCAGGCAGGCGTTTAGAAACTCTTATGTTACCACTGCAATACTCATTTTGAACAAGGCCAGAAAAACACCACTTTCAAACATGCTCTGCAGATGTGCTTTGACTGTTTTCATGAAAGATTTTTCATATTTCGTGAGGTCGACTTTTTGACCAGTGACAAACTCACAGTATAAACTCGTAACTCATTGATGACGTGCTTTGAGTGTGTGCTGGAGCACTTACGAGGTAAAGTTCATCAGATTGGTACCTCGTGGCAGACATTGGTCGAAGTTATTAATGTCTGTCAGAATCTAAAGACAAAATATTATAAAGTGTATCTGGAGAAAATGACCAGCTCTGTCTTTAAGTCAAACCGAGCATCCACCTGCTGTGAGGCGATAATGAAACGTTTGTGTTTCTGCACCGATGCTACATTATTTTGTTCAACATATTATTGAAAGCTTTCTCCTTATATTTTATAAATCACTAGTTAGGGGTTAATCTAGTCACCTAAAACTAAGATCATGGCAAATGAATATTTATAGTGTGAGTAATAAACAGTAAGAAACAAGGAGCTCTGTCAGAGGGCCAAATCTGAAATCAATGACAAAGGGGAAAAAAGACGGCTGGAAGCACGAGTGCTGCTCGATGCTAATCAGCTTCCAAGGAAACCAACAATTCTCTAGATGTATAAGTGCTGAAAGATGTAAAAGTGAATGTCTTATTTGGGCCTCTCTGACTATTAGAGACATAATAAGATGCTGCAGGAGGAACAGGGCCGAGGTAACAAAGCAATAAAGGCAGGGAGAAACTATTCCTGATTATTGCTCTTATAAAACAGACCAGTGTCACTGTGATGTCACCTAAACAAGTGCTCTCTCTCTCTCTCTCTCTCACTCACACACACATACACACACACACACACACACTCTTATTTCCACTTTAGAGACATGACTACCAGTCTGCAGGGAAGACCAGACTCTCATTTGCTGTTTCTCTCTCCATCTTCGCCCACACAAAGACTCCCCCACACACACACTTTGGAACAGAAACACATACGGACAACAAATGAACAAGTCTGCCTTCATCGTCTCCTCTCTCCTTCCAGGAGACTGCAGGTGGTTAAAAAGCTGCAGTGAAGGCCTCTCACACTTGCTCCTCCATATCTGTGAAGACACTGACTGGGGATTGATTTGAAAAACAAAGGGCTGTTACCAGCATGTGAACCTATAAATACAATCAAAGTGTGCTTTTAAAGGTGCAGCAGCTGTGTCGGACAACAAGGTCAAGTTGTCCATTTTCAAAATGAACATCAGACTTGAGCATCTGTGGGGAGTAAGCACTGTGATTATCCTGTCTGTCTGTGTCTCTGTCTGTCTGTCTGTCCGTCCCTCTCTGTCTGTCTGTCTGTCTGTCTGTCCGTCCCTCTCTGTCTGTCTGTCTGTCTGTCCGTCCGTCTGTCTGTCTGTCTGTCTGTCTGTCCCTCTCTGTCTGTCTGTCTTTCTGTCTGTGTCTCTGTCTGTCTGTCTGTGTCTCTGTCTGTCTGTCCGTTTGTGTCTCTGTCTGTCTGTCTGTCCGTCCGTCCGTCCGTCTGTCTGTGTGTCTGTCTGTCTGTCCGTCCCTCTCTGTCTGTCTGTCTGTCTGTCTGTCCGTCCGTCCCTCTCTGTCTGTCTGTCTGTCTGTCTGTCTGTCTGTCTGTCTGTCTGTCTGTCTGTCTGTCTGTCTGTCTGTCTGTCTGTCCCCCCACACACATGTTACATAACGCTATATTAATTATACCTGCACAGCTCCTTGTTTTTACATTCTATTATATATTTGCTAATAGCTAGTATATTTGTATCTTATTCTATTTAAGCTGTTTTTATATTTCCTTGTTTATTATTTTGCACAAAAGCACCAAATCAAATTCTTTGTTCTTCACGACAATAAATACTGATTTATAAATGATTCTGATTTACTTCCATCGCTGCAACACCTGTTGACCTGATAACTGCTCTCATATCTGGCAAACCCAGGGGCGTCCAAAACGGCCTTCAAAGCCTCGCCTACCTTCTCTGGTCCAATCAGATCCAGAGCATTCAGGAGCAGAATCTAAAGTTAGAAGGAGGACATACTGGCTGCTGCATTGTTGAAGAGAAGCTTCAACACAGCAGGTTTCCTTCATGACCACACAGGAAGGTCACTTAAAGATTTAATTCAGTAGTTCTCTTTTGGGTCGTTTGTCTGCATTCTTGGGAGGAAAATGCAAGAAAACTGAAACAAAATTGGTGCATTAAGATAAAGGATCAACTGAATTTGTTCTTACAAAAAAAAGTAATGGAGAGGAAAACTACTTAAAAAGGAAAGCTATGAAATTCAGTTAAACTGTTTGTGTATATGTGATGTTTTATGTATGTGAAGTTTGAAGACTGAGGGACTGAGCTGCGTTGCTCGGCTCAGCTTAAGTACTCCCGTCTTGTTTTATTGGAGGCACATCACTAAGAACAGGTCACAACCTTCTCATTTACAGACCCAATCATACTTGCTTTTATCACCTACAGGCTGGAATACTGTAATGCACTTTATTTCAGCCTCAGCTCGCTTTGACTCATGAGCTCTGAAAATCCTCGCTTTGCACAAGTGTTTTTTTTACCTTCTTCTCTTAGTGTGTGGCCTGAGTTCTGCTCATTATCGGACCATAAAAAGAAATGTAGCAAGTATTTAACCTTTGCACTTTTTCCTCCAAAGCATTGGTGAACGTTTGCACTCTGAAAGCTATTTAAATGCACAACTCCACAGCTGCTGTTTACCCTCTGAAAGCTTTGACTGAATCCCCTGTTCACTTGGAGCAGTGGATCAACAGTAGGGACATAACAGTGTTGTGAATCATGTGACATGGCAGGAACTTAAGTGTCTGATACCATTGTGCTTCTGTGACGTTATGAAACAATAGTTCTGACGGGCAGAAAGTGTAGCTTAGTTTCAGCCGCAGAGTGGAGACGGAAGTTGGAACTACAGAGACCATCATCCTTTGTGCTCTAGTGTTCCACACTAGCGTTACTGAGGAGTGAGAAAAGACAGAGAACTTTGACCTTGTGGATGCTCAGTGAATGGGAGGTCTGCACAGGCTTACCTATCCCACTGAGACTGTCCAGATCCAGTTCTCCCCAAAACACAGCTAATCCATGATGACGTCCACATTTCAGTTCTGCTGTTAGCTAACTCAGCTAACTGGACACTGAGAACTTGTTTTGGTCTGTCGACCAATCAGAGGCTGTATATGGAATTAACTAACAGTGCAGCTCGAGACCGATGTCACGACCTGCTCGCAGCACAGAAATATGAACAATAGAACTGTTTTGAGTGGATCCATCCTGTACAGTATGTTTTAGTATCAGTAGATCTGCGCTCTATATAACATATAGATCATAAATAAGATAAATACTTACAGAGTCCCTGACCTTCCTGTACTCCCCGGATGGTCAGGAAGTGAACATATTAGATGTTACAGATCTTATAAAAAGGGCCTTTCAGGTCATTTGACCCTCATCTTATCCCCTCTTTCAGTGTCCAATCAATGTTTAACAAATGGCCTTTTCTTCCAACGATAAACGTCAGGTTGATCACAGGAGGGTCTGTAAACACTTTGTGTCTGTATGTATGCACGTCTGCATTTACAAGTAATTATTTCTTTCAGCTTGGGTTTTCCTGCAGAACTCACAAAGTCTCCATCAGTCAGATGACACAACTTTAAAATAGCGGTGAAAGCTTTATCATTTCCCTTCCAGGATGAGCTGAGTGTTTTCTGACGAGATCTGCAGCAACAAAACAGAAATCAAAAAGTTCAAAGAGAATAAAATAGTAAATTTTACATTTCGTCTGACTACTTAAATCACTTTTACACCGCATGGCACACCTCCACATTCACACGCAGGGGACACATCAAACATGTTGCTTGCAGGAGCTGGGGATCGAACCCTCGCCCTTCCCCGGTTGAGGGATGATGACTCTACCAAGTGAGCCACTGTAATATGTCGTAGATATAAACAGAAGAATACACAGAACTTAACAGGACGATGAAGAAATAATAAGGACAGGCTGAGAGCTGGAGCTGAGGCAGGTTTTAAGCATGTTGACAAACTGTTACACAATGCCCACCTGTCAATCAAGTCAGCTGCATGCCCAACTATAGATAGCACGTACCAGGCTGCCTCGTGTGTGTAGGTGACACACATACACACACGGTGTTCCTGGAGCCAGTGTCACGCCGAATGCAGGATTTGGTACTTTCACATTGGCTTCACTTTTTTCAGGCCGGAGGTTGCTGCTTGCTTACTTCCAAACAGGCTAACCGTGGAACAAGACGTTAAGTCACCACAGCTAGAAGCACTATGTTGCACTGAATGCACTTTAATTAGATGTAACAAGGCCTCATGTATCACTCCTGATAAATAAACTAATAAATAGATCAACACGGTTCTATTAAAAATCTCTTGATGAAAGCTTCATCGTGAAACAGGCTGCTTACAAATCTGAAGCATTGCATCCTAAAGTGTTTTGTTACATCCATGAAAAAAGAGCTTTAACAGAGGAAGGCTTTATGAAATGTCACTTCTAAAGATGAAAACAAATCTCAGCTCTTCTTGTGCCTCTTCTATATTTATGAATACCGCCTGACTATTGAACATTTATGTTCAAAAAACACACATGAGTCTAAAAATAACAAGAGACAAAACATGCAGTCAACTGCTCATCTTTGATGTGAAAGGCAGTGAGGGACAAAAATACCACAACAGACCAACATATCGAGTGACAGGAAGTATGATGCAGGGCACAGGCGCTCGCCCTTTCCTGTATTCACTCGATTCATTCAATATACATGACCTCAGCACTCTTTGATGCTATTTTAGTGCTGTTAAGAGGGGTCCTTCTGAGACCCCACTTCCTGCTGAATGCTCCATTAAAAATGGATTAGCCCCCAACACACATGCTCATTGACTCTCAGTTGTAAAAGTGACTCTCAATATTCAAACTGAAAAGCAGCAGGGACCGACTGTTCAGGTTCTTATTGGGAATGCTTTGGTTGTAGTTTTAAATCCCACACTGTGCACAGTCAAAGTGAATTGGTAACTTGGCTTTCAGGCTACTATGTTTTAACGTTTAAAAGAAGAATTGAAATGTTTTGCTTTGGCGGATTATTCATAAAGCTCATACATTATATTTGAATAAAGATCCCACAGAAGAATAAACCTATCTTGAAGCTCCACGTCTACGGGCCTGATTTACTAAGATCTCAATTAAAGAGTACTAAATTGCGTGCTCATTGCAGAAGTCTGCACGTTTGGCTTGTGGGCGTTTTGCGGTAGTATTTCTGTCAGGCTTTGACGTGTTCTACTGGTTTACGTCACAGAGAGTTTGGACGGAAAGCTGGACGACTGCAGGTACAAAATAGATATTAGTTAGAGGCAAATGAACGTCCAGTGTTTTCAGGTAATAGCAGATAAATGTGAATATAACAAAAGGAAACAGTGGCTTATAAGAAAACCGCAGTATTAAACACGGCCTCTCTTTTCTTCCCTCCCTCTTTTGAATGAATTGTAATACATTGCGAAAGGAGGTGCGAGTCCACTGTGGCACTGGTGCTCAGTGCGTCGTGCACCAGAAGCTGGTCAGCGCTGTGTCTGATCAGACATAACTCTCATGGCGACAGGTACTGAAGTTGGGGGTACAAGCATGGTGAGCCCCCCCGTTCAAGCGTCCCACAGCGCAGCAGCAGGGGGGGGGGGGGCTGTAGAGTGAAGAGACAAGCGCGCTCTGGAGAGACACGTAACCAGAGAAAATGAAATGCCCAGTTTAAAATGTAATGTTGGAGAGAAAAGGGAAATAGGCCGACATCATGTCAATGTGTAAATTCTTTAGAATGCAGACGCTGTGAATGTTCACAGTTTAATCATGGCGTTTCTTTTGAACTATTATTGAAGCAAGATACAAAATAAATGCATCCCATTTATGTTTCTGTCATTTAAACATGTGAACACGTCTTTTATTGAGCCTATGTCTCCTCCTACCTGCAGCCTGCAGTGCGTAACACTGGGGCTCTTGGATTAGTTCTTTTCAAAGGTGTTAAATTCAGACACCGTCACAACCACAGCAGTCTTTACCTGGCTTGGTAAATCACATTGTGTGTACTAACTTCACTTCTTTACATTTTCTCCTCCCAGTATTTTACACGCTGAGGCAGAAACGCCTCGTTTTACATATTCATTAAGACAAACGTACTATTTGGACAGTACGTGTTGTTTTGCTCATATGAAAGACTCAGTCCTCACTGCACGCTGTTAGTAGATCAGATAGCACATTTTTTGCTGGTGGTATCAAGTTTGCACACGTTTTAATACACGCAGACCTTTAGTAAATCTGGCCCTTAGTGTCCGTTAAAGTCAATGATTTATCGAGAATGTTAACAGACATGTTCCAGTAGATGTCGCCTTTGAGCACCAGCATGAAAGCAAATCCTGCTCCTGATGAAAAAGAAGTCTCAGGCTGTGATTGGGCGCCCATCATGTAAGAGTCATTGTAAAAACGTGGCAACATTTAAAGTCGTAGAACAACGATGCAAATCATACATTACAATTTAAGTAAAACAGTCTTCTTAAAAAACACCTCTCCTGAGTGTTGGAGAGTTCACAACTACACTTTCTGCTTTTTAGAATTTGAATGTTTTTTAAAGCAAGACTGTTAATCTTCCCAAGAATATGTTTTTGTTGACTGCAAAGGATCATGGAAAACTACTGTTCATCTTCTCTTTCAAAGATGTACAACAGTAATGGTCGAGCTGTGGTTCAGTGTAAAGTCCGTCATCTCCTACCAGAAAGATGGGGAAAGACGAGAAAAGTTGTCCCTGATTATTCTTGGGAAAATTATAGTTGAGAATCACCTCGAGGCAAAATCTACATTACCTGCCTTCTTATTTTCTGCATGCTTCTCACACTCATTTGACCTCACATCTGTCTGTGAACTATAAGAAAGCCATGAAGAAAGTTTGACTGCAGGAAGAATCCCTCGAAAGTCAGGTCCGTGCTCTGAAAGAGGGTGCTGCGTCCTCAGCTGTGGGACAACAACCTATAAAATGAACGCAAATATCCCATCAACCCATTTTTAGACCACTTTTCCCGTTCGGGGTCGCAGCAGAGCTGCAGACAATCCCAGCTGTCATTGGTTATTACACAGTGGGTCTCAGTGTTGATTCTTCGAGAGACCAGACTCTGGCCGGCTCGTGTCATTTCTCTCTTTCCAGTGTTTGCACAGAACACACACACATTGTAGTTATCATGTTCACTGAAGCATTCCCTCAACATCAGGCACATTCACATTAAGAGGGATGCTTTGTAAATGTAAATAAAGGATACGGTCATTGATTATTAAAACTTCTGCTCATTGGATATTTTGTTTCAGCTAATTTATTTGGGAGGCCAGAATCTCTATCCTCACAGCTCACACTACAGTAACATCAGATTATCAGACTATGAGATTATCGTGCCTTTACAGGCTCTGGTCAGAAGATGGGAATCGGGGCCCAAAATCGGCCCGATTATCTTGAAGTGGTTACCCCGCTTTAGCCTTCCATCCACTTGTAACGCTACTGTTTTATGTCAACCAGTGAGAGTGTTATTTTAGAAGGCCTCCTAATACAGTTTAAAGAAGAAAGTCGACTGTTTCTATTAAACCAAAGGCCAGAAGAGGAGGATGAATCAATGATATTTAGAGAAGAGCTTTAGTTCATTTAAGTAGGGATCAGGTAAGGTGAGGTAAGGAAAGGAAAGGAAAGAAAAGGAAAGGAAAGGTAAGATAAGGACAGATCAGTATGGACAGGAAAATAAGGAAAAGAGTAAGTAAGGTAAGGAAAAGTATGGGAAGTTAAGGTTAGGTAAGGGGATAAGGGGATTTGTACCTGGTAGATTTGGTTTACAGTGAGTGAGTCCTTTTATATTCTAACACCAGCACAGGAGAATACATGCTCCCCATCTCCTCCTGCTGCTGAGCCTGATCCAGCCCATCCTACTGTACTGTTCCACCTGCTTCTTCAACATTTTAAAACCGGGCCAGACTCACAAGCATCCCAACTACAGCTGCCAGAAGAACTGGTCTCTCCACACCCAACATAACAACCCAACAACAGGACCATCACACACATCACAACCTCAACAGAACAGGACATTATGAGTGGAAACTTTACTACGGGTTTGTTCGATACACTGCGTTTTTGTCAGTGGTGATTCTGATGGGGCCCTTGGCAAAAATCCATTGGGAGCCATCCAACCTACAATCATCACCATCATGTCTGCCCGTGTCTTTACGATTACTCCCGTTTCTTCTTGAGTTTCTTTTTATTGTTTTCTCTACATTGATAATTCATTTTCTCTTTTTTGAATTGGCAAACTCTGTTTTTCTCAGCAATAATGCAGGGCAACGAGAGTGAGTGCTGTCGGATTTGGGGCCCTTAGGGAGATTTTTCGCATGTCACAGTGACTCTGTTCTGCACATGGTTTCACATCTCATTGAGAACATTTCAGGTAAAAGAGAGTAATTGTTTTAGATTTGTGAAGCTGTAATACATACATGTGTAAGAGATCTCATTACAGCAGCAAAGTTATATTTGATCCAACTGGCTGTTGTGAGAGATTTTGCTGAACATAGATGTTTGACATTTGAGTCAAGGAGACGTGTTCTTCATGCCTTTTACAGAGGTAGTATTTGTGGGCTGTGACTGCAGAGTCCTGGTCCAGCGTGCCAGTGACTGCAGAGTCCTGGTCCAGCATGCCAGTGACTGCAGAGTCCTGGTCCAGCATGCCAGTGACTGCAGAGTCATAGTCCAGCATGCCAGTGACTGCAGAGTCCTGGTCCAGCATGCCAGTGACTGCAGAGTCATAGTCCAGCATGCCAGTGACTGCAGAGTCCTGGTCCAGCATGCCAGTGACTGCAGAGTCCTGGTCCAGCATGCCAGTGACTGCAGAGTCCTGGTCCAGCATGCCAGTGACTGCAGAGTCCTGGTCCAGCATGCCAGTGACTGCAAAGTCATGCTTCAGCGTGCCAGTGACTGCAGAGTCATAGTCCAGCATGCCAGTGACTGCAGAGTCCTGGTCCAGCATGCCAGTGACTTAAGAGTCCTGGTCCAGCATGCCAGTGACTGCAGAGTCCTGGTCCAGCATGCCAGTGACTGCAGAGTCCTGGTCATCAAGGATGTGGTCAATCATTGTGAGATCTTGGTCAAGCATGTTTCAGCCATTGTCTGTGGTATTATGTTGTTATTATATTACAATGGCGAAAAAATCTAAGATGATCCACAAGTTTACAATGTTCTCCTTGTTCATTTAACACAGACATAGAAACCCCACCTTACACCCGATGTCATTATTTTGCTTTAATCTTATTGACATGTTTTTTTCTTTGAAGGATGATGAAGTCTGATTCCGTTGAAATACTCCCTAGATTGGCAGAGGTAAATTATCCATCACCATAGTGGTGTTAGGAGGTATCAAAACTATTGGAGGTTACATAATCAGAGGCACTGCTTGTCAACAAACAAGGCAAGTGACTGCTTGGAGCCCAAGGCCAGCAAGGGGCTACAGCGGGCTGACAAACTGCAGCAGTAGCTCAAAATGTGACCCATCGTGTTCCACTACTTATCATGTAATTATTCCTGTGAAAACCAAAGTCTGTCAGTGAAACACACTGAAGGAAAATTAACAGGAATTATCACTATCTGGGGGTGAAAGAAGAAACCTAAGCACTTCGGGAAATGAGCAGACAGCAGGGCCCCTAATGAATTTTTGACAAGGGCTCCAAAAGAAGCATTTCCCTGGGTGGACTTCATTGTATAGACTCCAGATTTCTTAATCTTTCAAAAAGGTTTAATATTTAATCTTGGACCATATCACCACAGAACTATATTAAATGATGCATAGGCCTGTTTTATGGTTCCACTGTGCAACACTTATTGACAACCCTGAGGCTGTCATACCTCCATCATTCCAGAGCCATTCAAAGCAATAACATTCATATATCGATCATCTGTCACCCAGCTCCACTTATTGAAACAAGAATAATTCCCATGAGGCTTTTCACCGTTAGCCTCAGCCTGAAACTGGCTGCAAATATTGAGTGTCACTATCGATGCTGTCTTCACAGGAGAAAAAAAAGAAGATAAGTCAGAATAAAAAAGATCTAGAAAGAGTTAACCTCCAACAGGTTTTAAATCATACAACACATTGATAGGTTCATGTAGGAGTATATGTGCAGCTGCACTGTCGTAGGTTGAACAGTACTGTTGCCTCCCTTCATAGATGATCTTGACCAAAACAGAGACACCAAAGAATGTGACAAAAAATGATGACTCTCCAAGCGTCTTCAGCCTGTTGAAACCCATGTGAAGTACATGTTTGGAAATTGGATTTAAGAAGCACTTTTCTAGTCTAGCACTTTTACACCGCAGGTCAGACATACAAATTTACAATCATTCATTCACTGATGGCAGAAACATGAGACCAACAGGGTCCATCAGAAGGCTATAAACCCCTTCATTCACATTTATACGCCACCAACCAAAAAGTGGGTGCAAATTGGGTTTATGTGTCTTGCCCAAGGACACATCGGACATGGTTGCAGGAGCTCAACCAACTGAGCCACAGCCGCCCTATGAATGTGTAAACCATCAATGCCATTTTGTTGACAGTCGGTGATTAAATGGCCAGTTTCTCTCCCGGTGTCCACATGCTGCTGACAACACTGTTCTCACTGGGAGCAACTCTGCAAAGGTTGACTTACGTAACGTGCAAGCTAACCACAGCAACACTAGCATGAAAAAGCTAGGATGAATACACTGTCACTTCATTTTCTCTGCTACAAGTATTTCACTAATCTAAAACCATGGACTTGCTTCACTGGCTCATGATGGCGCAGATTCTCTCTTTAAGGTTGGCAGCTTTTTTGAGTTCTTTCCTGAAAAACTAAACTTTATATTACTTTAGATAGGCTAGCTTTCTTATTGGCAAACCAAGGTGAGAAAACTGCATTAAACTCTATACACACTCATTCCTCTGAGCACAAGTTGATTCTAATAATTATGACAGGACATCAGATGGCAACATTTCCCCATTGATTTGCTGCAGGGAGAGACTGACGGAGGATGGCACAGAGAGATAGTTTTAATAATTATCTTGAAGATTCACGGCTTTTGAGGAAACATGCAGGGCTCAAGTCCTATAAGCCAGCCCCTGGCTCCCCCATTGCTATGTGGGAAAACTAATCATACATTTGCCCCATTACTCCTCAAGGTATGCAATTCATCAATTATTTATGAAATCCATTGCCAGACGTGGTTTATGCAGTCCACGAAGGTCCCATAAGACATAACAGTATATAAACTGGCAGACAGCATGCTGTGTATAAATCCTGTAATTCAAATAAACACCTTGCCATTATTATTATTCCATTAATGCTGTAAAAAGGTCAGCTTCAACAGAAAACCAGTTTTTAATGTTGTTAAGTTTTTGGGACTCAGCACACCACTTCTGGGATTTATAGTATAAATGTAAATAATGTCAGTGTCACTGTGAGTCAAATGTGACAGACAGGACTACATGATTTTCTCCTTGGTGCAGAAGCTCCCTGTTGTGGAAAGTAAATAAACTACAGTTTGGGAAAATCAATAGTAAGCTGTTATAGGCCTGACAGAGCTGTCACCTCCTCTGTAATCTCACAGCATGTATGTTTCATGAGTCCTGCCTTCGCTTTTTCCCTTTCCATCTCTCCCTGCCTGTTTTTGCACTTCCTACATCCATCACATATCCAGAGAGTGAAGGAGGTGACAACCTCAGCTCAAGAGTAATTGGCCAGTTCACAGATGACACGGAAGATAGGCACAGGGGAGACCAACACCAGAATCAGCTGCTGAATATAAAGCACAGGTTTACTCACTGATGTTGGTATCTACCTCATGCAGAGCATATTCTCTACCGGAGTCAAAGGCCAGCAACAAAATGAGCTTGGTTGTTCAGAGACAAAAGTGGGATGTTGAAAGAGGCTTTGATAAAACAGATGAAGGGAAATGATATACTTAAACAAGCTACAGTCAGTCTCAGAGGGGAGAAACCGATCTTTTAAATACTTTGATTCCACTCTATCAAACTTTGTCAGCGTTGCAAAAATCTTTCTGTGTCCCCCTGGATGTACTTTAGTAAGAAGCACTTTAATGATACCAATGGAAAAATGCCTTCAACTGCTAACATACAGCCATCAGGTTAATGTGGTGTAATTAGTATTCGGCTGGCTATTACGAGATGTGAAGTGATTACTATGCAGGGTTTCAGCATTCACTAACTTCCTGACAGAGGCTAGTGATGCAGGCTAACATTAGCTGTCCTGGATCAGGGACCATTTCTCGAGCTGAGGTCTGAAATATCTTCTACATGACGGCAACAGAGCCATCAATACACAGATCAGAGTTATGTGCACAATCTGACGGTTACAGCGTCATCACTGTGGCTCAGTTGGTAGAGTCGCATCAACCTGAAGGTCGAGGGTTCAATGTCCTGTCCGATGTGTCCTTGGGCATGACACCTAACCCCGGATTGCCCCTTGCTTTGTCCACAGCGTATGAATGTGTCACAAACGGATTAGTTACTTCTGATGGTCTCACTGAATCCAGTAGCAGCCTCTGCCATCAGAGTGTGAACAGTTTGACATTCGGTGTAAAAGCGCTGTAAGCAGCCAAAAGACGATACAAGCTCTGGTCCATTTACCATCACTTAGAGCTAAAGACTGGATATTTAGTGTCTCTCTTTAAGACACTCAAAGCACCTTTTAACCGTGTTTAGTGACAACATTAACATACCAATTTCACCAGGACATCTTAACTGAAAAGTAGCCCAGCAACAGTTGCTAGGAGAGGGAGCTAAACCAATCAGAGAGCCAACATAGGGTCAATTGTATTTGTTGTTTTAACATAGAGAAAAACCTTGACAAGCAGGATAATGTACAAATGTTAACAGGAGAGTTCTGTGACTTTTAGATAGAACAGTTTGATCCCAAGTCTTCTTGTGGCCTCCACGCTGCAGACGGTCTCTGACAGATAGTTAGAATTCAAAGAAAGAAGCAGTGGGAGTGAGTAAGATATCTTCTCTGAGTTAAGATAATGAGGCCTTTGGTGTATATCACCAGGCCTGTGCAGAATACAGCCCTGAAGTGTTTTACTCATTGTGCTATAACCAAAGTGTTTGTTAGCATGTGGCCTCGGGCATCATTTTAGGATGAAAACAACTTCAAAGGTAAAATGAATGTTGAAAAAGTTCAAAACAAAAACAGCTCAATGAAAGCACATTAACAAAAAAAAGCATTGCAGATTTTTCTAATATTAGAAATGATCCGCAACACAAGTACAGAACTATTGACGTTTTCATTACAGGCACATCTTAAACCATGGTGGGGATGTTCTCTTGAAGGCGTGTGGTGAGGGTGCAGGGCGAGGTTTGAAGGTCTGAAAGGTGTCACTGCAGACTGGCACCTTGTTTCACTGGAGATCTCCTGCCTTGAGTCAATCAGCGTTTGTCTCACAACGTTTTCTTGACCTCTCTGACCTCAACTGTTCCTGATCATTTACATTTATGTACATGCACTGAGAAACCTGCTAACAGAAGTCACAGCAGCTTCTAATAGCCTCTTCCTGCAATGTGGGCAGCAGTATTTTAAAGGAAGGTCACGCTTGGTTGTGAAATCTAAAAACAGATCAGAGTATTTCTAAATCTTTGAAAGTTGCATCACTGTGAAGAAGCCAGAAAGCCCTCACAATCACATGAAGGTAAACATGCCTTTGATTACTCAAAGCTCTTTTACACCACAGGTCACGTCTACACATTCAGGCCCGGAGTATAGAGACCATCAGAAGTAAATCTGGAGCCATCTTTGATAACTTGCTGATCACAGATGATGTGAAGGAGGAACCCGAAAAGAAAATGAAACAGGAGCAAGATGACCTGAAAGGAAAAGAAGAAGACACATACACATTTATACACAGCTGATAAAGCAGCAAGAGTAGCTTGGGGTTGAGTGTCTTGCCCAAGGGCACATTGGACGTGTGGCTGCAGGAGCTGGGGATTGAACCCTCACCCTCCAGTAGAGAGAAGACCAACTCCACCAACTCAGCCACAGCTGCCCCCATTCTCTGAGACTTAACCTGTAAATAACAACTTAATGTGTGTGTGTATGTGTGTGTGTGTGTGTATGTGCGTATATGTGTGTGTGTGTGTGTGCTCATTAAGTAATTTATTAATGATCTATTTTGTCTGGTTTTCTGATAAATTGATGAAGGTTTTTAATTAGGTCTGTCCATGTTTGACCTTCTTTCACAGTGATGGAACATCATGAATGTAAAAAAAAACTCTGTTGAAGGTGTTGTCGTTGTTATGGATAGTTAACCAATAATTCATAAACATTTATTTACATTAATTACAATAGTAAAGTTGCCCCCCCCCCCAAAACTGCTCTTTCAATTGTGATCTCATCTCAACAGGGGGCGCCACACTGCCATTCCACATTGGGTATCAGTATCCATTTCAGTTCTCCGTGTCTGCCCTGATGTGGCATTGATTTAGTGATGGGGTGTGTCTCAGTTAGAACCTCCCGAGAGGAAGGTGGACATCTGCTCCCTCTGAGCTCCTGTCACATGAAATTACTTTAATCAAGTCCTCTCTATCTCCTTCACCCTCCTCCACCTCCTCCCTCTCCATGTGACTTTCCCCTCTGCCTCTGTCCCCTCCCCTTCTATACATCACATAGGTTTTTCCTCCTCTCTCTTCTCTCCTTGACATCCTTTTCTCCCCCCCCCCCCCCCCCCCCCCCCCCTGCCTCGAGGTCACAAGGAGCGATCCAGCCTCCTGTTCCTGAGTCTTACTTAAACTTCAGTTATGTCAGCCGGCCTGCAGCAGAGCCGTAGCAAAGCCCCGGGGATCCAGTGACCTTAAGAGTGTACATGGAGAAAAGACAAGGTAGGCAGTACAGTGTAAATGGACATCAGAGCGAGCTAAGAGAAGAGAGCAGGGAAGGAGGCAGAGGAAGACAAACTGAATCTTTTCAGTGCTCAAACAGGCTTCTATGTTTCTCAGACTGAATATGTGGGAATGAAAGAAGTTTTATTTTACACAAATAAGACCGGCCTCTCAGTGGAAATGGCTGGTTGTTTTGTTTTTACAGTGCATCACTTTTCATTGCAGTTCTGATCCTAAAGTTGCCTTAAAGAACAACACAGTATGATACTGCCAACCTTACCAACAACATTTATGACCCAAGTGACGCATTTAGCAAAGGATAAAAAAAGGCATCAGAAGTGATGTTTCAGGTTGGCTCTAGGTCAGTTGGTAGAGTCGGTCGTCTCTCAACAGGAAGTTTGAAGGACTGCCCTTGAAATCCTCCTGATTCTGTTGTTCACACGGAACTCACAGCGGGAGGCTATCCCTGTCAGACGAGGAGACGGGAGGATGGTCTCCTGAGGCAACACGTCATGTGGAAGTAGCAGACCAACACAGTGGTTCTCCACTCATCCGGCCTCAGGACCCTCGCCCCCACAAAATGCTTCTGTGACCCACCAGCTAACAAACACTGCTACGTGTAGTTCAGCAGACTCACAGTATGAAGAGCAGAGAAGAACCTTCTGGAGAACAAAGAGCATCATGCAGGTAAGGAGATGCAGAGGATAAAGGTGGTGTGAATGTGTAGCTGTGACCTGTGGTGTAAAAGCACCCTCAATAATCCCAGCTGATCACGTGACAAGAGCCAGACAAGCTAAAGTCCGTTAGCATTCAGACAGCACGTTAGCTCGGGATCCGAGCTCAAATCCACAACAACAAGATTTTCTTTTTCTGACAAAAGAAAGTGATTCTAAAATACAGCTGTAAGCTCCACACACACAGACACACACACGCACACACACACACAGACACACACACGCACACACAGACACACACACACAGACACACACACGCACACAGACACACACACACACAGACACACACACGCACACACAGACACACACACACACACAGACAAACCCAGACACACACACACACAGACACAAACACACACACACACACACACACACACACACACACACAGAAACACAAACACACACACACACACACACACAGAAACCCAAACACACACACAGACACACACACACAGAAACACACACACACACACACACACACAAACACACACACACACACAAACACACACACACACAAACACACACACACACAGAAACACACACACACAGAAACACACACACACACACACACAGAAACACACACACAGACACAACCACACACACACACACACACACACACAGAAACACACACACACACACACACACTCTTCTCCTTGTGTTGCAGCTACATGAGCTGTGGGCTTCCCCCGAGGAAAGCCCCTCACGATTCAGCTAATTCCTTTCCCAATCAACTCAGTGTCTAGCACTGATAAGGCCTGTAACCAACCACTACACACACACACACACACACACACACACACACACACACACACACACACACGCACACACACACACACACACACACACACACACACACACAAAGATGCAGTCAATCCCTTTGAAAACACGAGCTTCCACTCACCCATAGCAAAGAATGGGATTCCGAGCAGCGTGGAGTTGAACTTCCCATCTGATATAAAAAAGATTCCTGCAGCCGTGACGTTGGCGATGCAGATGGTCAGCACACCCAGGAGGCCCAGGAAGGGCTTCCCCCTCAGACAGTCCCGCATGGAGCTGGAGATGGTGGCGGCCAGGAGTACCAGCACAAGACTGACCAGCACTTCCCCCTTGGCCAGCACGCCGGTCTGGTGGAAATCCCGCCACAGGCTGAAGGAGGTGAGCGACTGGATGTGGAGCTGGTCCGCTGCATGCGGCGCCTCGGCCGTGGACAGCCGGTTGACCAGGGCGCAGAACTCGTTCTCCCAGCGCTCAGCGATGGCATCCTGCACCACGGGTCCGTGGTTGCGGAGGTAGTAGGTAATCTGGACAGCGCGGGCGAACTTGACCTGCTGGTCCCGGCTGTTGGGTGAGAAGGACACGCCGCCCAGCTGGTGGCCGATGAAGGACACACGACCATCCTGTGGGGGATTTACAGAGAAAGGAACAGTTAGGTTTTTAGTACCTCAATGAACAAGGAAACATATCAGTGTGCTGAAAACACAGCTGGTTCGTCCAACGTGACTGTGATGTCCATGTCAAATCCAAATCCATCTTTTACAGTCTCAGTTGTTTCCACAGCAGCGTCCGTCTGACGGGAAGTCACACAAGCAAGCTCAGCTTCAGATTAGGTGACGGAGCATCTAACATTTACAGCTGTGGACAGATAAGGCAGTGAAGGTTGATGCTGCTTTATGATCATTTAATAATATAGAGACGTTACAGGAAGAGATAATGTGATTGTGCTTGAGGAATAGTATGGAGCAGTGAAGGGTTTAAAGAGGCAGCTGGCAGACACAGATCTGTGTTACCTGTGTGGGACAGCAGCTGAAAACAATACAACGACAGATAATCATCATGTCAGCTCAAAGTGCAGCCGTGAGCGCCGCTGTGGACAACCTGTGTTTCAGGTCATTTAAAGGCCCCAGATTCTGGCCTTTTGGGGGTTCATAGATCTATTTTTATGTTCCTGCTAAAGGAGGTTCACAAACGCTAATGTGTGAACAAAGTGTCTGTTTTCATGCACTCTCTCATCTGCCTGTATTTCTAACACTCACACTCCCACACTAAGAGAAGAAAAAAAAAACACAAGCAAGGTCCCCACATGTGCCAAGTCTGATCTGATTGGTCACCGATCTGCCCTCTCGTTATTGGTCAGTCATTCTGCTTTGTTCTCAGATATGTCCCGCCCCTTTTACCATATTGGGGATGCTACAGTCAGTCAGAGGAGAGCTTGTGCTTGCTACTACGAGACAATGGGTTTGGATCAGTGACATCATGGGTTTGTGACGTCACACCCCACATTTTCATCGAGGGGGCTAAAGGCCGAGCGTTACACGCGGTTAACAGTACTGCTAACAGGAGGAGGTAGGAGACGCCACGTGTCTGAACATGAACAAGACACCTGCAAGCAAAACCAGACAAAGAAGAATATGGGAGCTTTAAGTTACCCAACATTCAGTGGTGCCATGTTCGGACTCTAAACATGTCTCAGATATAAAATAATCTGTTGTCCCTGCAGTCTAATCTAACATCAGGACAGTTCACTCCAGCGGACACATGTAAAGGTGCTGTCTTCTAACAAGTCATCAGACTTCTGTTCATGCGATTCAAAATGACGTGCGTCCTCTGTTTGGATGGCTCCTGTTACTTATTTTTATTTCATGTTGTGGCGTTTGATAGAGACAAATACAATATAAATACAAACTGAAAACAGAAATCCAATGCAAGTCTCGGTAGTGTTGATAGCGGCTGCTGGTTCTCAAGAAGAGCTTCTGTTGAAAAGGAAAGAAAGTACAAAGTGTGTGCAGCTGGATGCATTCAGACTCACCAGGGCTCTGACAGAGCGACACATGTTTAAACATGAGTACAGGTCTGCTGCTGAACTCACCAGGATTCAGTGTCTCTCTTAAAAGAAGTGAAGCTCGCAGTGATCAGGTCGTGAGTTTTACTCCTTTCACAGAAAAAGCTGTTTGAGCAAAACGAGACTGTACAGTCACCACTTGAAGCTGCGCTGCTGTCGTCTCTGTACGTGTCTGCACAGAGGCTGAGGAGCCAGTCTGTTTTAACTAGCTCTACATCATGGACGTCTAAAATCGCAGTTAAACCATACAGGACAGAGACAAAAGCAAATCCCATTTATCGGTCTGCAGGATGTTTGTCACTAACACTCTCACACAGATTTATCAGATAGTCAAGTTGGTGTTTTTGGAAAATCACCTTAAGAGGTGACTGAAGCTCAATCTACCGTCCGACGCCCCCAAAAGGTTTTTGATTGAGTTGCTATCATGACTGTTGTGCAGCGCTTGAAGTTGGCAGGCTGAATGCTCGCCAGCTTTAAGGCAGCTTTGGTCCTTCAGCACTTCTTATGTAACATGTTTCGTCTGAAGTAAGCAGTGTTTAAGATGATTAGCCAATCATCTTGTCTAACCCTTGTTTCATGAGTAACTTTTAATTAGTATGCAATGAAGCTCGACGAGTGTGTACTCGGCCAAGGTGAAGATGTCACCTCAGGGACCTAAAAGAAAAACCTTGATACAGTTCACTCTGGAGCTCACACACTCAACACGGTTAACTACGAGAAAACGTTGCTTTAATGATCTGTTTTAAAGCCCTCGGGTAGCAACGGACACCTGGGTGTACGAGCCCACTTCAAATTAAGTGTTTTTCTTAAATATATAAAGATTTATGCAGCAATGCATTATTAAAAGCTTTTTTCACAAGGCCGAACTGGAAATGAATCATAAAAACACAGACTAAATGTGATCAGGAGCACCGACAGAAAGCGTGATGACACCGGACTCTAAGCTCTTTCACACCTTACACTGCTGTGTAGAGAGACCATCAGACAGAACTAATCCCTGACGAAGCAGCAGGACCAACTTGGGGTTAAGTGTCTTGCCTAAGGACACATCGGCAGTGTTGCTTCAGGAGCTGGGGATCGAACCATCCAACCTTCCTGTTGAGAGACGACCGACTCTACCAACTGAGCCACAGCCGCACAATCACAGTCAACTCATGTGATTGCACCACTCATCCACAGTCATCAAGCAGGGTTAGAACCCAACCAATCACAGGGCAGCCATATCGAGACAGCCAAGCAGCCACACTCACATTCAGGTTCAACGGGCAATTTAGAGTCATCAAATAAGCGAGCTAGCATGTCTTAGACCTGTGAGAGGACAGAAGAAACTCCCCTCCTGGGATTCAAACCAGCAACCTCCTCGCTGTAAGGTAACAGCGCTAACCAATGCACCATTGATCCCTCTGACCACAGTAACACAAACAGATGTAAATCTCACCATTAACTGCAGTGAACACATTATTGGTGGTGTATCTTGAAATCCCATAATTGAAAACAATCATTGTTCACAACCAGGTTTGCTGAGAGAGTCAGACATTTTTAATGACAAATATTTCAGTTCATAATACAAGACCTGCTGCATTTATCATCTTCATCCAGCTTTAGTCACGTCCACGCCGTGTGTCTACGTCACGTCATCCCTCACTTACTGCTGATGAAGCTATGAAAGCTAGTTTAACTCGACTCAAGCACAAGCGGCCTTGTCTCGAGCTGCAGTCACCTGTTACCTGTATTGTTATGTTCACATACTTTAGTTAGCTCGTAGCTTCACATTGCATATCATGCAAACTGAAACAGAAATGCTGAAAAGTTAGTCCCACATTTAATGATGATTTTGCTCTATTGTTATTGATTAATTAAAAAAATAAAATAAATATATATATATATATATATATATATATATAGCATAGCAAAAAGTTGCTTTTCTTGTGGACATTTTTTTATTATTGAGTTGACAGCATATACTGTATGTGTGTGTATATATATATATATATATATATATATATATATATGTGTGTGTGTGTGTGTATATATATGTATATATATACATATATATATATATACACGTGTATATTCTCAAAATAATTAAACAGAAATGTCAGAGTTGAACATAGTAATAATATTAACAGACAATTTGTCAAAAATAAAATCACTTGCAAATGTGAAAGTAGTGTTCAGATTCTTATTCTGCATAGACAATTTAAATACGTCATATATGTTGTGTGTTTATATCTACAAGTAGATAAAAAAGACAAAAGTTGTGTTTTAAGTAAATAAGCAAAAGGACCTGTATTTGACCTCTTTGTAACATAACAATGAGAAAGGTCTTTAACCTGCCTTTACAAATGTTTCAGTTTCTTAAACCAAACAGGCGTGTGTGTGTGTGTGTGTGTGTGTGTGTGTGTGTGTGTGTGTGTGTGTGTGTGTGTGAAATGCTCACACTACAGGAGTTTTATCATCCTACAAGACACAATGTGGTCGAATCATTAGCAGAATATGTGCTGGTGTGAAGTTATCAGGTCGCTGCAGACTTGACCTTTAACCCCTCACATCTGCTGTTAATCTGTGCAGAACGTCACAGCACACACCAAATGTCTCTCCTGATGGGGGACGCTGACTTTAAGAGTTATTAGATTCCATAATTGTTCCTTCTGTTCCTACTGACCACAGAGACAACTTAAAACAGAAGACATGGAGGACAAAATGTAAAAGGCATTAGGATGAATTTGATTGGCTCATTAGCTTCCATAAAGCTCTTTAATTGGTGGGGAAATAATGAAACACTCCTGAGAGCAGGATGAGTCATCAGACATTTGAGCCGTTTTACAGGAAGTGAATGTACGGGTTTTAGATGTGGAAGTACTCAGATGGTGCGTCATTGAAATATATTTAATGGACACGTAAGACAAACTGAACGGACCTTACAACAGTTTGAGGAGGACAGAGTCCGCATGAGAAGAGTTGGGATTACTAAAAAAGGAAGAAACAAAAAATTTAGCATAATGTTCATAAAGTCCAGTTTTACATTTGATCCAAAGAATCCTTAACGAGCTCCTCATTAAAAATATTCATTTTTTTGGTCATTTATTTCCTCTGTGTCACTTTATTATAACGCAAGTGTGAGTCTGTAATTTGCTTTCATCACCATGGTAACAAAGTTTCATATAATGCATTGATGCTTTAACCATTGATGCATAGGGTTCGGATATTGATCATTGATTTCTTCCAACTCCTGAAATTTAATTTAATAATCCTGATTATTAAAACCAGCAACCTGAATAATTGATGTTCCTGAGACATCAACAAGTGTTTTGTTCAGACTGAAATGATGAATGAATAATAAATGTGATAAAGCAATGTGCTGGTAGAAATAAGACAACAACAGGCCGCATGTGTTC